>NW_027176817.1:886389-961389 GCF_023349555.1 Cebidichthys violaceus
ATACACATATATATACATATATACACATATACATATATATATATATATACATATACATATGTGTATATATGTATATATATATATATATATATATATATATATACACATACATACATACATATATATATATATATATATATATATACATACACATACATACATATATATATATATATATATATATATATATATATACATATATATACATACATATATATATATATATATATATATATATATATACATATATATACATATATACACACACACACACACACACACACACACACACACACACACACACACACACACAGTTGTGGTCAAAAGTTTACATACACTTGTAAAGAACATAATGTCATGGCTCTCTTGAGTTTCCAGTTATTTCTACAACTCTGATTTTTCTCTGATAGAGTGATTGGAACAGATACTTCTTTGTCACAAAAAACATTCATGAAGTTTGGTTCTTTCATGACTTTATTATGAGTTAACAGAAAAAGTGATCAAATCTGCTGGGTCAAAAATATACATACAGCAGTGCTAATATTTGGTTACATGTCCCTTGGCCATTTTCACTTCAATTAGGAGCTTTTGGTAGCCATCCACAAGCTTCTGGCAAGCTTCTCGTTGAATCTTTGACCACTCCTCTTGACAGAATTGGTGCAGTTCAGTTAAGTTAAATTTGATGGCTTTCTGACATGGACTTGTTTCTTCAGCATTGTCCACATGTTCTCAATGGGATTTAAGTCAGGACTTTGGAAGGCCATTCTAAAACCCTAATTCTAGCCTGATTTAGCCATTCCATTATCACTTTTGATGTGTGTTTGGGGTCATTGTCCTGTTGGAACACCCAACTGCGCCCAAGACCCAACCTTCAGGCTGATGATTTTAGGTTATCTTGAAGAATTTGAAGGTAATCCTCCTTCTTCATTATCCCATTTACTCTCTGTAAAGCACCAGTTCCATTGGCAGCAAAACAGCCCCACAGCATAATACTACCACCACCGTGCTTGACGGTAGGCATGGTGTTCTTGGGGTTAAAGGCCTCACCTTTTCTCCACCAAACATATTGCTGGGCATTGTGGCCAAACAGCTCGATTTTTGTTTCGTCTGACCACAGAACTTTCCTCCAGAAGGTCTTATCTTTGTCCATGTGATCAGCAGCAAACTTCAGTCGAGCCTTAAGGTGCCGCTTTTGGAGCCAGGGCTTCCTTCTTGCACGGCAGCCTCTCAGTCCATGGAGATGCAAAACACGCTTGACTGTGGACACTGACACCTGTGTTCCAGCAGCTTCTAATTCTTGGCAGATCTGCTTTTTGGTGGTTCTCGGTTGACTCTTCACCCTCCTGACCAATTTTCTCTCAGCAGCAGGTGATAGCTTGCGTTTTCTTCCTGATCGTGGCAGTGACAAAACAGTGCCATGCACTTTATACTTACAAACAATTGTTTGCACTGTTGCTCTTGGGATCTGCAGCTGCTTTGAAATGGCTCCAAGTGACTTTCCTGACTTGTTCAAGTCAATGATTCGCTTTTTCAGGTCCATGCTGAGCTCCTTTGACTTTCCCATTGTAGCGTTTGTGGGCGTTTGTATCCAATGAGCCCTATTTAAATGGCCTCAGAGAAGTCACCAGCTGTAGTCACTCATAATCACTCACAAGAAGTTAAGACGCCATGCTATGAAGCTCATTTCATTGACACAACTTTCTAAGTCACCAAAATTGCTAATTCATGTTGCTGTATGTATATTTTTGACCCAGCAGATTTTGTCACTTTTTCTGTTAACCCATAATAAAGTCATGAAAGAACCAAACTTCATGAATGTTTTTTGTGACAAAGAAGTATCTGTTCCAATCACTCTATCAGAGAAAAATCAGAGTTGTAGAAATAATTGGAAACTCAAGAGAGCCATGACATTATGTTCTTTACAAGTGTATGTAAACTTTTGACCACAACTATATATATATATATATATATACATATATACATAGTTTTATTAGATTACAATCTGTAAAGTAGCTAAAGCTGTCAGATAAATTAGAGCAGTACAAAGTACATTTATCTCTGAGATGTAGTAGAAGTAGAACGTATGAGAACAAAGAAGTACTTGATTAAAGTCCAGATCACCTCGTGACTCCAGTCTGAGGAAAACATCTTGTGTTTTCGCCTGAAGCACGAAAAGTAAATGTGATGAAGCAGAAAAGAAAAGAAACAGCAGCTCCTGTTTCCTGGGGAAAGATTACAGCGTCGCTCCGATCACACCGCTTCCTCTGTGAACAACACGGGGCGGACTAATCTCTGGACACTCTGCTTCCTGAGGGGAAAATATGATGTCACACACACACACACACACACACACACACACACACACACACACACACGTTTAGCTACGTTAGCATTGTGGCTCTGTTGGCAGTTCAGGTGAAGGTGCTGAAAGTAGTTGAAGAGTCAGTTAAAGTTCAAGTACACAGTTTAAATGTTGTCTCATCTTGGTTTTTGTTGCCATCAGAAGTGACATCAGAGGGCGGAGCTAAAACAACCAAACGCTGAATAAAACATTTTTAGAACCAAAATCTTGGTCCTAACTTCCATGAAGTGAAAACACACTAAAGAGTTCAAGTTTTAAGACGAAAACACAGAGAACTCTGTGGTGTCGACCTGTCAATCACTGTGTAGCCCCGCCCCTAAATCATCCCCTCTTTATGGTCTGTTTGACTCTAAATGGAGCATAATGTACTAAATGAACATCATGCTGTATTGAAGAAGACTGTAAACTAGAGATTGAGACCATAAACTCATGTTTACAATGTTTACTGAGGGAATAAATCAAGAGAGAAGTAGAGTCATTTTAGATTAGACTTCTATACAACCAGAGGAGTCACCCCCTGCTGGACACTCGAGAGAATGCAGCTTTAACACGTGAAGAACAGGAGAACGTTAAAGAACGGCTGCTTCAAACATAAAAACTGGAACGTGAGACTCTCATTGGTCCGTTCAGAGATGTCCAGTAGAGGAAACATGTGTGTGTGTGTGTGTGTGTGTGTGTGTGTGTGTGTGTGTGTGTGTGTGTGTGTGTGTGTTCTGTATAAATCTGTTAAACAGAAAGAAAGAGTCATCAGTCATTGGTTTTCATTTCAACAGCTCAGAGTTCCCCTCAGATTCCCGAGTGTGTGTGTGTGTGTGTATATGAGTGTGTGAGAATGTGTGTGTGTGTGTGTGTGTGCATGTGTTTCCTATTTAAAGTGACCTCATTCCTTATGACCGGAGCCTGCATGACATCATCCTGAGCAGACCTCTCTGCTGTTGATGGATGAAACTTTCACATTAAAATCAGTTGAAAGATAAACAATGTGAAGCCGTGAGCTTTTATTTTGGCGAGCAGGAAACCGGGTCAAAGGAAAAACCTTCTAAAACCACCAAAGGTGAATTTTACTGGCTTCTTATTGGCCGGCAGATAAAACAGCTGGTTACTATGTTACTGGTTAACTGAGAGGTTAAACTCACTGAACTACCCCCCCCCCCCCCCCGTCTCTCAGACTCCAAAGCCATCGTGGACGGGAACCTGAAGCTGATCCTGGGTCTGATCTGGACCCTGATCCTGCACTACTCCATCTCCATGCCCATGTGGGAGGACGAGGATGACGAGGACGCCAAGAAGCTGACCCCCAAACAGCGTCTGCTGGGCTGGATCCAGAACAAGGTGCCCCAGCTCCCCATCACCAACTTCCACCGGGACTGGAGGGATGGCAAGGCACTGGGAGCCCTGGTGGACAACTGTGCCCCTGGTAGGTCCAGGACCAGGACCCAGTAATCCTTGATTAATCAGAGAATATTAGAGACTCTGTCCGGTGTAAAGAACCTCGTTGGGTTCTGAGTTGAGTCTCATGAGCTGCACCTGAATGTGGACCTCTGTGTCCTCTGTGCTGCCTTCAGGTCTGTGTCCAGACTGGGAGAACTGGGATCCCAGTCAGCCGGTGGAGAACGCCAGAGAGGCCATGCAGCAGGCGGACGACTGGCTCGGAGTTCCTCAGGTGACGTTCACCTGTTTCTGACCCTTTAACACCAGGAACACTGGGGTTTATGAAGCCACGCCCACAAATCAAAGACAATATTAAGGAACACTTGAGGTTTTTACTTTGAAGTAACAAACTCTTATTTTATAACATTAAAAATATTTAAATCATTTAAAAGAGAAAATGTATTAGAAAAAGTAAATAATTTAGCCCTGTTTTTATTTCTCTATTTATTATCTTAACGTTGTGTTTTTATTCTCCTCCATTCAGAGGATTTTAACATTCAGTATAATTAGTGTGTTGTGTTGTCACACAGGAATTCTCTCTCTGGTTTATTTACAGCCTGAAGTTTAAATTAGCTTCAGAGTTTAAGAGGAAACACAAACCAGGTTCTCTGTTAAAGCCACAGCGTCTTCAGAGGAGCTGAGGAACCACGACGACGTTCTAAAACACATGTTTTTATATTTCATAACCTCATTCATTTAGTTTAGTTTGATATCTGAAGGTTGGTTCACTCTTAAAGGATACATTACTTTAACTAAACTAAATGTACATGTCAATAAACTAAAAGAAAGGAATATCTCATCTGCTGAATCTTCTACTTATGTATTATTATTTTGGCCTAAAAGTGGTTAAAATAATAAAATAAGTCTAAAAATACTGGAATCAAATGATAATATATACTGATTTTAAGGTATGCTTTGTAATTAAAGTGGCAACTTTTTGGTCAAAATCCTGCTTCACTAACATTTAGACCACATTAATAAACATAAACTCAGAGATTAATGCACAGCTGGAGTTTATACGAGTTTATGAAACTACAAATTGGAGTTCCTCAGGGCTCCATCCTCAGCCCGCTTCTGTTCAACGTCTCCATAATAATAATAAAGAAAATATCTGACTATAATAAAGTCTTTATTACTTTATTATCTGACCATAATAAAGTCTGATGCACAGATTTAAATAACAATATTCAAAATAAACTAATATTAAACCTTTTTCAGTCTTAATCTCCTCGTTGTTCAAAAGGTTTCTTCCCTTAAAGCTGATTCTCTTTCTACTTCTGTTCTTTTAAATGCAAGACTTTTATTTTAAAAGAACAAACTGTTAATGATGCTTTTACTTCAGCGGGCTTTTAAAAACCTCTTCCTGTTGAAGAACCTGTGTTCCCTCAGCGCTCCACGATCAGTTTATTATCTGTGAATATCTCTAATATTTATCTATGATCTTCCCCTCGATGGTCTCCAGGTGATCGCTCCGGAGGAGATCGTGGATCCCAACGTGGACGAGCACTCGGTGATGACCTACCTGTCCCAGTTCCCCAAGTCCAAACTGAAGCCCGGGGCCCCCTTAAGGGCCAAGACGCTGCACCCGAAGAGGGCCAAGGCCTATGGACCAGGTAAGGAAACAACTCGGCACCAGAGTCCAGTTTAAGACTTTTATGTGTTTCTCATTTAGAGCTTATGAATATTAAAGAATATGAATACAGGAACTGTTCTGGATAAAACATCTTTCAACACAAACAATTAGTCAAATTATAAATGAGTTGATTCACAGAATATATTTTAATTTTGATAATTAAGATTTTGTATCGTTTGATGTCAGAAAACCAGCAATTTTGAAGATTAAACAATTAATAAATGAATTTGAAAATGATCGATATTGAAAATGTTTTTAGTCCCAAAATTCCTCCCAAATTGAGAAACAGTTTTTATTGAATATTACACTCTTGAATTATTAAAGGTCAGTGGCTTTTCTGGAAAAATTGCAATAATTTAGAAAAGCTGGAAAAGTATTTAAGATTCACTATTTCAGTAAAAATGTTTTCCAGAGACGTGAATGACTTGAAATAAACATTAATAAAAATTACTGAAGAATTTAAATTACATAGAATTTAAATTATTTACATTATTTAAATTATTTAAACTATTTAAAATTACAATTATTAAAATTACAAATTAAAATGAATTGAATGATTGATTGTGTGACTTTCTGCTGTCGACATGGTCTTCTTCAGCTGGACCATGAGATGCCTAGTTTAAGTCTTCTTCCTCTCGTGTGTCTCAGGTCTGGAGCCTCGAGGGAACGTGGTCCTGAAACCAGCAGAGTTCCTGGTGGAGACGGTGGAGGCCGGACTGGGTGAAGTTCTGGTCTACGTGGAGGATCCAGAGGGTCACACAGAGGAGGTGGGAACACACACTCTCATATTATTATTAATATTTAATATATATTCAGTCAAACACACAGAAGTGAACCACAGCTGAGAGTTCTGGTGTTTCTGTGTCCTTCAGGCCCGAGTGATCCCCAACAACGACCAGAACAGAAGCTACTCGGTGGTCTATCTGCCCAAAGTGGAGGGTCTCCATAAAGTAGGAACCTCATGTTTAAATGATGTCTGGTCATGTGATGTGTGTCAGTCGAGGTTGTCCAGGCGGTTCAGGTCTTCAGATCTCATGGAGTCACTTTATGTTTCTGATTCAGTTCCTGGTTTAGTTTCTGGTTTAGTTCCTGGTTTAGTTTCTGGTTTAGTTCCTGGTTTAGTTTCTGGTTTAGTTTCTGGTTTAGTTTCTGGTTTAGTTCCTGGTTTAGTTTAGTTCTGCAGTTAAAGCTGAAGACGTTTTGTTGGTATTTAAAACTTTTCTAATAACAGACAGATATTTTATTAAAGACTCTTGAAAGAACTTTGTAGTTTGTTCACATGGAGGTTAGAACATCAATGGTAAGACGTTACTATATTACTATTTCTAAGAAGTCTTCATGAAGTCTTTGTGAAGTTAAGGAAGTAGTTTATTTCTCTTTTTCTTGTGTCAAGTCAACGTTCACAATCCTTCTTTTTAGGAACTTTATTTCAAAAGCAGCATCCAGAAGCCTCCAGTTGTCTTTATTCTACCGGAGTAATGAAACCCTGACAGGCCTTTATGTCACCGTCCCCCCAGGTGAAGGTACTGTTTGCTGGGCAGGACATCAACAGAAGTCCCTTCATGGTGAACATTTCCAAGGCGATGGGCGACCCGACCAGAGTTCAGGCCCGCGGGCCGGGACTGCAGCAGGCGGGGAACGTGGCCAACAAACCCACGTACTTTGACATTTACACTGCAGGTAATCCAGGTTTAGTCCGTCTGACGTCGATTCAGTGAGCGTCACATTCGTTCTTCAGTGTTTGAAAGTCTCCTTGTCCGTCCGTCCGTCTGTCCTCCAGGGGCTGGTGCTGGAGACGTGGGCGTCATCATTGTGGATTCGAACGGCCGGAGGGACACAGTGGAGATTGTGTTGGAGAACAAAGGGGACAGTATTTTCCGCTGCACCTATGTTCCCGTACTGGAGGGACCTCACACCGTCTATGTGACCTTTGCCGGGCAGCAGATTCCCAGAAGCCCTTTCACCGTCCACATCTCAGAGGGTGGGTTTCATCTTACACTCTGAAATACCTTTTTCTCCTAGATGGTCTCTGTGGTTTAAAGTTTTGTTATGAATTAACCAGAATCTGGTGTCCAAAAAATCAAATGCATGTTTTTCTAAACAGAGCGAGTGTCACATTAAAAATCTGACGTCCAGACTGACGGATATAAGAACTACAAACATAACAGTTCAGTCAGATCTGCCGGTCAGTCTGGGTCCACGTCTGATGGGACAGTTGGTGCTGGCTGGGTTTTTAGTGGCTGAAGCTGTGCTGTCGTGGTTTTTTGGGCTGTTGTGTTCAGTCTTCTTGGTGCTCTGCTGGTCTGCAGATGGGACCAGAACCAGGGCGGATGTTTGGATGGACTTGACTTTTCTTTAAAGTGGGACCTTGTCTGAAAGGACTTGGATTTGATTTAGGTCCATTACTGAGGATGAGACTGAACCCCTGACTTGGGACTTGGGACTTGTCCATCTTTGACTTAGAATATTATGGATGGATAGACTCTTTCACTGCCTGTTTTTGACCTGGGATCAAGTCGGACTAGACTTAGATTTGACTTCAGACTATGAAGGGGAACTTTCCTGTCTTTACTTGGACTTGAGTTAGAACTTGACTTGGGACTTAACATGGATCTTACTGTCTTTATTCAGGTCTCTGGACTTCACAGTCTTGATCATATGACTTGAGACTTTCTTTCTTTATTTCGGACTTGAGCCAGAACCTGTTTGTCTTGACTTGACTTAGAACTTGTGAACTTGGAACTTGACTCTGGGATTGACACTCTTGATTTGGGACTTGCCTTTCTCACCACTTGAGACTCGACTATCTTGACTTTAGGATTGCCGGCCTTGATTTGGGACTGGCCTTTTCTTGGCTTGTGACCTGACTTGAGTTTTCTTCAGAGTTTAGACTTGACTAAAGTGTTAGCGACTTCAGACTTGCAGAACCGGACTTGGTACCATCTCTGCCTGCTAGTCAGACGATCTGCTGGTCTGGCATTCTGCTGGTCCTACCGTCTACTGGTCTGGCGGTCTGCTGGTCTGGCATCCTGCTGGTCCTACCGTCTGCTGGTCTGGAGGTCTGCTGGTCTGGGGTTCTCTGTCCCCCCTCTCTTCCTGTCCTACATATATATCATCACTGTTGTTCCCTCCTTCAGTTTCACAGAGCGCTCCTCCTCTCGGGTCTCCGGTGCAGGTTGCACCTCAGTCTGCACGCACCCCACCCTCAGACCAGACCAGGAGGGCCCCCCCTCCAACACCGCCCAAACCCAGGCGACCAAGTTAGTACAGGCCGGGGGTGCGTGGGTGTGACTGGAGCCTTCTTGCTCGCCTGGTTTCCTTCCACCTCAACTGAAAACCATCTCTGACCCCTCTGGAACGGGGTCTCCCAGCTTTACAGCATGTGCAGCACCGGCTTCCTGCTGAGCAGCTTCTTCTTCTTCTTTTTCTTCTTCTTCTTCTACAGAGACGGAGTGAATGTGGATGTGTAGAGTCCTCCAAATATGTTTTACATCTAAATCCATCCAAGTCGAACGTGGTGTCCCAGGACACATTTTCACGAACTGTCCTGTAAATTAGTTTTTAGGGTCCAAGAACCTCATCAGAAAGCTTGTGTTTGACATGTTTTACTGTCTGATTAACAGAACAAGAAGCTCAGAAATAGTCTCAACTGTTAGAGGAAGACTTCACTGAAGGACTAAAGAGAAGCTTTTTCGCACATAACTAATAATCTCCACAGAGAATCAAGAAAACAGAGGAAAGTCTCGATGAACTGAAACGTTTAACAAAAGCAAAACTACATGAAAACATCTGTTCACAAACTCTCAGAGAATAATCCAACTTGTATTTATCCAGTCAGATGTTCAACATAGTTCCTGGTTTAGTTCCTGGTTTAGTTTCTGGTTTAGTTTCTGGTTTAGTTCCTGGTTTAGTTCCTGGTTTAGTTCCTGATTCAGTTCCTGATTCAGTTCCTGGTTTAGTTCCTGGTTTAGTTCCTGGTTTAGTTTCTGGTTTAGTTTCTGGTTTAGTTCCTGGTTTAGTTCCTGGTTTAGTTTCTGGTTTCGTTCCTGGTTTAGTTTCTGATTTAGTTCCTGTGGCTTCTAAATCTATTTGGTTGAAACGTGGTATAGAGTACATTACATTAGTCATTTAGCAGACGCTTTTCTCCAAACGACTTACAATAAGTGCATCAACATTGGTAATCAAAAGAACTACTAGTCACCAGAAGTCATAAGTACATTTCCTTTTCCAAACAAGCATCTAAGAGCCTGAAGCAGAGCATAACTCAGAGCCAAAGTACAGAAACAAGAAAAACAGTTAGTGCTATAAGTAATACGAATACAATAAGTGCAACAAGCTGGTATGAATACAATAAGTGCTAAGTGGAAGGCTCAGGGTAGCACTTCCTGAAGAGGTGGGTCTTCATCCTGATGAAAGATGGGCAGCGACTCCGCTGTCCTGACGTCAGTGGGAAGTTCATTCCACCACTGAGGGACCAGGACAGAAAACAGCCGTGACCGGGTCGATCGGCCGCCAGGACCTCTGAGCGACGGGGCGTTCAATCGCCCCGAGGCAGCAGAGCGAAGTGGTCGGGCGGGGGTGTAAGGCTTGACCATGGCCTGGAGATAGGAAGGAGCTGTTCCTTTCACTGCCCTGTATTCTAGCACCAAAGTCTTAGACTGGATGAGCTCTTACAGGGAGCCATTGTAGAGAACGGAGAAAGGAAGTTGTGTGGGAGAACTTGGGGCGATTGAACACCAGGCGAGCTGCGGCTTTCTGGACAAGCTCCAGAGGTCTGATGGCCGACGCCGGGGCTCCGGCGAGTAGAGAGTTGCAGTAGTCCAGGCGGGAGATGACAAGAGCCTGGATGAGAACCTGAGCTGTCTCATCAGTCAGGAAGGGACGAATCCTCCTGATGTTGTAGAGCAGGAATCTGCAGGAGCGTGTAATGGATGAAATGTTTGCCGAGAATGACAGTTGGTCATCCAGGGTCACACCCAGGTTCCTCGCAGTCCGAGTTGGCGTCACCACGGTATCATCAATGGTGATGGACAGGTCAACCCTTCCCCGGAGGAACAGTAGTTCAGTTTTGTCCAGGTTGAGCTTGAGGTGGTTTGTCGTCTCCACTTCGAGATGTCAGCCAAACACGCAGCGATGCGTGTCTCCACTTGGGTGTCACCGGGGGGAAATGACAAGACCAGTACCTTGGAAACTCAGGTGTTTTACTCTTCAGAGAACCTTCTCTTTTGGCTCAGGACCCAAATTTTAGCCTGACAAGTTCTGCAGTTCAAGCTGAAGACGTTTTGTTGGTATTTTTACTAAATATTTAAAACAGTACAAGAAAATATAAATAGATTCATTGTGACTTCAAGGCTGAGAGAGATGTTAATATAATATTTTATATATTTTATATATATATATATATATATATAATATTTTATATTATTATATATATATATATATATATAATATTTTATATATTATATATATATATATATATATAATATTTTATATATTATATATATAAAATGTATAAAACTGAGTTTTAGTATTGATGCCAAAATTATTATTCTTTTTTTGGGTTACTGACTAAACTGTATAAAGAGAACTATTGAAACCGTTTCAGTCTCTTAGTTTAAAAAACGTAAACATGTTTATTATTTTTTATTGAACAAACAAAGACAACGTTGTGTTAAATTACTTAGTAGTTAAAAAACTATGAGTCAAATCAGAAACTAATCAAACAAATGTCTGTGTGTGTGTGTGTTGGATCACTTCACATCAACATCTGGAGGCAACAGCAGCATATTTTAATTATCTTTATAGAAAATATGAATGTTTGAGTTCCTTCATTGAACTCTGTGTTCACTAAACTTTAGTCTTCAGTCAATCATTAGCATATTGATGATATACATAAAATACAGAAGTTAAACAGTTGAACTAGTGTCTCCAGTTCATCATCATCGTCTCTGTTTCTTCTTCCGTTTCACTTTCCTGCATTTCGTTGTGTTCACATAAAAACTGTAAATTAAGTCTTTTTCTGGATAAACTTCACAGTGAATTTGAGCTGAATGTGTTTTCCTGTTTTGTCAGATATGTTTATACATATATACATATTTGTATATGTTTTCTCATCAACCTTCTGTCTGATCATCTGTTGTTTCTTCTTTGCTGCTTTTCCTTTCAGCCTCAGCTTCTCTCAGCGCTGATCAGCTGACTAACAGACAAACTGTGTGTGTGTTTATTCTGGCTTCATATATAGAACATTATTATGTTTTAGACATTTTATGAAGTTTATTTATTTTGATAAATCCTCACAATGAGACATTTAAGGATGAAATCTGTGTCCTTATTAATTTAGCTCTTCATGTATTTATTTGTTGCTCAATAAACTAAACTAACTGCTAATAACAAGCTGCTTCGGCTTCACAAACTTCACTTTACTTTATCCAGTCAAAATATGTGTAAAAATGTTCAAAAACAAAGTTTAACTTTATGTTTCTAAGTTCATCATTTGAGAGCACAAATTAAAAATATGTAAGAAAAAATGATTAGCTAGAGAGCATTAATTGCATATTTCAAGACCACCATTAAGCTTTTTGTACTTTTTTGTATTAATTGTTTTTTTAACTTCTAAAATATATTAATAAAATAAGAAGTATTGTTTTTTAAATTATAAAATATATTAATAAAATAATAAGTATTGTTTTTTTTAATTATAAAATATATTAATAAAATAAGAAGTATTGTTTTTTTAACTTGTGATTTATACTTCGTTCATACAGTCAGAGTCAGTGTGGACTGGGAGGACTGGGCTTACTGGTTTTAGGACAAACAGGAGTGAGTGTTTCTTTATCTTTGTCTCCTTCTGATTGGTCCTCACAGCCTGTAACCCCAACGCCTGCCGGGCGTCGGGTCGAGGTCTGCAGCTGAAGGGTCTGAGGGTGAAGGAAGTGGCCGATTTTAAAGTCCACACTAAAGGAGCCGGCAGCGGAGAGCTGAAAGTCACCGTGAAGGGACCAAGTGAGACACCTTTACTTTGAAATGCACCTTTAATGTTCACCATGCGTGCCACTGACCTCTTTGTTCTGAACCCAGAGGGTCTGGAGGAGCCGGTGAAGCTTCTGGAGATGGACAACGGGGTGTTTGAGTGTAACTATTACCCCATCGTGACGGGGAAGTATGTGGTCACCATCACCTGGGGGGGACACGGCATCCCACGCAGGTGAGACGCTCAGCTGATGGTATTGTTATCACACAGGTGAGACGCTCAGCTGATGGTATTGTTATCACACAGGTGAGACGCTCAGCTGATGGTATTATTATCACACAGGTGAGACGCTCAGCTGATGGTATTGTTATCACGCAGGTGAGATGCTCAGCTGATTGTATTGTTGTCACACAGGTCAGACGCTCAGCTTCAGTGGAGACTTTTAGTGCTTCCATGAGAACTATAAAGTACCCAGTATATAACCTTGACCAACTCCAGAAGTTGAATCATGATGAATTGCTTAAATAACCTTGTTTTAAGCTTGTTTTCACCCAATTTGAAGTATTTTAACACATACAGTGCAGTTATTATACTTAATAATATCAGCTGTTTGTTCTAGGATAATGTCTCTTTTAAACATTGGTGCATAATGTTGAATTTATAACTAAATATTTGTATCATTCAGCCAAGTGGTTTCATGTAAATACAAAACTATAAAGGACCCAGTATAGAACCCTGAGGGACTCCAGAGGCCCAGATTGAATGGATGTAGACGTAAAACAAACTACATTTTATACAGTTTATACAACAAAACATGATATTTTATTAAGAATGTATATAAAGCTGCAAGTGGAGGCCTTTAACTTTCTCGTATTGAGTAAAAACATTGTCTGTTTATATTCCAGCACTTCTAGTTAAACCTTTAAATGTAGCGTAATGATACATGTTTATTATATTTCATTTCTGTATAGGATCATAATTTATATGTGTGTGTGTGTGTGTTTTCAGTCCGTTCGAGGTCCAGGTTAGTGAGGAGGCGGGGCCTCAGAAGGTGAGGGCCTGGGGTCCAGGTCTGGAGACCGGTATGGTGGGGAAGAGTGCCGACTTTGTGGTGGAGGCCATCGGCACGGAGGTGGGAACACTCGGTACGTCACGACGTCACAAAAGGACCAATCAGAAACACTCAGAATGATTGACAGGTGGCTAGGGGGAGGGGCTTAAACAGGCAACAACTAGTGGTCAGATTTCCTTAAAGTTTACTGTGAATATACACCACTAATTGACATGAATTTTCCTCTTGCAGCACCTGTAAGACGTAGATATAAATACATATATACATAATATATGAGGTGTTTAATTTGTCGTGCATCATCTGCAGGGTTCTCTATCGAGGGTCCGTCTCAGGCGAAGATCGAGTGCGACGATAAAGGCGACGGGTCGTGTGACGTTCGGTACTGGCCGACCGAACCGGGCGACTACGCCGTGCACGTGATCTGTGACGATGAGGACATCAAGGACAGTCCCTTCATGGCTCACGTCCTCCCCACCGCCAACGACATCTTCACAGAAAACGTGAGACCAGAACCTCGACCGGTCCTTCAGACTTTTAGAAGTTTTTACTGTCAGACAGTGATGTGCTGAATGTGGGATGTTTTGTCCTCAGGTGAGATGTTTCGGTCCAGGTCTGGAGCCGCTGGGCTGCATCGTCAACAAACCCGCCGACTTCACCATCGACGCCCAGGGAGCCGGCAGAGGAGAGCTGAAGCTCTACGCTCAGGTAACCGATCACAGGTCAAAGATGTCGACCTATATATATGTATATAATGTCTAGTGGAGATCAGTGAATGTTTGTGCCTCCAGGACGCAGAAGGTTTCCCCATCGACATCCAGATCTCAGAGAACGGAGACCGCAGCTTCCTCTGTGTTTACGTTCCCACCAAACCCATCAAACACACCATCATCATCACCTGGGGGGAGGTCAACGTTCCCAGCAGCCCCTTCAGGGTAAAGAACCAACACACGGGGGAAGAGCGGGTCGGTGGTTCGAATCCTCGGCATGCGGAAGTGTCCTTGAGCAAAACACCGAAGCCCAAAGTGCTAGTGGGCTCAAGAGAACTGGAGGATTAAACACAACTGTTTTCTGTCTAAATCTGGGGTGAAATTAAACAGTTTAAAGGATACAATTACACAGATACACACATATATTCACATAGAAATAAACAAAGTACAGAGTTATAGTTGACCGAGGATCGAACCTTGAGGAACTCCAAAGACTGAAAGACGTAGAAAGAGATGTGAAACAAATCTCCTTCACAAACGATTAAAAATACACAAAAAAAGGAACATCAAAAATTATAAATTAAAACAGACAAATGTACGGAGGCTCTGAGAAGGAAGTGAGAAAAATAAATACTGATGATGATGATGGTTTCCTCTCCTGGGAAAAAAAAAAGTGTTTGTTGTTGTAATACTTATATTGGCCACAAGGGGCGGCACCTCTACCTCATGTTCTAAATAACTAAAGAAACTCACCTGGAGGAAAATATGAATGTTTTTATCCTACTGAGAACACGAGGTAGTGGTGCACTGCAGCCCCTTGTGGCTCACACGACTATAACAACAACAAACACCTGTTTCACAGCTGAAAAATAAAATTTAAGGTACTATAACAACACCTATTTTTCTAACTTGTTTTCAAGACCTAAACACAAGAGAAAACTATTTAGATCAGATCTCCTCTCAGGGCCTCTGTACTATTGAGAAACAAATGATATGAAGAGGAAATAGACAACAGTGAGTGCTGTGGGGGAGGTAGAATATGGAAAGTAGTTTCAACTGATGGTTGATGCCACTTTAATACATGTTTGGTGTGAACCAGGTGACGATAGGAGAAGGCAGCCATCCAGAGAACGTGAAGGTTTACGGTCCAGGTGTGGAGAAGACGGGCCTGAAGGCCAACGAGCCCACGTACTTCACTGTGGACTGCAGCGAGGCCGGACAGGGTGGGACCCGGTTCTGGTTTCATGTCTTTGATCCTCTTTAGTGGTGTAACTTTGTGAGGTTTAGTAGAACGCTTGTTACCTTTCAGGTGACGTCAGCATCGGGATCAAGTGTGCTCCGGGTGTGGTCGGTCCCGCGGAGGCCGACATCGACTTCGACATCATCAAGAACGACAACGACACGTTCACGGTGAAGTACACGCCTCCGGGTTCCGGTCAGTACACCATCATGGTGCTGTTCGCCGATCAGGTGAGAGACAGGTAAAAAAACCCCGAAACTTTTCTTATTAATATGAGACAGAGGGAAACAAACCTCTCATCTTTAAATGCAGGAAATCCCCATCAGTCCCTTCAGAATAAAGGTGGATCCTTCCCATGATGCAGCTAAAGTCAGAGCAGAAGGACCGGGACTCAGCAAGACAGGTGAGCTGACTTCAGGTGTGATTTTCATCCGGCAGAGAAGAAACTATTGTGTCATGAGCTTTTAAATAACTTACGTATTTAGATGCTTTACTAAAGTAAAAGTAGTAATCCATCCTTATATAACCCTCCAGTTTATTTGTATTTCTATGTTTAACTTGTAGGAGTTGAAGTGGGGAAACCGACCCACTTCACCATCTACACGAAGGGAGCAGGTAAAGCCCAACCAGAGGTCCATTTCACCGGAGCGGCCAAAGGAGACGCGGTCCGAGACTTCGAGATCATCGACAACCACGACTACTCGTACACGGTCCGCTACACCGCCGTCCAGCAGGTGAGACCAACGGATCTACATTGGTTCTGGTGTGTGAGCTGAACCACGATCCAGAGCTCACTGTGTAGTCTCTCTGTGATCTCTCCTCAGGGGATCACGACTGTCATCGTGTGTCACGGAGGAGACCCCATCCCCAAGAGCCCCTTCAACATCAGCGTGGCCCCCCCGCTGGACCTCAACAAGGTCCAGGTTCAGGGTTTGAACAACAGTGAGTACGTCTGAGTCAGCACTTTCGGAGGAAGATCACTTTATTGTTTCATATTAAAACCCTCCTCTTGGATATTTGGTGTTCTTAATAGTTTTAATAAATACTGACGCTCCATGAATCAGATAGTTTCATTTATTTTCCCAATAAAAACTCCATCTGAGGTACAACATTTTGTGCAGTGAGCTACTGTGCTGGTTCTCTGACCAGTTTTACCAGTTTCACAACCATTTCAATGCCAGTCCAGGACTCTACCGAGTCCACGTTGTCACATATATCAACGTGGACCCTTTAAACCAGTGGTTATATATAATATATAATATATACCATGACAAAATGTAAATATAATAGTTTAAATCCTGAACATTTAGTTAAGATAGTTATTGAAGAAGTTTGTCCTATCAGGTCTTCCTACAGATCTGGTAACGTTGAGTACCAAAGATTCACTTTCATGACAAATTGTTGGTTTTTAAATTCTCGTCTCTGTGCGTTTGTGTCCTCACCAAAGAGGTGGATGTCGGGAAGGACGAGGAGTTCACCATCAGCACTCGTGAGGCCGGAGGTCAGGGACGACTGGAGGTCAAGATCACCTCCCCGTCACGCCGACCCATCCCCTGCAAGATGGAGTCCGGCACGGCCAACGAGGTGCACGCGGTGAAGTACATCCCAAACGAGGAAGGACAGTACCGAGTGGACATCGGCTACGACGGGAACCCCGTACCGGGAAGCCCGTTCAGCGTGGAGGGCGTAATGCCGCCGGACCCCTCGAAGGTGAGACCTCAGGGAACAAAAGTCTTTCAGAATACTTAGAATATCATTATATAATACTGGTCTTAGTAAACCAGTTTGGGTCCCGGTAAACATCTCTTGGTCTTCAGAAATCTTTCTTAGTCTTGGTGAACTGGTTACTGGATCTACCGAGTCCAAAAGTCTGTCTATGTTTCTGGCTCCAAACTAGTCTCATCTCTTTGGCCCGTTTACCCTCCAGGTCCGAGCCTATGGTCCAGGTCTTCAGGGTGGCGTTGTGGGTAAACCGGCCCCCTTTGCCATTGACACAAAGGGAGCCGGTACTGGCGGTCTGGGCTTGACGGTGGAGGGACCCTGTGAGGCCAAGATCGAATGCCAGGACAACGGTGACGGATCCTGCTCCGTGTCCTACCTGCCCACGGAGCCCGGCGAGTACGCCATCAACATCCTGTTTGCGGACCAGCACATCCCCGGGTCCCCCTTCAAGGCCGCGGTTCAGGCGGCGTTCGACCCCAGCAAGGTGACAGCCAGCGGGCCGGGCCTGGAGCGAGGGAAGGTTAACGAGGACGGATCCTTCACGGTGGACTGCTCCAAAGCCGGAGAGGCCGAGCTCACCATCGAGATCGTCTCGGAGTCCGGAGCCAAAGCCGAAGTCCACGTCCAGAACAACGGCGACGGGACCTATTCCATCACCTACATCCCACAGGTCCACGGCACGTACACCATCACCATCAAGTACGGAGGACTCGCAGTTCCCGGGTTCCCCGCCGGACTTCAGGTGGACCCGGCTGTGGACACCAGCGGGGTGAAGGTCCACGGACCGGGAGTGGAGCCTAGAGGTGAGTGTGAAAGAGGTTCAGGTACAAAGTGGTTTAAATCATTTAGAATCTATTAAAGTCCTTTATGAGATGGATTTAGTTTAACTTTTACTTCGTTATTAAAAACTTGATTTTTAAAGTATTTATCAGATCAATTAAATATTTTCTTTACGTGATCGACGCTTTAAATCACATTTAACCAAAAATAATCAAAGTAAAGGGCCTCAGAGGTTCTGCCAAATGTTTGGATTAAATTAAGAACTCATTATATTTTGGTCTTCTTTGTTGGTCCTCTGCAGGCGTCCTGAGGGAAGTGACCACCCACTTCCTCGTGGACGCCCGGGCGCACTGCAAGAGCGGCGGCAGCCTCGTCAAAGCCATAATCTCCAACCCGTCGGGCGTCAACACGGACGCCTACGTCACCGACAAAGGAGACGGGACCTACAGGGTGGAGTACACGGCGTACGAGGACGGTGAGACTCTACAGGGTTTTAGTCTAGGGGGGACGGACCAAAGAGAACAAGATCACTTTGGAGGGTTCACTGCCGCTTTATATATAACTTATTTTTTTATTTTCTTCTTCTTCGCCTTCATCTTCTTCTTTTCTCCTTCATCTTCTTCTTCTTCTTCTTCTTCTTCTTCTTCTTGGCTGTTTTTTCCCACAACAACACATTATAAAGTTGAATTAAACAACCCTGTGGTCCTCGTAAAGGGAAAGACTTCAACTATTCAAAACCAACAACATGTGTTCTTGTTAGACCACATAAAGATGAAGTTTCCAGTGATGCTCACATAAACACAGAGATAAATAAAGGTAGAAAACTGTATTTAAGGTGTAACTTAATGAATGTGGAGAGGCCTCTGTGTGTGTGTGTGTGTGTGTGTGTGTGTGTGTGTGTGTGGGGGGGGGGGGGGGGGGGGGGGGGGGGGGCAGCTGGTATTAATAGCTGCAGCAGATGGTTTTCCACTGATAGTAATGTGTGACATGCTGGAGCCCAGTGCATTGTGGGACAGAAATACTCTTCCCTGTGGAGGCCTCAGTCTTCTTCGGTTCCTCTTGAACTCACAAAGTTGATGAACTTGTAGGTTTTTGTGGCCAAACAGTTGATGGTTCAAACCCCTGCAAGAAAAAAATTAGTCAGGAAACAACCTTTAGTTCTTTAAAGTTCTTCAAAGCTTCACGAGTTAAAGCTGCATTCTCTCTAGTGTCCACCAGGGGGCGACTCCTCTGGTTGTATAGAAGTCTCGTCTAAAATGACTCTACTTCTCTCTTGATTTATTCCCTCAGTAAACATTGTAAACATGAGTTTATGGTCTCAATCTCTAGTTTACAGTCTTCTTCAATACAGCATGATGTTCATTTAGTACATTATGGTCCATTTAGAGTCAAACACACCATTTTCTTACTTAAAACGTCATCAATTTGTATCCGTTATTTAGTAATAAGATGTATTTTTAAAGGTAATCCCACAGATCTATAATGTACATTTGCACATTGTGATTTTATCCACATCGTTTTCAGCAGGAAATGCTGCATGAGCAATATATCGGAGGACTAAAGTCCCACCAGCAGCCTCATAAGGGTCTCATTTAGACCCCTTTGTTTGACACAGACCGTTACGATTTGTCTGTCTGCAGGTCTGCATCTGATTGAGGTCTTGTTTGATGAGGTCTCGGTGCCGAAGAGTCCGTTCAGGGTGTCAGTGACGGAGGGTTGTGACCCCAGTCGAGTCCGAGCCTATGGTCCGGGTCTGGAGGAAGGCCTGGTTAACAAACCGAACCGCTTCACCGTCGAGACCAGGTGATTTTACTGTAGCTCTTAATCTCAATCAAACAGTTCTGAGTGTCTCAGACCGAGTCTAAACCTCCCCCCCTCGTCTCCCCCTCAGAGGTGCTGGCACCGGAGGTCTTGGTCTGGCCATTGAAGGTCCATCTGAGGCGAAGATGTCCTGCAAGGACAACAAAGACGGCAGCTGCAGCGTGGAGTACATCCCCTTCACTCCTGGAGAGTACGACGTCAACGTCACCTTCGGAGGCCTTCCTATCCCAGGTGATGGTCTGAACCAGGACTCTTTGGGGGTCTGGTCTGGTCTGGCTCCAGCAATGACTCATAACATCTGTGTGTGTTGCAGGGAGCCCATTTCGGGTCCCAGTGCGAGAGCTGGTGGATCCCAGTAAAGTGAAGTGTTCAGGTCCCGGACTGGGAAGTGGAGTCCGAGCCCACGTCCCTCAGACCTTCACTGTGGACAGCAGTAAGGCCGGGGTGGCCCCCCTGGAGGTCCAGCTGTACGGGCCCACAGGTGAGACCGTCCTTGTCTTCTTATATCTGAGTTCCTTCCTCTCGACTTGCCTTCAGGGTCGGTCAAGAACAAATGGATCTTTCTGAAATAAAAACCTTCAGTTAAGACTGTTGAGACTGAAACCTGCCCGCTACCAAAACGTACATCCTGGAACAAGTCCACTTGAACCACAAAGATCTTAACTCAGTCTTAAGTCTAAAAGGTATATAACTTCTTTTTCTTCTCCTCCTTCTTTTTCTCCTTTTTCTTCTCCTTCTTCTTCTTCTTCTTCTTCTCCTCCTTCTTCTTCTTCTTTTTCTTCTTCTTCTCCTCCTCCTTCTTCTTCCTCTTCTTCTTCTCCTCCTTCTTCTTCCTCTTCTTCCTCTTCTTCTTCTCCTCCTTCTTCTTCCTCTTCTTCTTCTTCTTCTTCTTCCTCTTCTTCCTCTTCTTCTTCTTCTTCTAGCTCTAACAGGTTTCTCCAAAGGTCTGTGTGACATATATTTCTATCTTGAACTCTAAAAGGTCTAAAAATGATTGTTAAACTCCGGTTCCCCTCCAGGTGTGACCGAGCCGATCAGTGTCACCGATAACGGAGACGGTTCTCACACAGTCACCTACACTCCCGCCGCCGACGGCCCGTACACGGTGTGTGTGAAGTACGCCGACCAGGAGGTCCCTCGCAGGTCGGTAACCGAAACATATATGAAGAAGTCTTGATCGTACTGGTTCAGGTCTAACCTTCCAATGCGGTTCCTCTCAGTCCTTTTAAGATCAAGACATTACCGGCTCACGATGCCAGTAAAGTCCGAGCCAGCGGTCCGGGTCTGAACGCGTCCGGAGTTCCAGCCAGTCTGCCGGTGGAGTTCACCATCGATGCCAGAGATGCCGGAGAGGGACTGCTCACTGTTCAGATCCTGGTGAGTCCCAGAGTCCAGTCCTGCCTTAGGAAGATCAGGGTCACACCGTCCACTATGGTCCACTACGGTCCGATAGGCTCTGCTAAGGTCTGCTAGCATCTGCTATGGTCCTCTAGAGTCTGCTACGGTCTGCTAGCGTCCACTATGGTCCACTAGGGTCTGCTATCGTCCACTATGGTCCTCTAGAGTCTGCTAGTGTCCACTATGGTCCACTAGGGTCTGCTAGCGTCCGCTAGGGTCTGCTATGGTCCACTAGGCTCTGCTAGCGTCCGCTATGGCCCTCTAGAGTCTGCTAGTGTCCACTATGGTCCTCTAGAGTCTGCTAGCATCCGCTATGGGCCGCTATGGTCCAGAAGGGTCTGCTAGCGTCCACTAGGGTCTGCTATCGTCCGCTATGGTCCACTAGAGTCTGTTAGTGTCCGCTATGGTCCTCTAGAGTCTGCTAGCGTCCGCTATGGTCCGCTATGGTCCGCTATGGTCCGCTATGGTTCTCTAGGGTCTGCTAGCGTCCGCTATGGTCCGCTAGGCTCTGTTAGCGTCCACTAGGGTCTACTATCGTTCGCTATGGTCCACTAGAGTCTGTTAGTGTCCGCTATGGTCCTCTAAAGTCTGCTAGCGTCCGCTATGGTCTGCTATGGTCCACTAGGCTCTGCTAGCGTCCACTAGGGTCTGCTATCATCTGCTATGGTCTGCTATCATCTGCTATGGCCTGCTATCATCTGCTATGGTCCACTAGAGTCTGTTAGTGTCCGCTATGGTCCACTAGAGTCTGCTAGCGTCCGCTATGGTCCTCTAAGGTCTGGTAGCGTCCGCTATGGTCCGCTAGGCTCTGTTAGCGTCCACTAGGGTCCGCTATGGTCCACTAGGCTCTGCTAGCGTCCACTAGGGTCTGTTATCGTCCGCTATGGTCCACTAGAGTCTGTTAGTGTCCGCTATGGTCCACTAGAGTCTGCTAGCGTCCGCTATGGACCGCTATGGTCCTCTAGGGTCTGCTAGCGTCCGCTATGGTCCGCTATGGTCCACTAGGGTCTGCTATCGTCCGCTATGGTCCACTAGAGTCTATAGTGTCCGCTATGGTCCACTAGAGTCTGCTAGCGTCCGCTATGGTCCTCTAGGGTCTGCTAGCGTCCGCTATGGTCCGCTAGGCTCTGTTAGCGTCCACTAGGGTCTGCTATTGTCCGCTATGGTCCACTAGAGTCTGTTAGTGTCCGCTATGGTCCTCTAGAGTCTGTTAGTGTCCGCTATGGTCCACTAGAGTCTGCTAGCGTCCGCTATGGACCGCTATGGTCCTCTAGGGTCTGCTAGTGTCCGCTATGGTCCGCTATGGTCCGCTATGGTCCACTAGGGTCTGCTATCGTCCGCTATGGTCCACTAGAGTCTATAGTGTCCGCTATGGTCCACTAGAGTCTGCTAGCGTCTGCTATGGTCCTCTAGGGTCTGCTAGCGTCCGTTATGGTCCGCTAGGCTCTGTTAGCGTCCACTAGGGTCTGCTATTGTCCGCTATGGTCCACTAGAGTCTGCTAGCGTCCGCTATGGTCTGCCATGGTCCTCTAGGGTCTGCTAGCGTCCGCTATGGTCCACTAGGGTGTGATTTGGTCCTCGTGGCATAAATTCCTTCATCATAGGGGGCACGTGAAGGCTCTTGTTGAACTTGTTGGAATCTCCATTGTAGCGTAGGGGTCTACTGAGCATGTTTAGAACTACAAACAGAACTACGGTGTTGTCTGTTTGGGATCTGAAGCTTCAGCCCAACAAACCAGTTCTCTGTGGACTGAATATGTGAGGAGGCTCTGAACTGTTGTTGTCTCACTGACTCTCTTAACCCCTGATTGTGACTTCCTGTCCCCGGGGCTTGTAGGGTCCAGACGGGTCCAGCCGGGAGGCCTCAGTGTTTGTGGAGGACTGGGGCAGGAGGGTGTGGGAGACTCACATAGTAAAGAAAACCATCCCCTTCAGTATTCATAAGAGAGGCTGTGTAAGACCTCCTCCCTCCATCACCTCGTCTCCCCTCCTCCCTTCATCCCCTATCCCCTTATTCTGCCTCCTTGTTGCCTAAAAACAGGACATCAATGATCCTCTCCTGCTTTCACTCTGATTAGAAGTGATTTTATTTAAGAGGGAATCATCAGACACCAGTGAGCCACAAAGTAATAAATGTAATAAATTAGTATATAATCAAAGTTAAATATTTAGACAATAGGAGCCTCTTTAAAGGAACCAGTGAAATAAAGTGTTACTGGATCTGGATCTGCAGGAAACTAAAGGATATAATAGATCTGTGATATTTATTATATTGATTTATATAAAATAAATACCTCCAAAAGTTACATGAAGTCTGGAGCAGCAGAATCATTTAACACAAATATAAATGTTCTATTTAAACATGTTGCCGTACACTTAAATAAACATGTTGTGTATATAAAAGTAACTAAGTACATTTATTATCAGCCCCCCCCCGTGGTCTCCATGTGAACTGACCTTCATCAGTTTGTGTGGTTTTCAGTTCTTCACTAACCGGAGTGAACTCCTCCTCTTCCTCCTCCTCTTCATCCTCCTCCTCCTCTTCTTCCTCCTCTTCCTCCTCTTCTTCCTCCTCTTCTTCCTTCTCCTCTTCCTTCTCCTCCTCCTCCTCCTCCTCCTCTTCCTCCTCTTCTTCTTCCTCCTCCTCCTCCTCCTCCTCCTGTAGTGAGTAGACTAGTTAGATCCTGTGTGATGATGAAGATATGAGTACTGTGAACACCACTGGTCTCAAACCATCAGAATGTATTTGACGTCAAAGGTCCGAGTCTGTCGGTTCAGATCTTAAAACACTGGTTCTGGTTCTGGTTCAGGACAGATGGTTTGTGATGTCTGAACCCGAACCAAAGATTACTTCCGTCTCACGTTGCGTAGGAGACCACTGATGGACAGTACTGAAGTTGTAGTACTTCAGAGTACTTTGATATATATTCACTGTGTCTCCAGGATCCGGAGGGGAAACCCAAGAGGGCGAACATCCGGGACAACCGCGACGGGACGTACACGGTGTCCTACGTCCCCGACATGACGGGACGCTACACCATCACCATCAAGTACGGAGGAGACGAGATCCCGTACTCTCCGTACCGCATCCACGCGCTGCCCGCCGGGGACGCCAGCAAGTGTCTGGTCACAGGTCAGGCTCCGCCCACCTCTTACTGTGGCAGCCAATCAGAAGGTGTCGTCGCTGAGTGTTTGTTTCTCTTACAGTGTCGATCGGAGGACACGGACTGGGTGAGTTACTTTAAGCTGGTCTGAAGAGTCATGAGTGGATTTGTAAAATTAAATTTGCATTTTAATAAATTAATTAATTTCATTTTATTCTTCTTATTTATTCATTTATTATTTTTCTCTATTTTCTATTATTTATTTAATATACATTTTTTATTATTTGTATTTTGTTTTTGTTATTATTTGTGTTTTTAGTCATGATTTTATTTGTTTTTAATATAATTGATATTTATTGTTAATTTTATTTTATATTTCCTTTTATTTTATTTGATTTGTCCTATTTATTTTATATTCTGTTTTACTTTATTTAGTTAGTTTTATATTGCTTTATTTGTTTTTTAATTGTATTGTATTTGGTTTGTTTAGTTGTATTTCATTATTTCATTTTGTTTTTTGTCTAGTTAAATATTTTAATTGTTTCATTCATTTTAGTTATTTATTATTTGTTTTATTTATTTATGGTTACTTTACTTTATTCATGTTAATCACTGTGTACAGTAGTAAACATCTCAGCAGCTCAGTGTTCAGATGATTCACGCTACTCGCCTCCTGATTGGTCGTCCCTCTTGTCAGGATCAGGTATCGGCCCGACCATCCAGATCGGAGAGGAGACGGTCATCACCGTGGACGCAAAGGCTGCTGGGAAAGGTAAAGTCACCTGCAAGGTGTCGACCCCCGACGGGGCGGAGCTGGACGTGGACGTGGTGGAGAACGCCGACGGGACCTTCGATATCTACTACACGGCTCCAGAACCCGGGAAGTACGTCATCACCATCCGGTTTGGGGGCGAGAACATTCCCAACAGCCCGTTCCACGTGGTGGTGAGTGAGTCCGCCGAGCACCTCGAGGCCAGAGCAGTGGTTCCTGAGCTTCCTACTGGGACCAGTAGACCTCTTCAGGAGTCTGAAGATCCTTCATTCGGTTGTAGAAAAAGGTTCTCTTTAGGGGACCAGTCCACAAACCAGGAACCAGAAACAAAGAACCAGAAACCTGGACCTGGTTGTAGAAAAAGGTTGCGTAAAATGTTCAGGAACCACTGCATCATTAATATTCACTTGTGTTTGTGCATGTGTGTGTGTGTGTGTGTGTGTGTGTGTGTGTGTGTGCATGTGTGTGTGTGTGTGTGTGTGTGTGTGTGTGTGTGTGTGTGTGTGTGCGTGCGCGTGTGTGCGCGCGTGTGCATGTGTGTGTGTGTGTGTGCATGTGTGTGCGTGTGTGCGCGTGTGTGTGTGTGTGTGTGTGTGTGTGTGTGTGTGTGTGTGTGTGTGTGTGTGTGTGTGGTCCCTAAAGGCTCTACCTTGTTCCCTGTTAGGTGAGTGATACCGTCCCAATAATAGAGGAGCCATGTGATCAGCTTCAGTTACAGCAGCCCTTCACTCCCTATGTGGGCCTCTCCCCTCACTGGGTATTACATCTACACTATATATATATATATATTTATATATATATGTGCAGTATACAGTATATACATATATATATATATATATATATATATATATATATATATATATATGTATATTTGTACCACAAACTGTCCTCTTCACTGGATGCATCACTGAGCTGATTCAGATCAATAACGACCCAGATTCACTTATTGATTTATTAATAACTCAATACTTACTGCATGTTTCAATCTTCTACCATCCGACTAACAGACTTATATATCATTACAGTCATTATACATTTAACTATTCTTATTATGTATTCATTCATTAAACTGTGTTAGTTTATTCTATTATTTGTATTTATATTTTTTATTTAATTATTATTTTATTAATTGATATACTTTTTGTTTTATATGAATTTAATATAGTTTAATGTATTAATGTATTCTTATTATGGTTGGTTTATTTTTTTTGGTATTCTTTACTGTTTCATTGGATGTGTTTAGTGTAGTTTGGGACTATGTAGAACAGTAAACATGTGTTTATGTACCAGCTCAGCACCATTAACCGGTTTTAGACCAGTCTAGATGATGATGCTCTCTCTCTCAGCCTCTCTACCGTCATGCTTGTGCTTCCTCCTCCTCTTCCTCCCCCTCCACCATCTCTCTCTGGACCATATCCCAGAGTTCCCAGTATGGGGACACTAACGCTCCTCCCTCTGGCTCTGGTTTAGGCCACCGATGATCCCATCAGCCCCGTGGACGGGATGGATCCGGTGCTCCGCCCCTTCAGTCTGGTGATTCCCTTCACGGTGCAGAAAGGAGAGATCACAGGTGATGTAAAGAATATCTGTTTCTGCTTGCTGAACATACTCTATATGGATTAAGTTTAGCTGTATTTGGATTTTAAAGGATCAGTCTGGTGTTGTTTTTTTTTGCTTGATGTCTGGATCCAAAACAGACAACATGATAGTCCATCCTGACCTCCCGTCTGACTTCCTGTCCTATCTTTAACAACACCAATATGTAGTTTCATCAGTAAAAACAGTAAAACAGCTGGTCACTGTAGTTTTTAATCAAACAAACAGGAGGAAATAGTCTGTTGGTTGGGGACTATTTTCAGTGGCGGATTAGTTTGGTGCTCTAGAGAGTATTGGTATGGATGTATGTATGTATACATCCACTGCTGGTTTGTATGGAAGCCTGTTTCCGTCATAAAAATAAATAAATAAATAAATCACTTAAAAAAAAAGCTTTTTTCCGCCAAAAAAAAAATGGAATTTTTTTTTCCTTGTACTTTTTTTTCCACCAGAAAAAAAATCCAGGTTTTTATTTTAATTTTAATTTTTTACTTTTAAACATAACACAGACCAGATGTTTCCAGTTGCTGTTTGATGAAGGTTTCCACCTCAGCCACATCGGTTTTATTCTTTCTACTCCAGAACTGCTTCTTGCTTAAAATTAATTCTATTCAAGGGTGCGTTTGCTCAGTACAATCCATGTGAAACAGCAAGCAACTGAAGTATGTCATCTGTTGTAAAGCCACGTTTAAAGTAGTCTTCAATATACTCACAATCCATTTATATGTCAAACGTAGAGTAACCTGTGAAGAGCTGCTTCTATGACTGTTGTGTTAAAGTATCTCATCATTTTGTGAGTACTGGAAACATCTGATCAGTGTTATGGTTACAGATGGATGCACCAAAAGTGTTGGTGCATTTATTTATTTTTTGCTGGCAGAAAAAAAGTAACACCCCCCCCCCCCAAATTTTTTTTTTTCATTTTGGTGGAAACGGGCTTCCATAGTTTGAGTCTGAAAATGAGATTTGAAGAAAAACAAGACCATCAGCAGACTCACCATATTTAGGAGAATAAGTCAACAACTATTGTTTGTGTTTTGTTCTCCAGGTGAAGTGCGAATGCCGTCCGGTCGGACCGCGTGTCCTCACATCACCGACAACAAGGACGGCACCGTCACCGTGAAATACTCCCCGACAGAACGAGGCCTGCACGAGATGGACATCAAATACGATGGGAACCACATCCCAGGTGACCCCCCCAACACATATTTACTCTTAAAGGACTTTGACAGCTGGAGCAACGAGGATTATTTCAACCAGAGGTCTCAGTCTTTGGAAACAGAGAGTAGAGTATCATCAGCAAACAGCTTGACTTTAGGACGATTAAGACCTGGTCCTGGACTCTTTCTGCACTTTTATCAAACCAACATGTTCGTAATCCTCTTGTGGTTTTCTTTTGACAGGAAGTCCACTTCAGTTCTACGTGGACGCCGTTAACAGTGGTCATGTGACGGCGTACGGTCCCGGTCTGAGTCACGGCACCGTGAACCGACCGGCCACCTTTACCATCGTCACTAAAGACGCTGGAGAAGGTATCAGTACCGTCATACACCAACATGTGTCGGGTATTTGTACGTAACTATAGCAGATGTTACCGGCATATTTAAATATATTCCATATTCTTTAACTGCAGGGAGAAGCAGGTTTTTATTTGAAATTGGCTTCTATTATTATTCATAATTTCTTTGTTCTTTGTTTCTTTGAGGCATTTTGTCTCCAGAGATATTCAATTTCACATAATTTTCATTTCTAAATTTCATACATGCCTTTTACAGTAAAACTAATTCCAGTCACATCTACCTTGGAGTTTTTTTATTAATGTTAAGCTATCGTCAAGACTTTTATTTTGAAACATTTGCAGGAAACAGCATCTTAACACAGATTGAGAAAAACAGTAGTAGAAGGGACTGGAATTAAATTGTGAATAAGAACAGTGTTGAGTACGACATGTTAATCATACTGAATTTACCTTGAGAGATCAATGTTAAGCTACCTCCAAGACTTTTATTTTGAAACATGATAGGGCTCTATTTGTTTGTCTCTCTCTGCAGGTGGTCTGTCTCTGGCTGTGGAAGGTCCGTCTAAAGCAGAGATCAGCTGTAAAGACAACAAAGACGGGACCTGCACCGTGTCCTACCTGCCCACCGTACCCGGAGACTACAACATCATCGTCAAGTTCGATGACAAGCACATCCCCGGCAGCCCGTTCACCGCCAAGATCACCGGTACTGAACCTCTACTGTGTTTCTCTAGAGCCGGACGAATCCATGGACGTGTCAGCGGTTCTCATTGTACCTTTATCTTAGTTATGCACACATCCTACATTATATTACAAGCCTCTCTAGCTCTTCTTTTAACCTGTTCACTCAAAGAGTTTCATTTAAATAAATATCTGTAAGTCGCTATCGATCGCCGTATGAGGTAACACTTGGTTGATCTCCAGGTGACGAATCCATGAGGACGTCTCAGCTTAACGTCGGCACAGCAACAGATGTTTCCTTGAAGATCACGGAGACGGACCTGAGCAGCCTGACAGCGAGCATCAGGGCGCCGTCTGGAAACGAGGAGCCGTGTCTGCTGAAGAGGCTCCCTAACAGACACATCGGTCAGTTTTTCCCACAGAAAGACGTTGTTCCGCATTATGAAACGTTAATGTTCTCTTATAATAGCTTTAGCTAAGAGCTAGCTTCAAGTAGCTAACTTTGCAAACATGAAATGTGGCAAAAATCCAAGACAAATGTTGTGTTTTTGACATTTACAACCAGAAATGACTAACGTTAGCGCTAGCGGTGGCTATCAGTAAAATAAAGCGATACGAAGGACTTCTTTAGGACTTTTTTAGGACTTCTTTAGGACTAGGATTTGACTTGTGACTCGTAAAACAACAACGTAATCCTACTGATGGCAGCGCTGCCCCTTTGAAGGAAATCTGAAGAACACTGAAGTAAAACCTGTTGCCGTCAAACAAACAATCAGACAAACAATCAGACACAAAAAGAAAATGGCTTCCAGCGTTCTGACCTCGCTCCTCTCGTCTGCAGGGATCTCGTTCACGCCAAAGGAAGTAGGCGAACACATAGTAAGCGTGAAGAAGAGTGGGAAACACGTGACCAACAGTCCCTTTAAGATCATGGTGGGTCAGTCGGAGATCGGAGACGCCAGCAAGGTGAAGGTCTACGGTCAGGGTCTGGTGGAGGGGCACACCTTGGAGGTGGCCGAGTTCATCGTGGACACCAGGAACGCAGGTACCATCAAAAAAACTTACAATAAGTCAGAATAAATGGGTTGTTTTGATTGGATGACAGGTGTTTATAGTTTTGATTGGATGACAGGTGTTTGTAGTTATGATTGGATGACAGGTGTTTGTAGTTTTGATTGGATGACAGGTGTTTGTAGTTTTGATTGGATGACAGGTGTTTGTAGTTTTGATTGGATGACAGGTGTTTGTAATTTTGATTGGATGACAGGTGTTTGTAGTTATGATTGAATGACAGGTGTTTGTAGTTGATCTGTTATTCGTCCTCTCAGGTTACGGAGGTCTGGGTTTGTCCATCGAGGGTCCCAGTAAAGTGGACATTAACTGTGAGGACGTGGAGGACGGGACCTGTAAAGTCACCTACTGTCCAACTGAACCTGGAAATTACATCATCAATATCAAGTTTGCAGACCAACACGTCCCAGGTAGGAACTATATGGACCAGCATGCTCTCTGGTTAGTGATGGACATCTTCCAGGTGGTTTCATTTAATTTCTATGAAAATCAGCAAACAGAGGTTTAGTTTTTGTTAGAAGATTCCATTTATGCATTTATTATATTTCTAATAAATGATTCTCTGATGAGTAGAACTATATAGTAGCAGAGAATATAAATACTGTACAATACAAATACATGTAGTCAGTTAATTTCCATCAATGAAAATAAAAAATGTCACAAAAAGTTTTTTTATTTTTGTTATTGTATAAAGAATAAAGTTCAAAGTAACGTCTTCAAATGTTATTTTTATTATTATTATTGTTATTGTTAGTATTCTCATTGTTGTTATTATTATGATGATGATTAATATTGTTATTATTATTATCGTTGTTATTCAGTTAACTGAAATACTGAAAATCTGAGTGGAGAATTGTTTTTGTACATTAATTATCTTTTGATGGATTAACTATAGAAGTGTAAATAAACAAACATTGTGTTTAAATCCTAATATTTTGGTGTCAACAGGAAGTCCGTTCACGGTGAAGGTGTTGGGTGAAGGCCGGATGAAGGAGAGCATCACCAGGAGGCGTCAGGCTCCGTCCATCGCTACAGTTGGCAGCACCTGTGACCTCAACCTCAAGATACCAGGTGAGACACCCGTCTCCTCCACCTCCTGTCCTCTCTGCTCCCTCCTCTTCACCTCCCTCGTTTCCTCCTTCCACCCCCCCACTGCTATCAGGGAACTGGTTCCACATGGTCTCGGCTCAGGAGCGCCTGACCCGGACCTTCACCCGCAGCAGCCACACCTACACCCGGACGGAGCGGACGGAGATCAGTAAGACCCGAGCCGGAGAGACCAAGAGGGAGGTCCGCGTGGAGGAGAGCACCCAGGTGGGGGACCCCTTCAGGGACGTGTTCGGGGACTTCCTGGGACGGGAGAGTCTGAGCGGGTTCAGCGGGAACAGACCGCCACCGCCAACGCTGCAGGACGGTGTGTGTGTGTGTGTGTGTGTGTGTGTGTGTGTGTGTGTGTGTGTGTGTGTGGACCAGAGTGTGTTTTCAGAATGTCTATCTTCATTCATCACGAAACGATTATTCGATATGATCAATGGAACCGTTTCAGGATGAAACATGAAATCATACGTTTATAATAACAAAAACAAAAAACAAACTAAAATTCCTCAGGTGAGACAGGTAACCAGGAGATGGAGGCCCAGGTTCTGAGTCCAGGAGGCCAGACGGAGGAGGCTGAGATCATTAGAGGAGAGAACAGCTCCTACAGCGTCCGCTTCGTCCCTCAAGAGATGGGAGCTCACACTGTGAACGTTAAATACCGAGGTCAGCACGTTCCTGGGAGCCCCTTCCAGTTTACTGTGGGGCCCCTGGGGGAGGGAGGGGCCCACAAGGTCCGAGCAGGAGGCACCGGGCTGGACCGGGGAGTGGCCGGGATCCCAGGTGGGTTGAGATCCAAAGATGACGTCCTCATTAATATTTCTGAATTTTTAACGTTGATTGTTTACTATTTTGTTTACTATTTATGTGAAACTTAAGGTAAACTTTCATATTTTGTTGATAACGTTTGTGCGTTTCCTGTTCTTTTCAGCTGAGTTCAGTATCTGGACCAGAGAGGCCGGAGCAGGAGGTCTGTCCATTGCCGTAGAGGGACCCAGTAAGGCAGAAATCACGTTTGAAGACCGGAAGGACGGATCCTGTGGAGTCGTCTACGTGGTCCAGGAGCCTGGTGAGACTCTGATTCTAGATCACATTTAATCCCTGATGCATGTATTAAGAATCTGGATAGTAGAAAAATAATATTGTGGAGTACCACAAGGCTCAGTTCTGGTCCCACTACCTTTCATATTATGTAATATCCATAAACTCAATGCTAATATTCATCACTATGCAGACGACACCCAACTCTAGCAGCAGTTGATATTGATTATCTGAGCATCCTTTATAGATAAATCACAACTAATTACATCCTAGTTGTTGGTCATTTAATAGAATGTGTGTTTTTTTTAATTAACTGGTTGTTATTTTTGTGGTTTGGTAATCTTTCCCATTGGCAGTGTATTGAAAACAGTAGCAGGCCCAGAAGGGTTCCCTGTGGAACACCACCGTTATGCTTAGCGACCTGTTAGAGAGGTGTGACCATGACTTAATAGTGATATTAAAAGGTCTCTTTGTCTCCAGGTGACTACGAGGTTTCCATCAAGTTCAATGACGAACACGTCCCTGACTCTCCGTTCATCGTCCCCGTCGCCACTCTGTCCGCTGACGCTCGTCGCCTCTCCATCACCAGCCTGCAGGTAAGAACATGTGGTCTTCATCGAGCGCTGAGGTCTCCGACATATGAAGAGTTTTGATCTTCTGTGAATACATTTATTATTATTGTGTATTTCTGTGTTCATATGTATGTAAATGTAACTAAGTTTCTCTGTTGTCCATCAGGAGATGGGTCTGAAGGTCGGGCAGGAGGCCTCGTTTGCTGTCCAGCTGAACGGAGCCAGAGGGCTGATCGATGCTAAGATCCACACTCCATCCGGAGCTATAGAGGAGTGTTACATCACTGAGCTGGAGAGCGGTAAGCCTTACGCTATATTATTGACATTCTTTTATGTAAAAACACAGCAGTAATACAAAGGGTCTGGTTAGTAAAAGAAAAGAGCGGTGACTTTATATATGGAGTACCACAAGGCTCCATTCTGGGCCCACTACCTTTACATTTTATATATCGTTGCATTGTCACAGTTGGTGTCTTTATATATGCTCAGATACTTGCATGTTATCTTAAATATTTTACCAAAATATAGTTTCGGCAGAAAATCTTGATGACCTGGAAAGTGATGACTTTTGTTCCTCTTTTCTGCTTTACATATTAACTGAAAGCAGTTTTTCACTGTCAGAGATCATAGTATGAGACGGATGTGTACATATATGTGCATTAGGTAGTATATCTTTGTTAGCTTTAAAATTCTTCTAGTAATACAAATTTTTACTAGATGTATAGGTAATCTCATGAGGTATTTGTTCTCTGTAACTGTAACAGAATATAGTTACCTTTATTTGTATCCTAATTCATCTGTTCTGGTTCCCTCTACATGTCATTGTCCCCAATAATCCTGTTCATTACTATGCAGATGACACAAGACTCTATGTAGCTGTTTCAGCTAAATCATGACAGAGATCACAGTTAACTTCTATTCCAACACATTACACTGATATGTTTGTCATTTAAAACCCGTGTGTCCCCACAGACCAGCATGCCATCAGGTTCATCCCGAGAGAAAACGGAGTTCATTCTATCGACGTTCGTTTCAACGGCAGCCACGTCCCCGGTAGTCCCTTCAAGATTCGAGTGGGAGAACCAGGACAGGTGGGAGATCCCGGCATGGTGTCGGCCTTCGGACCGGGACTGGAGGGAGGAACCACAGGTATACACAAAACAATAGACACCATAAGACCACCTCAATGAAGACAGATTTTAACAGGTGTCTGTCCTGTCATTGTCCTCCTTCAGGTGTGGCGTCAGAGTTCAGTGTGAACACGTGTAACGCCGGATCAGGAGCTCTGGCTGTGACCATCGATGGACCGTCCAAAGTCAAGATGGACTGTCAGGAGAGTCCAGAGGGCTACAAGGTATCCTACACACCCATGGCTCCTGGGAGCTACCTGATCTCCATCAAGTATGGAGGACCCCAGCACATCGTAGGGAGTCCTTTCAAGGCCAAAGTCTCAGGTGGGTGAAAGGAGCAGGCTGGTATAGTGCTTGAATTCCGCCAGTATTCAGTAGTTTGTTGAGTATTGGTATTAAAGGGCGTCGCTCAAACAGACCCCGACCTTCTCTACCAAACGGTACAGTCCTTACTCGCCACAAAATTAAGCATCGTCCAGAACAACCGAGTCCGCTCCTTCTAGAGTCCAATGACAAATACTAAAGTTGCTTCCTGAGACATTTTGGATATCGACTGTTTCAACTGAGGACAAAAACTTTATTTGCTTCAGCGTTCGGCTCCTCAACACTTTACAAACATTTTATTAGGGCGAATCTAAAGGACATAAAGCTGACAAATGGAAAGTTGGCATCCATTGGAAGATTGGTGTCCTATGATGGTGCTGTGTTGAAAGTCAGCATGTCTCATGGATTTTATACTCAGGTATCATGACCACCAGGTGTCCCATGAATGTTAGAATGTGTTGTTTTGTTTTTTTACAGTCATTTAGCAGACGCTTTTATCCAAAGCGACTTACAATTCAGTATCTATCTATACACCGTAGACGCAGCTACGGGAGCAATTTTGGGGTTAAGTGTCTTGCTCAAGGACACATTGACATGAGACTAGCGAAGCAGGAGCCGGGGATCGAACCGCCGATCCTCTGATTGAAAGGCAGCCCTGCTCTCCACTTAACCACAGTCACCCCCACGGTGTTGATTTAGTCTAAAGGAAGTCCGCTCTGCAGATCGATCTGAGTGTGAACTTGTGGTATTGTGGCTGTTGGACCGGTTAAAGGAACGGGTTTAACTCTTCGTGGTCCAACTCCAGACCAGATGCAAACCCAAACAAGGAGAGGTTGTTGTCTGGAACAACATCAGCGACAGTCTTTATAGCGAGCTTCAGTGTATTTGATCGAGGTTACCTGATGTGTCTTTGAATGTGTCTGCAGGACCTCGTCTGTCCGGCGGACACAGTCTGCACGAGACGTCCTCAGTTCTCGTAGAAACCGTCTCGAAGACGTCAGTGATGGGTGGGGCCTTTGGCTCCTTACCTAAGTTCTCCTCGGACGCCAGTAAAGTGGTCTCCAGAGGTTCTGGTCTGTCCAAGGCCTTCGTGGGCCAGAAGAACGCGTTCACGGTCGACTGCAGCCGAGCAGGTGAGGAACAAAGAACAACAGAGGTTCGGATCTGATCTCCGTCTTTGTCCCTGATAATAACATGTCCCCTGTTGCCTCTGGTCTCGACTCTGCAGGCACCAACATGTTGATGGTGGGCGTCCACGGGCCGAAGACGCCCTGCGAGGAGGTCTACGTCAAACACATGGGCAACAGGATGTACAACGTCAACTACACCGTCAAGGAGCAAGGCAGTTACATCCTCATCGTCAAGTGGGGGGACGACAACGTTCCCGGAAGTCCTTTCCACTTCACCGTCCCTTAAAGACTGAACTCTCTTCATCTCTGAGTCCGTCCCTCCTCATCCTCCTCTTCCTCATCCTGAAGACGCTCAGACTTTTGTTTCCTAAAGTTCTCCTTCAACATAGCATAAACAGCTTCAGTCGTAGGACTCAGTGATGGTTTCCTGTTTAAAATATTATAGAGAAGGTAACATGTTGAACATGAACACAACCTACGCAGCCGGATCCTGAACCGGAGTTTAAAACCGCCTCAAGATATTAGCATGTTAGCATGTTAACATGTTAACATGTTAGCATGTTAGCATGAGACACTACTCAGTGAAAGTGAGATATTCAGTTAAAATGACAGAAGATTGATCTTGTTTTTGCATATTTATAAAAGAAATCATAAAACTGGGGATAAACTGGGACAGCTACAATCGGGTCCAGACCGGGACCAGGACCGGTTCGATGACGCTAGAGAAAAGGTCAACAGGTTCATCCTCTGGAGAACAGGAATAAGATTTATAGGACTGGTTTTATTTACAGGACTGGTTTTATTTGTAGGACTAGTTTTATTTATAGGACTCGTTTTATTTATAGGACTGGTTTTATTTATAGAACTAGTTTTATTTACAGGGCTAGTTGTATTTATAGGACTGGTTTTATTTACAGGACTAGTTGTATTTATAGGACTAGTTTTATTTACAGGACTAGTTGTATTTATAGGACTGGTTTTATTTATAGGACTAGTTTTATTTATAGGACTAGTTGTATTTATAGGACTGGTTTTATTCATAGGACTAGTTGTATTTATAGGACTAGTTGTATTTATAAGACTAGTTGTATTTATAGGATTAGTTGTATTTATAGGACTAGTTTTATTTATAGGACTAGTTGTATTTATAGGACTGGTTTTATTCATAGGACTAGTTGTATTTATAGGACTAGTTGTATTTATAGGATTAGTTGTATTTATAGGACTAGTTTTATTTATAGGACTAGTTGTATTTATAGGACTAGTTGTATTTATAGGACTGGTTTTATTTATAGGACTGGTTTTATTTACAGGACTAGTTGTATTTATAGGACTAGTTGTATTTATAGGACTAGTTTTATTTACAGGACTAGTTGTATTTATAGGACTGGTTTTATTGACTAGTTCTATTGATCAGATTGAATGTAGTTAAAGAGAATCTTTCCTTAAACCACTGAGCAGATCTTTGTGACTATATTTCTCAGCTTTTGTTCTTTTTATTTATTTTGATTTTCTTTGACAGAAAATGGTCTTATTGATGAGGAGGAGCAGGAGATGAGGAAGATCTTAGAAAGTTTGTTTTTTACCACAGAAATTTGTGCGGTGGAACAATCGGTTTATTTTGTGAATGTTGAAAAACAACGCAGTATTACAGAGTGATATTTTATAGTGATTCTTTTTGTATGCATCAAAAATGGATGAATGAATTTGAACTGTTTGATATGTTAACTGTCAATCTGGCAACATTGTGCAGGCATAATAAAGGTTTACTCGCTGATCACCGGCTCCTGCTCTCAATCACACTGGGACCGGGTCCAGACCTGGTCCAGGACCGGGACCGGTCTGGTCAAGAGGTTCATCCTCTGGAGAGCAGGAATAAGATGAGACATTTACTGACAAGTTGCCCGATTTATTTGTTTATTTCTTGTGGAAAAATACAAATTTGGCATATATATATATATATATATATATATATATATATATATATATATATATATATATATATATATATATAAATAAATGTTACATTTTTGACTGTAATTTAAATTAAAGTAAACACTTTTATTGTGATAGTCACAGTAAACATTATTCTGATTCATCAAATCATACAAATCATTTCCATTCAGCTTCTTTTAGTGTCAAATATCTTATTTATATGATATTGTAATACTTTATATTTTCCTCTCACCTGAACCTTAACTGAGGCGGTGGACCCCCTCTAGACCAGGTCCCTCTGTTCTCTGGGCTTCAGGGTCCTTCTGGTTCCGGTCTAGAGGAGATTCAGCAGCTTGTCTCTGAGGATCTTTAAAGTTTCATCAGAACAACCAGAAGGAACAAAAACTGCTGAGAAATAAAAACAGAAGTTTACAAAAAGTTTTTCTTTCACATTTAATAATAAAAATATCTTATTTTTATTGAATATCCCATAATAACAAAGTGAAGCAAATATATTCAAAATAAAAACCTGATCCGTCTCATTGAGGATCTAGACTCTCTGGTCTCAGGTGGGTCTCATTAGTCCTGATCCTCATGAGTCCAGCTGAGCTCCATTCAGCTGATTAGACTAATGAGGACAGAGTAAATATATAAATACATATATATATATATATTTAAGAATATAAATATAAAAGTCCTCAATGAGTTTTTGGTTTTCATTTTGGAGCAAATGAGATAAAAAAAGTTGAAATATTTGATTTTAACCAAGAGACCAAGAAACCAGGAGCAGCATGAGACCAGGAGCTGCAGAGACCAGTAGCAGCAGAGACTAGGAGCTGCAGAGACCAGCAGGGGGCAGCAGAGATTCATCACACTAAAGATCAGCTGATTAAAATCTGCTTTAATGAGGAAAAAACATTAAAAACATTCAAATATGATTCAGAAAAGTTCAATCAGAATAAGTTCAAGTTAAAAACAGAACAAAGATTAATAATAATAATCATAATCATATTTATAATAATAATACTTATTATTATTCTAAATATTAATAATAATAATAATTATTATTATTATTATACATCTTGTTATTATTATTATTAATAATAATAATTATTATTATTACTACAAACTTTAAATCAGTTCAAACTTTTGGATCAGAAAAGCCTGTAGCTCCAGATTGATGAAGATGATGAAGATGATGATTAGAGGTTATTATTAGTCTGAGAGGACGGCTGTAATGAATGCCTCTGAGGAAGAGGAGGAAGAGGAGGAAGAGGAGGAGCTAAAAATACTCCCTCCAAATTTAACCAGCCGGGTTTCTAATCCAGGAGACGCATATATATATATATATATATATATATATATATATATATATATATATATATATATATATATTCTATATAAATACATTTGAACTCTGCAGGCAACTGTTTCCTGAAGAACTTGATTCTGGTTTCAGCCTCCGTTAACGTTGCTCCCAGTGGATTCTGGGAAAACCAGTCAGCCTGTTCAGAGTCCCCCAGGCCCCTCCTCCCTCGTCCAATCACACGGCTCCTGACTGAGAGCCGGAAAATTGGGGTGAAAGAGTATTTTCTGTGTGTGTGTGTTAGTGTGTGTTAGTGTGTGTGTGTGTGTGTGTGTGTTAGCACCGGGGTTCCTCTGAACCAATCAGAGAGTCCTGTGGCGGGTTGTGACCTCAGCGTTCTTCATCTGCACGCGCTCAGTGTGAACCTGAAGCTCAACGAGAGGAGAAAATGTTTGTTTGGGTTTTCTCTCATAGCAGCAACACTCTCACACTCACACACACACACACACACACACACACACACACACACACACACACACACACACACACACACACACACACCTAACTTAATAAACCAGGTTTAGGTTTGTGTGGTGACGTCTTCTCTACAGGTTTGATGTTTAGAGACTGATTCAGGATCAGCTGCACCTCGTTTGGAGACGAGTGTGGTGAGCAGCTGTAGTGATCAGTGATCAGTGGTTAGTGATCAGGGTTCCCGAGGAGGGTTGGTGTCATTGAGCTGTGACATGTGGAGATGTTTGTGGACCAGGGTTCAGCTGGTCCTGTTGACACAGTGAGTAGACTGTTGTTCTGTCCGTTAGGCTGAAGAGTGGATTCCCTTTGGACCTCGTTGGGGGTTTTGTTGACAGTGTGGTGATGAAAGTGGTTGGAGCAGTTGTCTGTACAAGTATCACCTGAAGACCAGGGGGGAGCTCACTTAGTCTCTGGTTAGGTTGACTCTGTACGGATCAGGTTGAGTTGGCTGCAGTAATGACCCGTCTGCTGCTGTCTCTTATTGATCCGCCTTCTTGTTGGGTTTGTGTGGACCTGATCAGATAAAGGTCCTCTAGAATACCTGCAGACACAAGTTCTACTTTTATAACTAAAGAAGAAGAAGACGGACAAAGGTCACTGCCTTCAACTATCGGAGTACCCAGTGAGACTCTGTCCGTCAGAGTCCAGTCCGTCTAAGTCCAGTCCGTCAGAGCCCAGTCCAGTCCGTCAGAGCCAAGTCCGTCAGAGCCCAGTCCGTCAGACTCCAGTCCGTCAGAGCCCAGTTCGTCAGAGTCCAGTCCGTCAGAGTCCACTTACCTTTTCAGAGAACGTCTGGAGAAAATAAAGTTCTAATAACGTTTTACTCCATTTGTGTTTGAATTCAGATCATGAAGGTGAATCTGTTTCCTCTGTGAGCCACACACACACACACACACACACACACACACACACACACACACACACACACACACACACACACACACACACACCTACACACATTTACCCACACACACACACACACACACACTCAGGACTCTGGCTCTGAGCTTTCTGACGTTCTGGTAATTGGTTTCCATTAGACCTCGCTGCGTCTCTCTTCCCATCAGGCCGTGCAGGACGGGGGGGGCGTGCCCTCAATTCCACGCCGCCAGACTCACTGTCCCATAACGGGCGGGGGGTGGGGGGGGTCAGAGTGGTAATGAGCAGCGTCCATCGAAACGAGGACATCAGGTCACCTTGTTCTGTCTTCAGAGCAAACTCCACCTCTGATGTCCAACATCAAGCTGACTCTGTTACTATATATGTGTGTGTATATATATATATATATATATACGTATATATACATATACGTATATATATACGTATACGTATATATACATATACGTATATATATATATATCTATATATATACGTATATGTATATATATATGTATTTATTCACGAGACAACGTTATAAAGCAGTCTTTGAATGTATCACAGTAGAGCTGTTTGTGGTTCTCACTGTCATCAGGTAACAAACCAGAGTCACAGAGGAAGACGCGTTCTCCTCGTCCTCTGAGACTCCTCGTCTCTGTGTTGTCTTTGGGTCTCGTCTCCTCTAAATAAAGCAGCAGCTGACGAGGCGTCGATGTTTCCCCCGTGGACCTGAACACACTCTCTAAATGTCTTAATGTCTTAATTGGCCCTGAAGTGGTGGTTCACTGCCGTTAGTTTCCCCCTGAGACTCCTCCGACCATCAGAGAGGAAACTTCATTCTGTTTATGGAGAGAAAACAGCTCGATGATCATAAAACGGGATTAGCACATGACGTATGAATGTGGTCCAAAAACTGGAAACTAGGAGCGCTGCTGTAGAAAAGTACGGAAGCCCAGAGCCGTCACGCTTTAATGTATCTTTAGATATTTAGATTATGAGTTAAAGACACATAATTCATACGTTTGAGACATGAAAGTTATATTTATAGAGATACAAATGTCATAATTGCAAGAGCAGGTAGTCATCAGATGAGCTAACATTACTCATGTTGTGTTTTTTTTAATGCATCTCTGTACAATTTCAGTCCGCTTAATTAAATCTACTAAATCTACGAATGTTTTGCATCAGTGACGTTCAGAGATCAACATGAAGCAGCTGCCCGGACACCAAATTAAATTACATCTAAATTATATTATGTTTTCACTTTCAGGCTTATATTTCCAGCCGACTTCCTCTCTCGGCGGCTGTGTTCGGTCACCCTGAAGCCCAGGAGAGAGGGTCGAGAGTTCAGGAGCGCTGCTCAAAGACTCCCTGATGGAGAGGAGAGAACGTTCCATCGTTATTATTCTCCAACAGGTTTCAGAGGAGCGAATCCAAGGTTGCAGAATAATAATGCAGCAGCTTCTTCAGATGTAAAACCTAGAAACTACATGATAGAAATGTTGTGAATGTGACCGTCAGAGATCAGTCGGTGTGAATTCATCCTCTGATTCCGTAATCACAAATTTGGCCGTCTCCATTTTTGTTTTTGTTCATAACAGTCGGGTCTTTATTCTGCTCTTAAAACATTTCTAATATCTAGTGGAGCAGCTTCGGATCATCGGAGGACAAATGTAGAGAGGTGTATCGTCTGCATATCAGTGGGTTTATTCTGGACAAATGTAGAGCGGTGTATCGTCTGCATATCAGTGGGTTTATTCTGGACAAATGTAGAGCGGTGTATCGTCTGCATATCGGTGGGTTTATTCTGGACAAATGTAGAGCGGTGTATCGTCTGCATATCGGTGGGTTTATTCTGGACAAATGTAGAGCGGTGTATCGTCTGCATATCGGTGGGTTTATTCTGGACAAATGTAGAGCGGTGTATCGTCTGCATATCGGTGGGTTTATTCTGGACAAATGTAGAGCGGTGTATTGTCTGCATATCGGTGGGTTTATTCTGGACAAATGTAGAGCGGTGTATCGTCTGCATATCAGTGGGTTTATTCTGGACAAATGTAGAGCAGTGTAGCATCTGCATATCGGTGGGTTTATTCTGGACAAATGTAGAGCGATGTATCGTCTGCATATCGGTGGGTTTATTCTGTTGGGAGAAAGTTCAGGGGCCCAAGACTTGATCCTTGTGGAACTCCTGATGGGAACGTTCTTATAGTTTAGTTTCTTTAATCCAGGTCATTTTCTTCTTCTGTGGTTTTAGCCTCCTTTTCTATTGTTTATTTATTTTCTGGAGGACCCATCTTTCTTCTCTAAAGCCATCCTCATTCATTATTCCTCTGACCTCAGACACGTCTGGACAGAAGCTTGATGTGATGATCTGTAAGTTAGTCAGGTCTAATCTCAAACAGCTGTGATGCTTCTTCATCCTCCTCTTTTTACTACTACTCCTCCTCCTCCTCATTCATTATCCAGAAGGTTGACTGGTCCTCTGAATATAAATGACGTGTTCTAAATGTCCCAGCAGAGACGGGTTCATGTGGTTGTTTGTGTCTCTGTGATGTCATCAAGGTGCTGACTCAGACTGGTTTGTGGACCTGGAACCAGTTTGGATCCCAGTTCCTGCTCAGCTGAGTGCTGGAAGAGAAACGGGGAATATTTATTTCTACAGTTTCTACACTCTGTTAACTGTGTGTGTGTGTGTGTGTGTGTGTGTGTGTGTGTGACTGATGAATTTTGGAGCCTTTCTTGTCCCATCAGCACTAAATCCATCATGGCCGCCGGATGAAGGAGATCGTAAACAGCAGCACTCGTTTCTGCACTGTGTGTGTGTGTGTGTGTGTGTGTGTGTGTGTGTGTGTGTGTGTGTGCGTGCGTGCGTGTGTGTGCATGTGTGTGTGTGTTTTCAGTGTATCTGCAGTAGCAAAAGTTAAAGTTTGATGACAGTAGTAACACGGTGCTGAACTCAACACAGAAAACAAAGTAAAACAAAAAACCTCAACGAGCCCAATGTCATTAACAACAAAATGCTCACACAACTACACGACCACGTCCTGCACCAGAATCCACTGCCTCTAACACACACACACACACACACACACACACACACACACACACACACACACACACACACACACACACACACACACCTGGGACAGGGTTTTGGCCGTCACCATCCTCGTTTCTGTTGCTCAGTGCGATGCTTCTCTGTGATGAGATCTAACCGGAGCTCATTATAAACTGAGTGGAGATATTCAGCTCAGTCCTCAAAGCTCTCTCGCTGTTTTATCACTTAAACAGGAAGTAAAGTGATTTTAATCATAGATTAATTAGGAGGGTTGTAATCATTTTAACAAGTTAACAGTTTATTTGATGGACCCAGAAGGAGCTTCAGCATCGTTTTCCTTCTCTCTCCTCTCTGAGAGTTGGATCCTCTCAGGATTTATTCATTTTTCTCACCACAGACTCACAAAATCATCATTTCTCTCCGGGTGTCGTTGCCCTGCCAACCCTGCAGTAATAAATGACTCCGATCCTGCTCCAGGATTCATTCGGAGGAGAGGAGGAGGAAGAGGAGGAGGAGAGGAGGAGAGGAGGAGGGTCAGTGCATGAAATGACTGTTACAGCTTCACGCTGCAGTTCAACCAACATCAGTCAAACACCTCTAGAGCAACAATCATTCACCTGAGTAGATCTCATCACTGCAGCTCTTCATCCTCACACGCTGTTAAAGTAAAACACGGTTTTGTCTCTGAACTGGTTGCTGCTTCAGTCAACACGAGTCAAAAGTCCTGAATGAATTACAATAAAGGGGATTTAGTTCTTCTCTCCCACAGAACGACAGGATTACAGGCAAAACAATCCAACTGTGAAATGAACGAATACAAGTCTTTGATTTTTGTTAAACTCTCAGAAAGTTGCACAGAGTCTGGTTGGGGGGCGTCATGCAGGTCTGTCTTCTTCCTCTGCTGTCAGACGGAATACCTGATGAGGAAGATGTTGTGATTGGATAGAAAAAGGCTGTCTGGCCGCCGCCATCTTTGTTGTTTTGGCTGTCGCCATCTTTGTTGTTTTTGGCTGTCGCCATCTTTGTTGTTTTTGGCCGTCGCCATCTTTGTTGTTTTGGCCGTCGCCATCTTTGTTGTTTTTGGCCGTCGCCATCTTTGTTGTTTTTGGCCGTCGCCATCTTTGTTGTTTTGGCCGTCGCCATCTTTGTTGTTTTGGCCGTCGCCATCTTTGTTGTTTTTGGCCGTCGCCATCTTTGTTGTTTTTGGCCGTCGCCATCTTTGTTGTTTTGGCCGTCGCCTTTTTTGTTGTTTTTGGCCGTCGCCATCTTTGTTGTTTTGGCCGTCGCCATCTTTGTTGTTTTGGCCGTCGCCATCTCTGTTGTTTTTGGCCGTCGCCATCTTTGTTGTTTTGGCCGTCGCCATCTTTGTTGTTTTGGCCGTCGCCATCTTTGTTGTTTTTGGCCGTCGCCATCTTTGTTGTTTTTGGCCGTCGCCATCTTTGTTGTTTTGGCCGTCGCCATCTTTGTTGTTTTGGCCGTCGCCATCTTTATTGTTTTTGGCCGTCGCCATCTTTGTTGTTTTGGCCGTCGCCATCTTTGTTGTTTTTGGCCGTCGCCATCTTTGTTGTTTTGGCCGTCGCCATCTTTGTTAAACTCTCACAAAGTTGCACAGAGTCTAGTTGGGGGGGCGTCATGCAGGTCTGTCTTCTTCGTCTGATGGACGCTCGTCTGCTGTCAGACAGAATACCTGATGACATCTTTGCTGAGGAAGATGCTGTGATTGGATAGAAAGCTCCAGAAGAGCCACTAATGGACACTGAGGGGGAGACTGTTTGGTCAACGACTTCTTAAAAGAGTTTTTGGCTCCTTGAACGCTTCACAGAGCCTCAGAGGGAGAAACTAAAAGGATGGAAAGTGTCTGAACAGGACGGATGTATAAATCTTGGTTGTGATTCTGCAGTTAAACAAACAGAAACATTATTTCTCAACAGAGACGAGATGTTTTTTAATCCTGCAGATCTTCTACAGTGTGAGAGACGTTATATAAGAGGATTCATGATGAATACAAACACACTTTAAAGTCCCTCGCTGGTGAAGATAAAAGAAGGATGAATGAGAGCGTTAACGGTTCACAGAGCATTATTATTGACAGGAGGGAATAAAGACGTCTCTATACATAGACTCGTATGGAGAGCCTGAGGCCGTTCAAGTGGAGAAGCCTCAGACTGTGATGCTAAACATGCTACAAAACATGCTGCAGATGAAACATGCTGCTGATGAAACATGCTGCTAAATATGCTGCAAATGAAACATGCTGCTAAACGTGCTGCAAATGAAACATGCTGCAGATGAAACATGCTGCTGATGAAACATGCTGCAGATGAAACATGCTACTGATGAAACGTGCTGCTGATGAAACATGCTGCTGATGAAACATGCTGCAGATGAAACATGCTGCTAATGAAACGTGCTGCACATGAAACGTGCTGCACATGAAACATGCTGCAAGTGAAACATGCTGCTGATGAAATGTGCTGCTAATGAAATGTTCTGCAAATGAAGCATGCTGCAGATGAAACATTCTGCTGATGAAACATGCTGCAGATGAAACATGCTGCTGATGAAACATGCTGCAGATGAAACATGCTGCTGATGAAACATGCTGCAGATGAAACATGCTGCTGATGAAACATGCTGCTGATGAAACATGCTACTGATGAAACATGCTGCTGATGAAACATGCTGCTGATGAAACATGCTGCAGATGAAACATGCTACTGATGAAATATGCTGCCGATGAAACATGAAGTGAAACATGCTGCTGATGAAAAGTGCTACTGATGAAACATGCTGCTGATGAAACGTGCTGCTGATGAAACGTGCTGCTGATGAAACGTGCTGCTGATGAAACATGCTGCAAATGAAACATGCTGCAAGTGAAACATGCTGCAGATGAAACGTGCTGCTGATGAAACGTGCTACTAATGAAACGTGCTGCACATGAAACATGCTGCACATGAAACATGCTGCAAGTGAAACATAATGCTGATGAAACGTGCTGCACATGAAACGTGCTGCTGATGAAACATGCTGCTAATGAAACGTGCTGCAAATGAAACATGCTGCAGATGAAACATGCTGCTGATGAAACATGCTGCAGATGAAACATGCTGCAGATGAAACATGCTGCAGATGAAACATGCTACTGATGAAACATGCTGCTGATGAAACATGCTGCAGATGAAACATGCTACTGATGAAACATGCTGCTGATGAAACATGGTGCTAAACGTGCTGCTGATGAAACATGCTACTGATGAAATATGCTGCTGATGAAACATGAAGTGAAACATGCTGCTGATGAAAAGTGCTACTGATGAAACATGCTGCTGATGAAACGTGCTGCTGATGAAACGTGCTGCTGATGAAACGTGCTGCTGATGAAACATGCTGCAAATGAAACATGCTGCAAGTGAAACATGCTGCAGATGAAACGTGCTGCTGATGAAACGTGCTACTAATGAAACGTGCTGCACATGAAACATGCTGCACATGAAACATGCTGCAAGTGAAACATGATGCTGATGAAACGTGCTGCACATGAAACGTGCTGCTGATGAAACATGCTGCTAATGAAACGTGCTGCAAATGAAACATGCTGCAGATGAAACATGCTGCTGATGAAACATGCTGCAGATGAAACATGCTGCAGATGAAACATGCTGCAGATGAAACATGCTACTGATGAAACATGCTGCTGATGAAACATGCTGCAGATGAAACATGCTACTGATGAAACATGCTGCAGATGAAACATGCTACTGATGAAACATGCTGCTGATGAAACATGGTGCTAAACGTGCTGCTGATGAAACATGCTACTGATGAAACGTGCTGCTGATGAAACGTGCTGCTATTATTAACCATCCTTTAAAAAAATCTAATGCCATTTAGGGTTAGGGTTCCTTTAGTATATAAGCTCCATCTATCCCTTCAGTATAACATTACATTACGGTCATTTAGCAGACGCTTTTATCCAAAGCGACTTACAATTCATTATCTACACTACGCAATTTTGGGGTTAAGTGTCTTGCTCAAGGACACATTGACATGAGAGTAGCGGAGCTAAAGCCGGGGATCGAACCAACGACTCTCTGATTGAAAGGCAGCCCTGCTCTCCACTTAGTCACGGTCATCCCGTGAGAACCATCTATTCCTTCAGTATAAAAGCTCCATCTATTCCTTCAGTATAAAAGCTCCATCTATTTCTTCAGTATAAAAGCTCCATTCTTTCTCCAGTATAAAAGCTCCATTCTTTCTCCATAAAACATGAGTTATTAAAATAAGAGTCTGTGAATCAGATTCTTTGTAAGTTCATTCTGAAGAAGCCGTAAAGAAATGAGAGACATCGGACCAACTTAAAATAACTAAACTATGAAACCATGTTTTTAATTTAAGTGATGATCGGTCGACACTGTCATTTACCAATGTTCCCTTAACGCCTCATATGCAGATCATTGCTCCTGGTAGACTTCATTTATTAATCAGATCTCTGAAGATATTTTATTTAGTTTTAACTCAACGAGTCCTGACGTGAGTTATAAGTGCAGAGAGGAGAAGACAGCTGTCAATCATCTGTGCTCTTTAAAAGACGTCCGTCTGAAGTCGAGTCTCCCAGGAGACAGAGAGCATGATGGGAAAGACACAGCAGAAGGTCCCTGGACCAGAATAAATCAGAATATAAACTCCATCTATTCCTACAGAATAAAAGCACCATCTATTCCTACAGAACAAAAGCTCCATTTATTCCTACATAATAAAAGCTCCATCTGTTCCTTCAGAATAAAAGCTCCATATCTGATAACAGAATCAGAGCTCCATATCTGATAACAGAATAAAAGCTCCATCTGTTCCTTCAGAATAAAAGCTCTATCTCTTATTACAGAATCAAAGCTCCATCTGTTCCTTCAGAGTAAAAGATCCATATCTGATAACAAAATAAAAGCTCCATCTGTTCCTTCAGAATAAAAGCTCCCTCTCTTCCTTCAGAATAAAAGCTCACTCCCTTCCTTCAGAATAAAAGCTCCCTGTCTGAGCTGTGACTGATATCGGGGGATTTGCAGGAGCAGGCGAGCGGAAAGTTAATAAGAGCTGAAAATGAGGAAGAATTCATCCGTGTTGTTGTTGAATGAATTGAAAACTGCAGCCACAGAATTGATTTCTGTTTCCTCCTCCTCCTCCTCCTCCTGATGGTGAAGAGGAGAGTGATGACCTTTCCCTGGTCTCAGCTGAAGTTTAACTGCAGACAGAATGAGGTCGGAGGTCACATGATTCTCTCCAAACGAACAAATTGAGACAAATATGAAGTCAATATCTCAGTCAGCTGTTTCCTGTCTGACCTTCCTGTGAATCTGCTGCAACAAGAACTCAACTTCTGACACGTGAGTTGTTGTTTTTAGCACAAATGGTAAAAATACACACTTCCTGTGATATCTAACTGAATGTTTTGGACATTTGAAGACGAGACATTAGACTGTGAGGAACTATAAATATGTCTAATTATTTTCATAAATGATTAATTGATAAAATAAGTAGTTGGATATATGATAGAAATACATCTACATCTTTTAGTCCAAGTTAAGCATTTTAACTCCCAACCGTAACACGTGGATTGTTTTAATTGATGCAATAAGAAAAATTAAAAGAAAATGTTCACGTTCATATGATCATCTAATAAATAATAAGACAGTATTGAGGCGTCCATCAGCTGCTTTTATAACCTCAGAACTTCATGTTTTAAGGATTCGATCTTGTCAACACATAAAACTGTGTCATCTGCATAAAAACATCTTTTTAACGTCTTTTTAATTGATTATTTTCTCTAATATCAAGATTCAATCTGATCAATGAAGTAGAAACAGTGAGTCTGTTGTTTCTGTTCCCTTCTTCAGTTATAAATTGTGTGTGTGTGTGTGTGTGTGTGTGTGTGTGTGTGTGTGTGTGTGTAATCAGGCGTCCAGTAAACACTGAGTCTGTTTCTTTATATTCATGTTGACTTGTTCTGCTTTGTTTGTCTCATTAGTCGATGTGAAACCTGTTTACACTGTATCACACACACACACACACTAACACACACACACATACACACACACACACACACACACACACACACACACACACACACACACACACACACACACACACACACACACACACACAGGGCTTCTTCATCTCCTCTGTCCTCCAAGATCATTATTTCACCAGACTTCTAAATGAAGTCTGGCTGACAGATGATGATGATGGTGATGTGATCATGTCACACTGATGATGAATGGATGAATAACACACTGTCAGTCCTCCAGGAAGATCAGATGAAGAATGAATTAAATTAGAATCTCAAGTGTTTACTGTTGTTATGAAGCTCTTCTTCTTCTTCCTCTTCTCATGTAATGTAATAGTACTTTAGTAGTACTTGTACTTCAGTAGGGGTCTGGTTACTTCCTCCACTAGCTACACATGTACTTTAGTAGTACTTCTACATTAGGAGGAAGTGAAGCTCACAGTCTATGAATCAGTAAAGTGCTGAGTCAGCTGATCTTTGTCACTTTCATTGGTTCTCTTTCTAATAACTGGTCCCAGTTTGGTCTTCGGCTGTAATATTTTACATCACTGCTTTTTTAATTACGTCCATTTCTTCTCCTCCGTCTCTGAGAACTCGTCTTAATTATGTTGAAGGGTTTCAGGTTCAGCGGAGCTCCACTAACGAAGGAGAACTCTCTGATTTCCTCTCATGACAGGATCGTTTTATAAGAAGTCCATTAAAGGAGCAGCTCAGGAAGCACTCTGTCTCTGTGTGACGGGTTAGCTTAGCATAAAGGGCTAGTCTACGACACCTGTGTTTAGGATGGAATCAAACACGTTTAATATTACTGTGTTTCTGTGAATTATGACACATTGTATTGTCTTTTATATGCTTAATAAGATGCTTTTCTGGTTTGATAATCAATAATTGTTTGTGTAGTTTTTCTTCTTTGTTTTTTTTTATGACAGCGAACGGCTGACTGTTGGTCGGACAAAACAAACACTTGGTTTCGTCCTCTTGGACTTCAGCTGGAGGACGATTTTCTCTTAGTTTTGATGTTTAATATATTTAATGGCCTTTATAGCATTGATAATCGTTAGCTGTGTTGCCTTTGTTTTAAAGCACATTTTCATCTTCCACTCTGTAAATAAACAAACTCCTCCTGGTCACATCATGGCAGGATGCTAACATGCTAACATGCTAACGTCACCAGTCCCTGTCCTGAGAGTTGACTTTCAGTGTGTCAGATAAACTGAGTCTCTTCATCCTCCATTAAATCCTCTTCTCTTCAGTAAAAAGTTTGACGTTTAGCCGAAAAGAGGAGCCGAGGTCGGCTCACCCTGAAAGCCCAGAAGCCTTAATGTGGCCGTAAAAGTGAAGCGGACACATTAAAGAGTCTGATCCTCGCTGACCACTCGCTCTGCAGGACAAGAGAAGCAGTAGTGCAGAGATGCATGATGGGATGGAGAGGTTTAATTAGCTGTGCAGACAGAGAGGTAATTAAAAGAGACTGAGCTAATTAAAGGAGAGTACTGGGCCTCCTCCTCTCACTTACTGTTGGACTGTCCATCACTGTGTAATCACTCCGACATGCAGCTCAACGCCTCATTTAACGCTACAAACCGCCCGACAGGACGCCACCGTTTGTTACAAATGCAGCGTTTGATTAGCAACACGAGCCGTGTAGCGCCCTGAGAGTCCGTCGCCATCAGGTGCTGATTAAACATCGCCGGGCGTCTCGTGGACATACCGTCTCTTTGTGGCTCATGGTCCTCTAAGGAGCCTTGGAACGAGTCCAACAACATGTGGAACGTCTCTACTGAGCATGCTCTGTGGACCCAAAAATACTGAGGGCTGAGGAACCCATCTATCAATTCATATCAACTAAACATATCAATTTATATCAACTAAACATATCAATTTATATCAACTCAACATATCAATTTATATCAACTAAACATATCAATTCATATCAACTCAACATATCAATTTATATCAACTAAACATATCAATTCATATCAACTAAACATATCAATTTATATCAACTAAACATATCAATTCATATCAACTCAACATATCAATTCATATCAACTCAACATATCACATTGTATTAATTAAATACATTGCGTTGTGTCGATTAAACTATTATTTATAATTATTAATTGGTCAGTCTGGGCTGCTGTTGAAAGGAGGAGGAGCCACAGGTTGGACAACAACCTAATACAAATGTGGATTACAGGTTAGAGTTCAGATAGTTTCTGAAGAGGACCTTGAGCAGGTTGAAGAGGACCTTGAGCAGGTTGAAAAGGACCTTGACCAGGTTGAAAAGGACCTTGAGCAGGTTGTTGTCCTGATGTCTGTTACAGGTCTTTGAAGAGGCTGTAGGAGACCTTGAGACCTTGGAGGTTCTTGTGGGGGGTGAAGGAGTCTTTGAAGACCTTCCAGGGATACGGGGATGTGAGACATCAGTGCTGTTGCTAGGGTTACCTGTGGTTTAACAGTGAAGGTGAGACACCTGATTGTAAGAGACACCTGACAGCCAATCAGAGAGCAGTGTGAGCCTCGTCTCTAAAACATTTGTCGGTGCTGAAACTTGTTCCTGCTCCCCAACCTGGACGAGAACAGTTTGTGTCTCCGGCTCATATTTCGTCCCTCATCTCCTCGTCTCCTCGTCACCTTGTCTCCTTCTGCAGGAGACAGGAAGTAATGATCATAAATATGTTGAAATCTCTGCTGCTGCAGCTGCAAAAAGGTCGAGACATTAATCTGCCGACCTGCTGCTCTGACAGGCTGCTGCAGAGTCTCACTTCTGTCTGCCCCCCCCCCGCCCCCGTCTGTCCGTCTGTCTGCCCCCCCCCCGTCTGTCCGTCTGTCTGTCCCCCCCCCCTGTGTTGTCATGACACCGTTGTGTTGCAGCAGCAGCTCTGCAGCACTGCGACAGACACTCTGATTGATTCCTGCTGTAATCAAACACTCGGCAAACATCCCATAATATGAGCCGACTGCAAAAGTGTCAAATAAAAGCAAGTCGGTTAATCAAAAGCACTTCACTAATTACTGACATTGTCACACACACACACACACACACACACACACACACACACACACACACACACACACACACACACTCACTAAATATTCATTTAGATTATGATTATTATTATTATTATTTTTAAATGTATTGAAAACAAATTATTGATTGATTAACAGTGTAGTCAAGACCACCTAAACCAAGACCACATCGGAACCAACACCAGAGACTGAGACCAAGACAGGGTTGAGACCTGGACCAGGACCAGGACCAGTGTGGGTCCACATGACACACTTATGATGAATCCCAATAAACACAGCAGAGAATAGACGAGGCTTCTTCTCCATGCAACTCTTGTTTACGTGTTAAAATAATTATGTATTATTTTTATTATTAAAACAAATACATCAGACAGTTTAGTGGCCTTATGACATCAAATCCAGATGAATTCTGAATGTCTACCTGGCTCCTCCCACCTCGTTGATTGATTGGCTCCTCCCACCTCGTTGAAACGAGGTGGGAGGAGCCTCTTTAGTCAAGAGAAGATTGAAATCAACGTGAAGCTATTTATATTTATATATAAAACTTCTGTATGTCGGTCTATTCTTCTGCACGTGAACATTTGTACCGTGAAGAGCCAATCGGTGACAAACATGTCAGCTGTCGACCAATCACAGCGTCACATGTGCAGCATTAACGACACAGCGGAGAGAAGAAGTGTTAAAAAGACAGAAACATGGAGCTCGTCTTCCTCAGTGGACGAAGAGGAAGACGAGCAGCAGCTGATAAAATGATGACGAGGTGTCAAAGTGTTTGTGAGATATTGATAACGAACCAAGCAGAGAGTTACTATATCTATAATTATATCTGCTGCTGACAGACCGTGTGTGTGTGTGTGTGTGTGTGTGTGTGTGTGTGTGTGTGTGTGTGTGTGTGTGTGTGTGTGTGTGTGTGTGTGTGTGTGTGTGTGTGTCCGTCCACAATGATTCAGGGTCAACTCAGCTTCCTGCAGAAAGTGAGTTGATTAAAGATAATGAGTGTTTGTTAACCCTTTAAACTCTGTTCACACAGCGATGGACTCGTTCTTAACAGAACTTTAATTAATTTGATTCCTACTTTAGTATATAAACTATGTAAAGTGTATTTATTGATATAATGTGATACATTTGTCATACACGTGTTGTGTAATACTGCTGCTATCTACATAAATTACATAAATGAGTCATCTGCATACATTCGGATGTTAGTGTAGTAGAATAATGCACATGTCAAATAAACCATAGTGGGCCCAGGACAGATCTTTGTAGGACACCTTAAAATTGTCTTTAAGTGAACAAAACCAAATGTGATTGTTGTCTGCAACAATGAGAACTCAAACTGTACTGAGGTTTACCAAAAACTGTCACAAATATTAAAGCACTAACTAACTAAACTAACCCGTCAACACACTGTCTGTTTACACTGTTTGAATCAATGAGCCCTCACAGGAAACGTGTAGAAAACGTAGCAAACGTAGCTAACATAGCTAATGTAGCTTCCTAATAGCACCAGTGTCCTGTGTTAGTTTGACACATGAACATTTATACGCCGACTGGTGAGAGGCGGATGTGTTTCATCTGGACATCTTATCATTTCATTCTTAACCTCCGGTGAAGCTATGACTGATAAACCTCCTGCTGTCATCATTTGATTAACTGAGATCCGTCGTTGAAATATGACTTTTCATATCCTGTAGCAGGGAGGAAGCTGAATATTAAATATTCTCTCAGTTCAGTCTGAAATCTTCTTCTGTCAGAACAGAGTTTTTCTCTGAAACCAGATTTCTGTCTGAACAAACAAACAGAAATGAGGAGGAGGAGGAGGAGGAGGAGGAGGAGGAAGCTTAAAGACAAATGACTTGAGTTTAGTGAGCTGGAACTCCCTCCTGCGTCTCCTCCTTCCAATTCTCTTTGTCCCAGCATGCACGGCGTCGCTGGGCCTGCTGACAGTGATGAAACACAGCATTACCCCCCCCCCCCCCCCTTCCTCCCGCCTCAGTGTTTCCTCTTTCTTCTCCTCTTCCTCCCTCATGCTGCCTCTCTCTCCCTTCCAGCTGTGATTTACCTCCTGCCTTCCTATCTGCATAAGAAGCTCGGCTGCAAACATGATAAGAGGAACACTTGTGACTGATAGAAGCTCTGGATTCATCACAGACGAGTCGGTTCTGTAGATCTGTCCCCAGATCTGTCCCCCCATTGGTCTAGTCTCAGGTCATGTCCTCACCAAACTCCCTGTAAACAGAGTCCTTTAAAGTATTGATAGAGTCTCCTCAATTATTACTGAAAACGGACAGAAATGTGCTTCACCTGCAGTTTCTTACAATCCAAAGTTTCCTGGAAAAGAGTCCAAATACAGTAAAACATTGTGAGTCAGTACTTTTAAACAGGAAGTACTCACTCATTTAAGTACCAGTATTAGTACCAGGATAGGAAATGATAACTGATATTAGCCTTCATATAAAATGTAAGTAGGAGGGGAACTGATAAAATATTACTGCTGGAAAAAGAGACTGACAGGAAACATAGAGGAAACACAAAGGGAAAGAGAGAGGAAACATAGAAAACAGAGAGGAAGCAAAGAGGAAACATAGAGGAAACAAAGAGGAAACAGAGGAAACACAAAGGGAAAGAGAGAGGAAACATAGAAAACAGAGAGGAAGCAAAGAGGAAACATAGAGGAAACAAAGAGGGAACAGAGGAAACGGAGAGGAGACACAGAGGAAACACAAAGGGAAACAGAGAGGAAGCAAAGAGGAGACATAAAGGAAACACAGAAGAAATAGAGTAAGTACTCCTTTGAGTACCAGTATCAGTACCAGGACAGGAAATGATAACTGATATTCTTCTTCATATAAAATGTAAGTAGGAGAAGAACTGATAAAATATTACTGCTGGAAAAAGAGACTCAATAAAAATAAACTATGAATTAATTTGGTGTAAATGGTTCGTACTTGTTGAAGTGAAACGGCCTCAGAAGAAGAGAAATCACTTCCTGGTAGAAGAACGTTGTGAGAACCTTTTGTTTCTAGGAAACGATCAGGAAACTGTGAGAGAATGTGAAGCTGTTCTTTCTCGTTTCAGACGTTCAGTCTTGAAAATGTTCTCGTTAAACTGATGAACTTGTGTCCTTCAGCTCAACTCCCTCTTTTATTTCCTCCTCCTCTTTATCACTCCATCCATCAACAGAATCAACGCTTTACTGCAGATTCAATAACCAGCGACTCTCTCTGGATCGCTGCTGCTTCCTCAGAGACCACGTCTGACTTTTATTTTCTTCAACCTGCTCGTTCTTCACAGAGAAAGTAGAGAGGAAACATAGAGGAAACAGAAATGAAACAAGAAAAAGAGAGGAAGCAAAGAGGAAACCTAAAGGAAACATAGAAGAAACAGAGAAAACACAGACGCGACGAAGAGAAAATAGAGAGGAAACTGAAGACAACACAGTGGAAATAGAGTGGAAGTGCAGAGGAAGCATATAAAGGAAGCACATAGGAAGGAAGCGGAGAGGAAACAGAAAGGAAACACAGTGGAAATGGAGAGGAAACAGAGGAAGAACAGTCGTGTATAAAATGGTCATTAAGAGGACACTGGTTGCCGCGGTGACACTGGTCTAAAAACAGTAACTGGTCCTCTGGACCAGTTAAGGAGGAAGATCTCCTCTCACACTCATCAAGAAACCAGAAGAAGACCAACCACAAACTGGAGGACTGGACGATGAAGAGGAAGAGGACGAAGGAGAAGAAGAAGAAGAACTTATTGGAAATGACAATCACAAAATGTGACAGTTTCCTCTTCCTCTTCCTCTTCTTCTCCTCCAACATTAATGTGTTCTCATTTGTCTTCTAACTCTTTGTATAGAAGTGGATCTCTGAGATCTTTTTTAATTATCTCAGCCCCCCCTCACCTTCGTCTCCCTCCGGCTGGATGAAGAAGAGGAGGAGGATTAATTAAAAACTCTCCTTGTGAAGCTGATCGATAGAATTCTGTTGATCTGAAGTGTCGAGTGGACGGAAACACACACACACACACACACACACACACACATTGATCCAGCTGCCTCCTGATTGGTCGCCTGCAGCAGATGAACTCTCTTATAGTCCTGCTTTCTGCGGGTTACCGCGGCAACCAGAGACACGATGTCGTCGTCATGTGATGGCAGGATGAAGCATCTTCTTCTTCTTCTGTGGTGGATGATTCATGGAGACATCTTCTATCTCACACATTACTTTTGTTTTGTGAGAAGAAGTTCATCATTAAAGAGAACGAGATGGAATATATATCTATACATATATCTTTACACACATATGTATGTATGTATGTATGTATGTGTATATATACATATATATCTCTTTACACATACATGTATACATATCTACATATATGCATAGATATATATATATATGTATGTGTGTAAAGAGATATGTATATATATATGCAATGTGTTAAGATATAGTGAGGTATAGATTTAGAGATTGATGATATATGTATAAATACAAGCAAAGATACATGTAAAGATAAATGTAAAGATACAAGTAAAGATACATGTACAGATACATGTAAAGATACAAGTAAAGATACATGTAAAGATACATGTAAAGATACAAGTAAAGATACATGTAAAGATACATGTAAAGATACAAGTAAAGATACATGTAAAGATACATGTAAAGATACAAGTAAAGATACATGTAAAGATACATGTAAAGATACATGTAAAGATACAAGTAAAGATACATGTAAAGATACATGTAAAGATACAAGTAAAGATACATGTAAAGATACATGTAAAGATACAAGTAAAGATACATGTAAAGATACAAGTAAAGATACATGTAAAGATACAAGTAAAGATACAAGCAAAGATACATGTAAAGATACATGTAAAGATACATGTAAAGATACAAGTAAAGATACATGTAAAGATACAAGTAAAGATACATGTAAAGATACATGTAAAGATACATGTAAAGATACAAGTAAAGATGCAAGCAAAGATGCATGTAAAGATACAAGTAAAAATACATGTAAAGATACAAGTAAAGATACAAGCAAAGATACAAGCAAAGATACATGTAAAGATACAAGTAAAGATACATGTAAAGATACATGTAAAGATACATGTAAAGATACAAGTAAAGATACAAGTAAAGATACATGTACAGATACATGTAAAGATACAAGTAAAGATACAAGTAAAGATACACGTAAAGATACACGTAAAGATACACGTAAAGATACACGTAAAGATACATGTAAAGATACAAGTAAAGATACAAGCAAAGATACATGTAAAGATACATGTAAAGATACAAGTAAAGATACATGTAAAGATACATGTAAAGATACAAGTAAAGATACACGTAAAGATACACGTAAAGATACACGTAAAGATACACGTAAAGATACATGTAAAGATACAAGTAAAGATACATGTAAAGATACATGTAAAGATACATGTAAAGATACAAGTAAAGATACATGTAAAGATACATGTAAAGATACAAGTAAAGATGCAAGCAAAGATACATGTAAAGATACAAGTAAAAGTACATGTAAAGATACAAGTAAAGATACAAGTAAAGATACATGTAAAGATACATGTAAAGATACAAGTAAAGATACAAGCAAAGATACATGTAAAGATACATGTAAAGATACAAGTAAAGATACATGTAAAGATACATGTAAAGATACAAGTAAAGATGCAAGCAAAGATACATGTAAAGATACAAGTAAAAGTACATGTAAAGATACAAGTAAAGATACAAGCAAAGATACATGTAAAGATACATGTAAAGATACATGTAAAGATACAAGTAAAGATACATGTAAAGATACATGTAAAGATACATGTAAATGTATAGGTGTATATATATATATATATATATATATATATGTATGTATATATATATATATATATATGTATGTATACATATATATATATATATATATATGTATGTATGTATGTATGTATGTATATGTATGTATATGTAAAGATAAATGAGTCTGAACAAACCCAGAGTAACAGATTTGTGATGTTTTATTATGAAAGTTTCTGAATTGTGTGTGAAGCTGAACGATGAACATTATTCATGATGATGTTTCTGTGAAGGAAACATATTTAAATCTAAAAACAACCTCTCTTACTTTGATCAGGTCTCTCTGCTGTGAAAGAAATCAACTCGCCGTGTTACCCATAATGCACCTGTGACGGTCCCGTCTCGGCTTTTGTTTCCTGAATTATTAAAATCCATCATTTATGTTTTATTACGTTGCCACGGCGACATAATTACAGATGAAAAGAAAAAAAAGAGAATTATTGATTGTTTACACTCACAGATGTGTGGAGCCCTTTCACAATAAAAGCTTTGAGTTGACTTGAAAAAGCTCTTTATCATAGTGATGAATCTCTCTGAATCTTTTATTATATTATTTATTACAACTCACTTTGTATTAAAGTGTCACATGAATAAAATAAATGTTCAACATAATAAAGTTCTCACCAACAAACGATTCACTGTTTGTCAGTTACATTAATTATTATAATTATTATCATCATTATCCAATGACAATACAAAATATAATTTATTATCTCGCTGAAAATCCCATGATGCACTGCGGGAAGTTTGAAACCAGAAGTAACTGTTAAAACATGTTTTTATATTTATTCATATATTTAGTTTGAGGTCTGATGGCCAAGTCCTCCTCCCAGTACTTCAAGTCCTCCTCCCAGTCCTCCTCCCAGTCCTCCTCTCAATTCTCCCCAGTCCTCCTCCCAGTCCTCCTCCAAGTCCTCCCAATCCTCCCCAGTCCTCCTCCCAGTCCTCCTCTAAATTCTCCTCCCAGTCCTCCAAGTCCTCCTTCCAGTCCTCCTCAGTCCTCCTCTCAGTTCTCCTCCTAGTCCTCCCAATCCTCCTCCCAGTCCTCCTCCTAGTCCTCCCAGTCCTCCCAGTCCTGCTTTCTATCCTGCTGGTCTTCTTCTCTTCCTTTGTGACCACTTTAATAATAATAAATAATCTTTAGTCCTGCAGTGAGAGGGGGGGGGGTGTCTATAAATAGACAGTGGAGAATAAAGGGGGAGTTATTCTGAGACTCCTGGGGAGGAGGGAGGAGGGAGGAGAGAGGAGGAAGTAGTGTAGTTTGAGTTCAGGCTGCATGAAGTGAAACAGGTTTTATTTGATGACGTCATGAAGCAGCTGATTGATTGATTGATGACTCAGCGGTTCCTCCTCTGACTCTCGTTGTGGAACATTTAAAGATATTTCTGAAGATGATTCTTTGTTTATATTCATCACTGAAATAATATTTTACTTTCAGACAGAAAACAAAATAAATCAAATGATTTGAATTTTGATTTATTTAGTCAAAGTCTGGAAATGTATTCAACTTCACTGTGTGTGTGTGTGTGTGTGTGTGTGTGTGTGTGTGTGTGTGAGAGAGAGAGAGAGAGAGAGAGAGAGAGAGAGAGAGAGAGAAGGATCCTGATGAACCTCCTTAGACCTTCAGGACACGAGGACATGTTGAAACCAAACGTGTCCTGAGTGTCTCTACTTCTGTTGTTTCACGTGGAGCTCTGACAGGAAGCTGTATCTACAGAAGAGGAAGAAGAAGAGCATTAGGAGGATTACTTGTCTTTAAACCTTAAACGTCTATGACTCTGTAGATCTTTTATCTCTGCATCAGCGTCTCCGTCCCTCACCTCTTGTTCCAGGAAGTGTCCTCTTATCTTAACGCTGCTGTTAAAGCTGATCTGAGACCAGCTCAGAGTGATATCAGAAGTGATAGCATCACTTAATTTCCTCTCAGCTGATTACTGGAACCAAGAAAAGAAAGTACTAGTAGTGTAGTAGTAGTAGTAGTAGTAGTAGTAGTGTAATAAAACCACTGCAGGAATTCTTCAGTTAAACCTGGAAATGCTGAGTCACGTCTTCAGGTTCCTGTTTTTTAAATTTTTTCTTCTTTGTGTCCAGACGGAGACGAGTCCTCTGTCTCAAAGGATGATGGGAGATTAAAGCTGTCGGACGGTTTAAATAAAAGCCATCAGAGACTCTGAGATATGAGATATGATGTTATTTATTCTCTGGTCTGTAACAAAGTGAACGTCTCTGAAGTCACACTTGTGTGACATCGTCCTCTCCTCGTCCTCCTCCACCATCCATCATGTGCAGACACAACTATCTGAGTCTCATCACAGCTGCTGAACCACAACAGCTTTTATGTTTTATCATCAGATTCTGTCACAGAGTTGCTCACTGAGTCTTTTTACTGAAGTTTCTCTGCTGCTGTCTCGACCAGGACTTCCTCTAGAAACACTCTGAATGAACATCCTGTTAGAATGAAGGACAAGCCCTAAAAACTGCAGCTATTAAACCACTCCTAAAGAAGGCTAATTTAGACTCCGCAACAATGAAACATTATAGGCCAATATCAAACCTCCCATTTTTAAGTAAAATAATTGAAAAAGCAGTTTTTCAACAACTGAACAACTTCTTGGCTGTAAATAACAGTTTTGATGTCTTCCAGTCAGGCTTTCTGAGAGTACAGAGTACACAGTACTGAGACTACATCCACAGTACTGAGACTACATCCACAGACAATGGCAGAACTTCAGTCTTAGTATTATTGGATCTCAGTGCTGCATTCGACACGGTCGACCATGACACACTACTAGAAAGACTAAAAATCTGGGTGGTACTCTCTGGCACAGCACTTAACTGGTTTGAATCCTACTTGAAGGACAGAGAATACTTTGTGTCTGTAGCTAATTACACATCAGAGCTGACTAAAATGACATGTGGTGTTCCCCAAGGTTCAACACTGGGGCCTCTTCTGTTCAACATCTACATGCTTCCACTAGCTCAGATTATGGAAAACAACAAAGTGTGTTATCATAATTATGCAGATGACACACAAATCTACATAACTATATCACCAGGAAACTATAATCCCATACAGGGACTGGCTAAATGCATTGAACAAATCAACAACTGGATGAGCCAGAATGTTCTTCAATTAAACAAAGTCATTGTTTTTGGTACCAAGGATGAACGATTGAAAGTCAGCGCTCAGCTTCAATCACTGATGTTAAAAACCACAAACTAACCCAGAAACCTAGGTGTAGTTATGGATTCAGACCTCAACCTGAACAGCCACATCAAGACAATTACAAAACCAGCCTCCTATCACCTGAAGAACATCTCAAGGACGAGAGGACTTATGTCTCAACAGGACTACTGTAACGGTGTGTTTACAGGTCTCTGTAAAAAGTCAATAAGAAAGCTGCAGCTGATTCAGAACGCTGCAGCTCGAGTCCTCACTAAGACCAAGAAAGTGGATCACATCACTCCAGTTCTGAGGTCTTCACTGGCTTCCTGTCCAACAAAGAATTAACTTTAAAATCCTGCTGTTGGTTTATAAAGCACTGAATGGTTTAAGGCCAAAATACATCTCTGATCTGCTGCTACCTTATGAACCATCCCGACCCCTTAGGTGGTCTGGGACCGGTCTACTTCCTGTTCCCAGAGTCAGAACTAAACATGGAGAAGCAGCGTTCAGTTCTTCTGCTCCACATATCTGGAACAAAATCCCAGAAAGCTGCAGGTCTGCTGAGACCCTCAGCTCCTTTAAATCCAGACTGAAGACTTTTCTGTTTGCTGCCTTTGATTGAACCTCATTCAAGGATATTAATACATTTCTGCATTTTACTACTGTATTTTATTTCTTAAACTGCACTGCAACTATTACTCTGTTTTTAGCTTTTTAATGTTTTAATGCCTGTTTTTAATGTTTCAATGAATGTTCTTAATTGTTTTTAAATCTCCTTTTCTTTTGCATTATGTTTTGATGCTTTTAATGGTTTTATGTGAAGCACTTTGAATTGCCTTGTTGTTGAAATGTGCTGTACTAATAAACTTGCCTTGCCTAATGAAACAATTTATTGTAATCCAGTACTGAGATCAACATTTGTATTTGTTGCAGTATTCAGTCTATCCATGAGAAATTATTATGAGTGATATTTGTTCAGATAACTGTTTAACAGGAATATTTTACTTTGAAGATATTTGATAAGAAAGACAAGTTCTGCTAATATTACATTATCATTTCAGATCATTTTAATGAATAAATGTGATGATATTTAATGGACATTTCTGATGATATTCAGTGAATATTTTTTGATGAAATTTCATAAATACATTTTTAATTTGTTTGTTGTTTGTTTTGGAGAGTTGTTATGAATATTTCTTCTAATATTTAATGAATATTTCTGCTAATATTTCATGAATGTTTCTTCTAATATTTGATGAATGTTTCTTCTAATATTTAATGAATGTTTCTGCTGATATTTCATGAATGTTTCTTCTAATATTTCGTGAATATTTCTTCTAATATTTCATGAATGTTTCTTCTAATATTTCATGAATGTTTCTTCTAATATTTCATGAATATTTCTTCTAATATTTCTTCTAATATTTCTTTTAATATTTCATGAATATTTCTGCTGATATTTCATGAATGTTTCTGCTGATATTTCATGAATATTGTGCAGCGTCACACTCATGTAAACCTGTTTCCGTCTCTTTGGTTTAATCATGTCGGTTCTCTGCAGGTTCCACTTCCTGCTCTGCTGGAACAAGATTGTCAGCCGCCGTCACGGGAGAGATATTAATGATATGATTAATTATGACTTTTTATTCTAACGGAGGAGGAGGAGGAGGAGGAAGGATTTCATTATCAGATTGATGAGAGCTGATCTGGATTCGGGCTTCAGGTCTCACTGATCTGGATCCTGTTTGTGAGTTCAGTCACATGTTTGTCAGCGACCTCATTAACCGGATGTTTATGGATCAATCGGCTCCTCGTTAGAAATTCATGAAATCATGTTGAACATCACCTGAGACTCTCAGTACACAAGTCCCGAGTCAGCAGAAGATAACTTTCTGATATATATATATATATATATATATATATATATTGTTTATCTCAAGGTTTTCACATCTTAAAGAGCTAAAGTGATTAACTGTAGAAATACATAACGCAACCCGTAATAATGGGTGTTTTGGAATCTGAGAGGACTTTAAGGGGATTTTTTTTGAATTTGCAGTATTGTGAATGACCACCATGTCTTTTAAATACGAACCCCATCGTTCAGTAATTATTATTATCCTCAACACAAAGTTCTTTTGTTTAAATTCACAACATTCTAACTGTCCTCTGAGAGGAAACACGTTCTCTTTGTATGAGAATGTGTTTCTGTTCAAACTACCTGAATGTAGTTAAATCACTAGTTAGAAGCTGTTCACTCTGAACGTGGGGAGAACTTAACGAACGGGAACATGTCGGCCTCGGGGGGGGCGCTGTAGATGTAAATGTCTTCTCAGAGGAAGCGTGAGCTGTTGGTCCTCACACTGAATCCAGAGCAGCGTGTTTAAATATACATAAAGACGGAGTTTACGCTGTAATACGGTCGTAATGTCAGAATCTCTATCTGAGCTGAATATGAATAAGTGATACAAAAAAGATGCTTTTAATATTCCTCTCTCTTTTAACGCGTCCCTGGGACCAAATATGAATATGTTTCTACCTTCTGCTTATTAAAGCTGTAGCTCACAACAATGAAGAAGTTCATTTATTTAACTGTGTGAACATTAATGAATTAATAACACTATAATTAATAACACAAACCACGTTAAACTGCACAAGAAACATTACAAATTAAATATTAATATTAAATATTAAATATATATAAAGTCATGCTCCTGTTAGCAGCTTGCTCTTTAGTCGTCATTTCAGCACAGCCTTCTTTCTCTTGAGTGGAAGTGGGCGGGGCTTATCACTGAACTCATCGGCTCAGGTGTGCAAAGGCTTCTGGGTAAGCAGCAAAGGCTTCTGGGTAAGCAGCGTCCATGGAGGAGCGAGAGAGTGAGAGACCCGTCACTGACTATGATCTAAAATAAACTCTGAGTATGTAACCCAAACATCACAATCTACTTCTGATCAACATGAATTCAATCATATTTACTAACAGAACATGTGTAGTAAGCTTTCTATTTGTACAGCACATTTCAACAACAAGGCATTTCAAAGTGCTTCACATAAAACCATTAAAAGCATCAAAGCATAAAGCAAAAGAAAAGCAGATTTAAGAACAATATCGTCGTACTTCATGTGTGACTCAGTACCTCCAGCTGTGCGGTCGGCCGCTGTATTGATTTTGTTCCTGTTAAAAGGACAAAAGCCGACAATAAGCACATCTTTGTCTTCATCTCTGACAATGTGCTGAGACAGAACAATTGTATTTCTCTTCCTCCTCTTCGTCCTCTTCCTCCTCTTGCTCCTCACACATGCAGCTCAAGCAGGAGGTGAGTTATTGTGGTCATGAGCACAAATCAATAAGCTGACAAATGATCACAGTTTGATTTCTTCACATCACCGGCTCTGATTCGCACAGAGTGATGAAGATGATAAAAATAGAAGCACCAAGTGGCTTATGGGACGTGAAGCCCCGAGGCCGAAGAGCCTAAGGAGAGCCGACCAATCACAGCGAGCGGGGGGCGTGTCTACATCCAACCTGTCATCATGTAAAAGAAACATCTGTAAAACCTGTCAACCGGTTTTCTTCTTCTTCTTCTTCTTCTTCTTCTTCTTCTTCTTCTTCTTCTCTGTGAATGTTCAGTGTTTCTGCTGTTGGACAGAACCAACAACAGGTTTATGTATCAACATCCTCTGGGGACAAGCTTTATTTATTGTTAGTGGAGCTGAAAATACAAAGTTTGTCCTGAGGGATGAGCTGCAGGAAATACCATGAAGTCATTTAAATGTAAAGGGTTCCTCCTCTGGGGAGCAGGAAGAAGCACAATATGTTTGATGTTAATAAATAATTATGAAGCCCGTAAACACCTTCCATAACTTCTGTTAGTTCAGTAAGTTTCAGGTCAGAAGTCCAAAATGAAGTCCAACCACTTCACTGTTTATCAGTTTGTGGTTTTTGTTTTCACCCTCAAACTTCTGCTTGTTTATTTTGTTACATTATATTTTGATTTGCTACGTTACATGTTTGGTTACTTTGTATTATGTTACATTGAATCATGTTTGCTACATTAAGTTATGTTATATTATGTTATAACACTGTTTCATTACAGAAAATAACAGTGGGTAAAGTTAAGATATGTTACGTACATTATGTTAAGTTTTTTTTTCGGTTTTGTTTTATTACATTTTGTTGCATTATGTTATTTATGTTATTTATATATATATAGTTATATTTTGTGATGGTAAATGATGTGCTGTTACAGCAAATTAGAATACATCATGTTTAGTTTAGTTACATTTAGTTTTGGTGCTGTTGTGTTTTTTATTACGCTCCATTACCTCATGTTGTTACACTGCATTATGTTAATGAGGTATGTTGTGTTCATAGTGATTCATAGTGATATTTTACATCATGTTACATTTAATGACATTGTTTCATTGTTATACATAATGAAACAATGTCATTAAATGTAACACAATGAAATAATGTCATTAAATGTAACACTATGAAATAATGTTATAAAATGTAACACAATGAAACAATGTTATAAAATGTAACACAACAAAACAATGTTATAAAATGTAACACAATGAAACAATGTTATAAAATGTAACACAATGAAACAATGTTATAAAATGTAACACAATAAAACAATGTTATAAAGTGTAACACAATGAAACAATGTTATAAAATGTAACACAATGAAACAATGTTATAAAATGTAACACAATGAAACAATGTTATAAAATGTAACACAATGAAATAATGTTATAAAGTGTAACACAATGAAACAATGTTATAAAATGTAACAACGAAACAATGTTATAAAATGTAACAACGAAACAATGTTATAAAATGTAACACAATGAAATAATGTTATAAAATGTAACATAACGAAACAATGTTATAAAATGTAACACAATAAAACAATGTTATAAAATGTAACACATTGTTTTGTCATGTTACATTTAATTACATTGTTTCATCCTCTGATCACGTTCGTTACTAGAATCTTCGTCTGAAAGAAACTGCAGGTTTCTGTGTTTCTACCTGCAGTCAGAGGAAACCTGAACCCCACATCGAGGTCTGCAGTGTAACCAGCATTGAGAGCCGAGCTCAGCAGATTACTGAGAGAAAATAAAACCCTCTTAATACCGAGACAATGTGTTTATTTGTCACAGCGTTGATCTCCGAGTCCCAGAGGGTCCAGACCTGAAACCAATAAGGTCTTATCACAACACACGGGGCCCAACTCATGAATACTACATCAAGAGATGGATTTTAATCCCAGAGACTGTAGACCACAGAGTCCCAGACCTGCTCTGTAGTCTAGCAGAGTCCCAGACCTGTTCTGTAGACCACAGAGTCCCAGACCTGTTCTGTAGTCTAGCAGAGTCCCAGACCTGCTCTGTAGACCACAGAGTCCCAGACCTGTTCTGTAGACCACAGAGTCCCAGACCTGTTCTGTAGTCTAGCAGAGTCCCAGACCTGCTCTGTAGACCAGCAGGATGGGTCCTGGTCTCGGCTCTGGTGGATCTTTAATGGATAAATGAGCTGCAGGTGATTCATGAGAGAAATAAACAGGTTTTTAGTGTAAACTGAAACTACATTCTCCTTCTAATGAGATCAAACTTGATGATTCTCTCTCTTCTGTATTAAAACAACGATGTGAAGAAGAACAGGAGTTCTGTTGGTGTTTTTCAAGGTGTTGTTATTTCTTTGTTCTCATTTTCTTCTTTGCGGTTTCTATTAAAAAGTGTTTTGTTTCCTTTTTAATCTTCATCAGCGTCTTGTCTCTCTGAGTTCAAACCGTCCGGCTTATCGCTTTCACGGGGAAATGAATTCCTGAGGAGGTAATTACCTGCTGCACGACTTCAGCTCTCCGAGTGCTGCTGAATTACCCAGAGTTCCCCTGGTTATTGGTAGGGAGGAGGAGGGGGGGTGATCACCACACTGTTCTAATAACATTAAACCAGCGAGGAGGCTAACGGCTAACGGCTAACTGTTATTTATGTCTAATGAAACACATCTGTTCACAGAGGCTGACAGAGAGGATGATGGGAAACCAAGGCTTTAAGGGAGCTGCATGAGCAGGAAGTGAAGCCTTTGTCTCACTGTAAGAGGACGCGGACAGACGGACGGACAGACGGACGGACGGACGGACGTCACTCAGCGTTCTTGACGATTCTTTGATCCTGAGCTTATAACAGAACGTACGAACCTTCACAGCGACACAGAGGTGATCCTAAAGTCCTAAAACCAGAACCAGACCTCCGTCAGACTGGACCAGCGCCCCCTAGGGTTACAGGTAGTGTTAGCAGTCATGTGAAGGGAAATCAATCCAAAGATGTAAACACATTATGATGATGCTGCTATTTATTATTGTTATTATTATTATTATTAATCACTTGTTCTTTGACATCTTAACGTGTAAAAACTTCATCATCATCCCTCTAAATCTAATCTGTATATGTAGCATTTATGTATTTATATTTATATTTAATGCATCATTCTTTTAGCGTATATATTTATATAAGTAACTGTAGAAATGTTCTATTTAGTTTTATTCCTTTTTAAATATTTATAGAAGAAGATATAAACATCAGATCAGAGACTTATTAAATAACACGGTGATGATTAATAAAATAATGAATTTACAAGTGATTAATGTATTTATTCACACTTTAATAGTTTCAGATGAACTCGGTGATGAAGACGAGCAGTGTGTCGTGGTCCTCTTCAGTTCATGAACATCAGAACAACAACAACTTGAGCTATAAATCATAATTAAAGAGTTTCCTCTGAGAGAATAAAAGCAGAAGATTAGTGGTGATTCTTCATTTTAACACACGTATTATTATTTACATTAATGATTCTTTTTCAGCATTCACTTATGATCAACACATTTAATACTACACATCCCTAAATACACAACTAAATATAATAACATATAAACGTCTTAGACGCTCAGCATCAGACAGATGTTTTAAAAATAAAGAAATGTGAAACATTCAATGAAATAAGGAGCTTTTATTTTGAAAAATTCAACTCATTAATCTCAGATTTCAAAGAGTTTAATGAGTTCTCAACACCTGTTGAAACTACATTGTAATACTTCATATATACAGTATATATATATATATATATATATATGTATATATATATATGTATATATACATATATATATATATATATATGTATATATATATACTATATATATATTATTATTATTTCTGTGCCAATGAAGCCTCTTTGGAGTGAGTTGAAGATAAAGTTGCTCAGAAAGTTGCTCAGTTTGGTTGTGTGTCTTCAGGAGCTGCTGTCAGTCTGCACATGAAGTTCTTGAACTTGTGAAGATGAAGAATTCACATAATAAATAATAAATCTCATCGAGTGTTAAACTGAAAAGAAATAAATAAAAATCATCTTCTTGTGCTCAGGATTCTGCCGACTGTGGATTTTTATTTTTTTATGTTTGAAGCTCTTCAAGGCCAAACAGCAGCATCCTCAGTGCTGCCCCAGGGGCTGATGGGAAAGAGAGAGAGTGTGTGTGTGTGTGTGTGTGTGTGTGTGTGTGTGTGTGTGTGTGTGTGAGGGGGGTTCTCTTTACACCTTCTTCTCCTCAGAACTCGACCCACAGACTCGGTCTGTTCTTGTTGTTGACGTTTCTTCAGCAGAGAGACGAGGACATCGGGGGAGTTACAGGAAGCTGCCGCCTGAAGTCTTGTCCCGCGGCCTTCTGGGAACCCCCCCCCCCCAAAAAACAAAAATCACATTCCTGGTTCTGTGAGCGACATCAGACCCAAAACGTCCCAGAGCTGATCTGACAGCAGCGTCAGAACAAACACAAGCAGCCGGAGTGAAGGTTCAGTTTGGACCGACGACGAGTTTCTGTCAACAGAACCAGAAATACTGCATTAAAATCAATATTTATGATCAGAGGCATAAAAGTTTACTGCTGCAGAGAAGACGCACAGAGCAGACAGACAAGACCCGTATATACATGTGTAGAAATATACGAGTATACAGAAGATATACTGTATATATATAATATATACTTAGAATAATGTGAAGGCTCACATAAAGACCTCCACAGTACAGAACCAGATAATTGGCTCCCAGCAGAGCAAAGTATTTAAAGGTGCAGTTTTATAATCGTTAATGAGACGTCAGGAATTATTTAAAGAGTAAACAAGCTGCCAACGTGAAATATCACCCCAACAAATTATTAATATTTAGTTTTTCTTTCATTCTTCTTCCCTTCCTGCAGTCAGGATAGCTGTTTCCCTCTGTTTACAGTCTTTATGCTAAGCTAAGCTAGCTGTTTCCCTCTGTTTCTAGTCTTTATGTTGAGCTAGGCTAGCTGTTTCCCCTGTTTTAAGTCTTTATGCTAAGCTAGGCTAGTTATTTCCCCTGTTTCAAGTCTTTAAGCTAAGCTCAGCTAACAGTTTCCCCATATTTTCAATATCTATGCTAAGCTAATTTAGCTGTTTCCACCATTTTTTCCTCATTCATGGTAAGCTAAGCAAGCTGTTTGCCTGTATTTCCTCAGTTAACTGCCTCCCCCTGTTTCTAGTGCTTATGCTAAGCTAATTTAGCTGTTTTCTTCCATTTTTCCAGTCTTTATGCTAAGCTAAGCTACTGTCTCCTCCTACACCAACAACGGACCAGCTGATATAAAATGGCCTCTCAGTTTAGTGAACGGTCAGTCAATATTCCCTCTTTGAGTCAGAGACGTGTGGACTTTAGAGAGTCTCCTGAGAGGCTTAAAGAACCACAGAAGAAGAAGGAGAAGGAGAAGAAGAAGAGGATCCATATTGATGAGGACATTCACATTGATGTGGGAGGAAGAGGAAGTGTGAGGCCTTCTGGGTAAAAGAATAAAAGCATAGAATGAGCTGCAATGATTCATAAAAGATTAACAACATGTCAACATGTTAGCGCTTTAAGAGTTCCGTAGATTAAAATGGGTCATATTTATAATGTATGTCACATTCTGCTCTATGAATCCCACTGCTGTTCTGGACCCGCCCTGTTTCGCATTGAAGCTCTGTGATTGGCCGGGCGTTCGTACACGTTAAAGAAACCAGGAACCTGATTTGTTCAGGTCTCATGTCCTCGCCGATGGACTCTGACTAACCTCAACCAATCACAGCTCTCTGTCTCCGTCAGTTCTATTCTCTACCAGTCCACCAGGTGTCCTCCCACACCTGTCCCCGTCACCTGACCTCATCTACCTGCTCACATGTTTCCACTTTCCCTCGTCATCCTCACAGACTACGACCCTCCACTTGTTCCCAGCTTTGTGTTGTTGCATCCTTAATCCTGTTACCCGGACCAGAACTATGACCTGTATCCAGAGTCCTGTTACCAGGACTACCTGTATCCAGAATCCTGTTATAGGACCTGCATCTGAACCCCATCTGTACCTACCAGCCCCATCCGGTTCCCTCTGTTTGGACCTGCTACCCATGATGCCAGTAAGACGTTGTGTTTCTATTTCCTTCTGGTCCACGTCTGGTTCCTCGATGGTTCAGACTTTTCGGACCGACTACAGGAAGTTCTGGCCGTCTGTCATCAGAACAAGAAAAAGGAAACATAACATTTAATTATCAGATATTCAGATAATAAAACCTGTTTCTTTGTTTATTGAGTTCAATGTGAAGATAAAAGGTAAAAAGAGTCTTTCAGAGACGTCCTTCAAACTAAAAGTCTTTTTAAGAGACGGTGACTTTGAGAACCAGAACTGAGATGAAGGACTGAAGGTCTGAAGTGAAGCTTCCTGTTTGAATTTAAATTCCTCTAAAGGTCGACTGGATGTCTCCGTTTGAGTTCAAAGTGAATCGTAAATGTCTTCACAGCAGATGTTAATCTGACGGACGAATCAAACGGACTGAGAGCTCCATGGTGGACGTGAAGCTCTTTGATGTCCGTCAGTCTGTTGGACCTCCGTCGGGGTTCAGACCTCATGTTGAGAAACATTTGGAGGTCTCAGAGATGTAAAGACGTGCTCACCTTAAAACACTGTGTTGAGTTCAGAGGATGTCATATGTTTGGAGGGATTGTAAAGCGCTCTGAGGCTAATATGGGACAAAATAAATGTAATTAAATTTGATTCAATGAATCTAAATCCTGCTGTTTGACTTAAATATGAACTTTGAAGTTAAAAAAAATAAGTTTTGAAGGAATAGATGGAGCTTTTATTTTGAAGGAGTCAATAGAGGTTTTATTCTGAAGGGATAAATGGAGTTTTTATTCTGTAGGAAGAGATGGAGCTTTTATTCTGAAGGGATAGATGGAGCTTTTATTCTGAAGGAAGTGATGGAGCTTTTATTCTGTAATAAGTTTAAACAACTACAGAAAGAAGTTTAATTAAGAGAAACTTAATCTAGAGATTTACAGGACGTATACTAGTAAAATATGATACAACATTCTTTTAATACATATTTAATGAGCATAACAACTGCTTCTTTGCCTTTGTTTTGTACAATAAATAAATAACAACATGTTTTCTTTATGCCAAAGGCAACAACAACATAGAGGTTATTAATAATACAGGTACAATCTGTGGAGGAGACGGGGTCTATGGACTGATCCACAATCCTGGTAGAGGTTGTTCGGGTGGTCAGGTCCGCTGTGTCTCAGCTGTGTCTCAGCTGTGTCTCAGGTGTGTCACAGGTGTGTCTCCGCTGTCTCCGCTGTGTCTCAGCTGTGTCTCAGGTGTGTCTCAGGTGTGTCTCCGCTGTGTCTCAGGTGTGTCACAGGTGTGTCTCCGCTGTGTCTCAGGTGTGTCACAGGTGTGTCTCAGCTGTGTCTCGGGTGTGTCTCCGCTGTGTCTCGGGTGTGTCTATGCTGTGTCTCGGGTATGTCTCAGCTGTGTCTCAGCTGTGTCACAGGTGTGTCTCAGCTGTGTCTCAGCTGTGTCTCAGCTGTGTCTCAGGTGTGTCACAGGTGTGTCTCCGCTGTGTCACAGGTGTGTCACAGGTGTGTCTCCGCTGTGTCTCAGCTGTGTCTCGGGTGTGTCTCCACTGTGTCTCGGGTGTGTCTCCGCTGTGTCTCAGGTGTGTCACAGGTGTGTCTCCGCTGTGTCTCGGGTGTGTCTCCACTGTGTCTCGGGTGTGTCTATGCTGTGTCTCGGGTGTGTCTCAGCGGTGTCTCAGCTGTGTCTCAGCTGTGTCTCAGGTGTGTCTCAGCTGTGTCTCAGCTGTGTCACAGGTGTGTCTTAGGTATGACTGAATGTTGTTCAGTCTCCAGTTCTGCAGGCAACATGAACATTACTGAGAGATTAATGTACTTTAATTACTTCTGTCTCTGTAAAATTACACCACAACCCCTCTGGTACCTGTGTGTGTGTGTGTGTGTGTGTGTGTGTGTGTGTGTGTCAGTTGGTCTCACTTCTCCTGTTTGTCTCTGCTCTGATGTTTAATGTGACGTGTGACTCGACTGCAGATCAAAGTCTCTGTTTGGTATTAATGTTCTTTTATTCCAGTTTTCTGATATTTATAACTTCACCTCTTTGTGAACTGACTCATATGAGTTTATTTTATCCAAAAATACCTTTTATTGATATTAAATGTCTTCTCTATAACACATATTCACATAACAGCACAAGTTGTTTTAAAATGTCAAGTATGTAAAGTGTGTCAAAATCTTTAACAATAATATCCTGATGCTAATTTACCGCGTTTACGGGAAAACACATTATGTATTAGCATTGTGCTAATAATGGAGACTTTTGTCAGTATTTTACATTTTATAGCATTTGTTTGTGTAACTTGAAATATGTGGGTTGTATTATTATATAGAGTGACTTGGATTATTGTTGAAGGAGACTTTGTATTTGTGATGTTTTTGAGACCATATTCCTCAATGAGCTCTTCGCAAGATGGATGAAGACTAATTTTTATTCCCTGATCTCATAATTACTTAATTAGTTCACAACAAATGGAGAGAAAATTAACATTTTAGAAAAACAATGAAGAACTATTGTCTTTGTCTGTCTGCTGGTGTCAGATTGTGTCTTCTCCTCCAGCTCTCTGACTTCTTCTCATATTTAATATTTCTCTCTGTCAGCCGGAGGGAAGTGTTTGTGGAGAACATCGTCTGCTAACAGAGAGATAAAACCGAGAGAGGAACAAATGTAACGCAAGAAACACAATCACACGTCGGCTGTATCTTCCTCTTCATCACTCTGTTTTCATTCATCTCTCTGAGTGTCTTATAGAAACAGAACACATCACAGAATTATTCACTGACACAGCCATTTAAAAAAAGACTAAATAGATCGTCTTTATTTATACACCGGCCAACAAACAACGGGAGGCTGAAAAAAAGAATAAATCCTGTGAGGATAAGAAAGAGTGATGAAGAGAATCAGGAGTTTACACAGATGGAAGGTTTCTTCAGTCTGATGGGAGTCTGTTTGTCCTCTTAATGAAACATGTGAACATGTGTTGGATGGGTGCTGGTGAACATGTGAACATGTATTGGATGGGTGGTGGTGAACATGTGAACATGTGTTGGATGGGTGGTGGTGAACATGTGAACATGTATTGGATGGGTGGTGGTGAACATGTGAACATGTGTTGGATGGGTGGTGGTGAACATGTGTTGGATGGGTGGTGGTGAACATGTGAACATGTGTTGGATGGGTGGTGGTGAACATGTGAACATGTGTTGGATGGGTGGTGGTGAACATGGGAACATGTGTTGGATGGGTGGTGGTGAACATGTGAACATGTGTTGGATGGGTGGTGGTGAACATGTGAACATGTGTTGGATGGGTGGTGGTGAACATGTGAACATGTGTTGGATGGGTGGTGGTGAACATGTGAACATGTGTTGGATGGGTGGTGGTGAACATGTGAACATGTATTGGATGGGTGGCGGTGAACATGGGAACATGTGTTGGATGGGTGGTGGTGAAACATGTGAACATGTATTGGATGGGTGGTGGTGAACATGGGAACATGTATTGGATGGGTGGTGGTGAAACATGTGAACATGTGTTGGATGGGTGGTGGTGAACATGTGAACATGTGTTGGATGGGTGGTGGTGAACATGTGAACATGTGTTGGATGGGTGGTGGTGAACATGTGAACATGTATTGGATGGGTGGTGGTGAACATGTGAACATGTGTTGGATGGGTGGTGGTGAACATGTGAACATGTGTTGGATGGGTGGTGGTGAACATGTGAACATGTATTGGATGGGTGGCGGTGAACATGGGAACATGTGTTGGATGGGTGGTGGTGAAACATGTGAACATGTATTGGATGGGTGGTGGTGAACATGGGAACATGTGTTGGATGGGTGGTGGTGAAACATGTGAACATGTATTGGATGGGTGGTGGTGAACATGGGAACATGTGTTGGATGGGTGGTGGTGAACATGTGAACATGTGTTGGATGGGTGGTGGTGAACATGTATTGGCCTGTTAGCCACATTAGCACACTTCATGTCTCAATGAGTTATTAACAATAGGAGGAGAATCAATATTTTAAAGTATCTCACCTCCAGCTCCACCTGTATCTATACCTCACCCGTCTCACCCGTCTCACCCATCTCACCCGAGAGGGAACGAGACAGGACGTGGTTTAAAACAGAGAGAACTGATGAGTTCTGCCTGTAAGTTCCTCTAAAGACTGAAGTCAACATCCATCACCTGATAAACCTGTGTGTGTGTGTGTGTGTGTGTGTGTGTGTGTGTGTGTGTGTGTGTGTGTGTGTGTGTGTGTGTGTGTGTGTGTGTGTGTGTGTGTGTGTGTAAACAGAGAGACAGGAACACACACACTCCTCAGACTCCCCGTTAGTTCTGCAGGGAGCCATCAATCAAGTATATTGATTGACAGCTCATTGTGCACATAGGGACCTTCAGTGTAATGTAAATACACACACACACACACACACACACACACACACACACACACACACACACACACACACACACACACACACACACACACACACACACAGCATTGATCTGAGCTCCTC
>NW_027176817.1:966389-976389 GCF_023349555.1 Cebidichthys violaceus
GATTAGTGTGTGTGTGTGTGTGTGTGTGTGTGTGTGTGTGTGTGTGTGTGTGTGTGTGTGTGTGTGTGTGTGAGAGTTTAGTTTAGGTTCACATATTTCAGAATGAGAACATGATGACTCAGCATCATTCTCTGTATGAACTCACGTGTCGCTGCACCTTTAAGAAAGGAGACCTTAGCTGTTATGATCATGGTCTGTGTTTGGACCTGGATCAGGATCAGATTTCACTTTGTGACCTGATCTCCGGTTAGTCCTCCACCGAGGGATTCGGTGGCACAGATCACCTGTCTGTACCTGCAGGACATGTGACCTGTGGCCCCGCCCCCAACCTCTAGTCACAACTGGAGAGGAGGAGGAGCACAACACTGGAGCAACCCGTTAGAGCAACATGTTGCACCAACATATTGCTGCAACACGTTAGAGCAACATGTTACATTACGGTCATTTAGCAGACGCTTTTATCCAAAGCGACTTACAGTTCAGTGTCTATCTACACACCGTAGACGCAGCTACAGGAGACATTCTGGGGTTAAGTGTCTCGCTCAAGGACACATTGACACGAGACTAGGAGATCAGGAGCCGGGGATCGAACCACCAACCCTCTGATTGAAAGGCGGCTCTCCACTTATCCATGGTCACCCCACCACCAACATATCACTACAACACACTGCTGCAACCCGTTAGAGCAACATGTTGCACCAACATATCGCTACAACACATTAGAGCAACATGTTGCACCAACATATCGCTACAACACATTAGAGCAACATGTTGCTTTTGTTGTTGTGATGATAATCATTATTGATATTGTTAATAACAGTTGTAATAAACAGGACGATAGTATTAATAGTACTTGTTGTACCCTCATCAGAGTGAGACCTCCTCTCTCTCTGTGTGAACATCAGCAGGTGAACCTGGAACACAAGGACCAGACTCAGGGCCAGAAGGTAAATCAGTTGCCATGGCGACGTCAGGGACGGAGCGATCTGATTGGCTCTCAGCTTGTTAAATAGATAAAAGATGTTAAACATCTGGAGACACATCAAAGAACAAAGATCTTATTTATGAATCCATGTTTGTGTACATGGATCCTTCAGGTCCTTAAAACACACTGAGGGTTCAATGTTCACAGACACCAAATAAATAAATACATATATATATATATATATATATATATATATATATATATATATTTATATATATATATATATATATATATATATATATATATATATATATATATTTATATATTTACCAAATTATGATTTGTAATGTGTTTACACCAGGTAAATAGATGCAGATGAGGCGTCAAACTGTTTACAATGTTTTTATGTACAGATTATAAAACAAACACAATCCTAAATACCCCCCCCCCCCCCCCCACACACTCACACACACACACTCACACACACACACACACACACAGACACACACCAACAAACACACGGCTGTTGTTATTTTTTTACAATAGAAAGAGATTTTCTCCGGAATCAATGAGTCACCGTGTGTATGTCTGTGTGTGTGTGTGTGTGTGTGTGTGTGTATGTCTGTCTGTGTATGTCTGTCTGCGTTTTATAGTAAATAGTTTTACAGTATATTACAGTACAGTGTATTATAGTGTACTACATTGTAGTGAATAGTTTTACAGTATAGTAGTGTATTATAGTGTAGTCCAGTATAGTAGTTTTACAGTACAGTACAGTGTATCATAGTGTACTACAGTATAGTAGTTTTACAGTACAGTACAGTGTATCATAGTGTACTACAGTATAGTAGTTTTACAGTATAGTACAGTACAGTGTATTATAGTGTAGTACAGTATAGTAGTTTTACAGTATATTACAGTACAGTGTGTTATAGTGTAGTACAGTATAGTAGTTTTACAGTAGTGTATTATAGTGTAGTACAGTATAGTAGTTTTACAGTATAGTACAGTACAGTGTATTATAGTGTAGTACAGTCTAGTAGTTTTACAGTATAGTACAGTACAGTGTATTATAGTGTAGTACAGTATAGTAGTTTTACAGTATAGTACAGTGTGTTATAGTGTACTACAGTATAGTAGTTTTACAGTATAGTACAGTACAGTGTGTTATAGTGTACTACAGTATAGTAGTTTTACAGTTTGTGACTGTATTATAATATTACAGTATGAGTCACTGTAAAATCTCCCCCAGCTCTGAAACACAATAAAAAGCTTCAGCAGCTGCTGCTCTTATTTTTAGCCTCATTCAGACAACACATCTCACACACACACACACACACACACACACACACACACACACACTGGTCCTCCTCTCAGTGGAAATATGAACAAACATAATCTGATTTTCTTTATTGAGATTTCAATGTTGCAGCAAAATGAAGAAAATGACAAAATATATAAATAGAAACAAAGAAGCAAAACAATCAGCTGGTTACAAGACAAGAGAACATATTTTTAAATATATATGTGTGTGTGTGTGTGTGTGTGTGTGTGTGTGTGTGTGTGTGTGTGTGTTATATAAGGGTGTAATTACAGCAGCAGGTGTGGAGCTGAGAGGAGAACCTCACCTTGTTTAAACATAACAACCAGGACACAGTGACACACACACACACACACACACTGACTCTCTGTTGTATCAAACAGCTGTTTTGTTCTCAGGTTTAGTTTCCTGTGGAGAAATAAATGTTTTATTAGAACATGTTCTGACAGACTCAGGTTGACATTGAGTGGGTTCTAGAGCTCTTGTAGGGGGTTCCTGTCATCATTACGGTGGTTGAAGCAGTTCTGTTGGTGGTTCTTTTGGTAAAGTCAAATGTTCTCGTGGTTCTAGTGGACACTGAGGAGAATTTATTAACTTTACTTTTGGTGGTTCTTGGAGTTATTGAAGAGGTTCAAGAGGATCTACAGGGTCGGTGGATCCAAGGGTCCTTTGGAAGGTTCTAGCTATCATTGAGAAGGTTCTAGTGGACACTGGGCTTTTAGGTGGTTCTAATCAACCTGTTGTCACCGAGGGGGTTCTAGGGTGGTTCTACTAGTCCTTTAGAACATTCTAGGGGTTCTTCAGGTGGTTTTGAAAGTGGTCAATGCAGCCATCGTCAAGCGGGTTTAAGAGGTTCTTTAGAAGGTCCTAGTGATCCTGTAGGTGGTTGTATAGGTTCTTAAAGGCTCTAGTGGTCATCAAGTTCTGGGGGTCATGTAGATGGCTCCTGTTCTTTAAGAGGTTCTAGTGGTCTTTAAGGGAGGTCTCATGAACCTGGAGGTGGTTGTAATGGTCCCGGAGGTGGTTTTAGACATCTTTTAAAAGGTTCAATAAAACAAAGTTAGAAACATTGTGTAGAAGTACAGTAGAACGGTTTATGTCAATAAGAACCTCAGTCTCAGTGAGGATCAATAGAATGTCATCAGCTGCTCTCAGTCACATGATCACCGTCAGAGACCAGAACCCTGTTCCGCTGTGTGTAGTGAGGATCTCGTCCTGTTCCTCTGGTCTTTATCGATCCCTCTGCTGTGATGTTCCGTCTGTTTAACGAGCTGCAGGAGGAACATTGACTCTTTGTTCCTACGGCAACAAAGAAGACGTCGGTTCGAATCCCTCAGTGATCATGAGAGTGCTGTACGCCTGTGGAGGTCTCAGCTCCGGCTTTATATTTAATATTTATATTATATGGATATTAAGGTGTTTTTATTGGATTATCTGCTGCGTTTAAGGACTTTTTAAAAGGCAGGAAAACTGAGAATGAACCAAATAACATAAAAGACAAAGAGCTCAGCAGCCTTTAGTCTTATTTAAGGTGATCATTCAGAGTTTATTTATCCTAAAAACACTTTAACCCTAAAAGATGGTTCACTGAAAACCTTTGAATCAGTAGAGACAACGTTTATTATGAACAGATGTGTTGATATGTATAAATATAATATAATTAATATGATAGATAGACTATCCGTCCTCCATGAGTAATAAAGAGTTCATCAATAAAGAACAGAGACTAGAGCTTCAGACCTCCTAAAGGATCAAACCCTCTCAAGATGTTTCCTTCTCTAATAACTTCACCTTATTTCCCTTGATGATGCAGAAACATTCATCTACAGAGTTTATGCTTTTCTTCTCTTTCTAAATTATTATCTACGTCTCTAAAGTCTGGTTCCGAGGAGTCAGCTTTAAATCCTGTAAACCATAGAAGAAGAGGAAGAGGAAGAGGAAGAGGAGAAAGAAAACTTTAATAATAATATTTATATTTATATATGTATTTCTATTCTTTATATTATTAATAATATTAATATGTATCTCTATTCTTTATATTATTAATAATATTTATATGTATCTCTATTTTTTATATTATTCATAATATTAATAATTATCTCTATTCTTTATATTATTAATAATATTAACATTGATCTCTATTCTTTATATTATTAATAATAATTATATGTATCTCTATTTTTATATTATTCATAATATTAATAATTATCTCTATTCTTTATATTATTAATAATATTAACATGTATCTCTATTCTTTATATTATTAATACTAATATTTATCTCTATTCTTTATATTATTAATAATCATATTTATCGCTATTCTTTATATTATTAATAATATTAATAATTATCTCTATTCTTTATATTATTAATAATAATAATATGTATCTCTATTGAGTCTGGAGGTTGTCGTATTATTGATCAGAGTTAACGAGTCAATCACAACGTCTCGTATTAACGTGATGGTGATGATGTCACTCTCACGCACACACCTATTGATTAACCAATGAGGGGTGATCTACAGGACCAGATATATATATATATATATATATATATTATATTATATTATATATAATGTATATATAACGTATATATTGATCAATACAGCAGCTCTATACTATTCATCTTCTATAGAACTCTTTAAGACGGAAAGGAGATTATGTATCACGTCCATCCGTCCGTTTCTATTGTACTCTTTATATTTGTACTCTTTAGTCAGTGTGACGAACGTATAATATATATATATTTATATACATATAAAGAGTATACATATAAAGAGTACATATAAAGAGATAAATATAAAGAGTATAAATATACAAACAGTTTTTGTCGTCAGCTGATTTAATGATTCTTCGTCACACATCATTAAACATCTCTGAGCTCTGAATGCTGATTGGTTCTTCTTCTTCTGCTGATTGGAGCAGCGTCACAGAGCATGTCAGGCTTTAGTGTGTGTGTGTGTGTGTGTGTGTGTGTGTGTGTGTGGGGGGGGGGGGGGTTCAGGTCCCAGGGCTGTGATTGGTTGAGAGCCTGAGGGAAGCTGTTAGTGTTTGTGGTGAGAGAGAATGTGATTATCACTTTGCATCGCTTCATCTGATGATTAAAAACATCAAGAGCTTCCTCGTCTTCATCCTCCTCGTCTTCTTCTTTATCCTCCTCATCTTCATCCTTCTCGTCTTCATCCTCCTCGTCTTCGTCTTCTTCTTTATCCTCCTCATCTTCATCCTCCTCGTCTTCATCCTCCTCGTCTTCGTCCTCCTTGTCTTCGTCTTCATCCTCCTCGTCTTCGTCTTTGTTCAGCTTTTTCCTCCCTCACAGATCACCATTTCTGAATGTACCTGAAGACGTCCACCTTCATATCAATGACCTGAAGCTTGGTGTGTGTAGGTGTGTGTAGGTGGTGTAGGTGTGTGTAGGTGTGTGTAGGTGTGTGGTAGGTGTGTGTAGGTGTGTGTAGGTGTATGTAGGTGTGTGTAGGTGTGGTAGGTGTGTGTAGGTGTGGTAGGTGTGTGTAGGTGTATGTAGGTGTGGTAGGTGTGGTAGGTGTGTGTAGATGTGGTAGATGTGTGTCTAGGTGTGGTAGGTGTGTGTAGATGTGGTAGGTGTGTGTCTAGGTGTGTGTAGGTGTGTGGTAGGTGTGTGTAGGTGTGTGGTAGGTGTGTGTAGGTGTGTGTAGGTGTGGTAGGTGTGGTAGGTGGTGTAGGTGTGTGTAGGTGTGTGGTAGGTGTGTGTAGGTGTGGTAGGTGTGTGTAGGTGTGGTAGGTGTGTGTAGGTGTATGTAGGTGTGGTAGGTGTGTGTAGGTGTGGTAGGTGTGTGTAGATGTGGTAGATGTGTGTCTAGGTGTGTGTAGGTGTGGTAGGTGTGTGTAGATGTGGTAGATGTGTGTCTAGGTGTGGTAGGTGTGTGTAGATGTGGTAGGTGTGTGTCTAGGTGTGTGTAGGTGTGGTAGGTGTGGTAGGTGTGGTAGGTGGTGTAGGTGTGTGTAGGTGTGTGTAGGTGTGGTAGGTGGTGTAGGTGTGTGTAGGTGGTGTAGGTGTGTGTAGGTGTGGTAGGTGGTGTAGGTGTGTGTAGGTGTGTGTAGGTGGTGTAGGTGTGTGTAGGTGTGGTAGGTGTGTGTAGGTGGTGTATGTGTGTGTAGGTGTGTGTAGGTGTGTGTAGGTGGTGTAGGTGTGTGTAGGTGTGGTAGGTGTGTGTAGGTGGTGTATGTCTGTGTAGGTGTGTGTAGGCGTGTGTAGGTGTGGTAGGTGTGTGTAGGTGTGTGTAGGTGTGGTAGGTGTGTGTAGGTGGTGTATGTGTGTGTAGGCGTGTGTAGGTGTGTGTAGGTGTGTGTAGGTTCCGTTTAGAAGTGACACCTTCACCCAGGAGGCCAGGGTTTGTGTCCAGTGTGAGACGTGCTTCCTGTGTCTCCTGATGAATGATTCAGAGTCCTCCAGAGACAGAGACGTGACCGTGTGATCGCTTCAAACACCGTTGAACCTCTTCACGCTCACAAAACCACATCTCCCAGAAGGCCGAGCGATGATGTGATTGGAGAGGTCGTTGGTAATTGAGCTGATTGAATTATTCACATCAGAAGCTCTACAGGAGCAGGATCAAAGAGTCCGTAGATGTCCGTTGAAGCCTCGTCTCTAAACCGGTCTGATTCTGGATCCACTTCCTGTTCCCTGATCTTGTCTTTTGGGTTCTGGTCTGAAGAGAAACCTTCCTCTCAGCTGGAAACATTCCTGTTTACTTTTACTGCTGAAGGTCTGAACCAGTTTGTGTGTGTGTGTGTGTGTGTGTGTGTGTGTGTGTGTGTGTGTGTGTGTGTGTGTGTGTGTGTGTGTGTGTGTGTGTGTGTGTGTGTCCTCCGTGTTTAATTAACTTCATCACCCCCGAGGTTTTCTGCTCATCCCTCTACACAAGATACTTACAATAAACAAACAAAGAATCCAGAACAGTCCAGTTAGCTCCTCCTCCTCCTCCTCCTCCTCTTCTTCCTCTTCATCATCATCTTCTTCTTCTTCTTCTTCTTCTTCTTCTTCTTCCTCCTCCTCTTCATTACATTACATTACAGTCATTTAGCAGACGCTTTTATCCAAAGCGACTTACAATAAGTGCATCAACATTGGTAATCAAAAGAACTACTAGTCACCAGAAGTCATAAGTACATTTCCTTTAAACAAGCATCTAAGAGCATGAAGCAGAGCATAACTCAGAGCCAAAGTACAGAAACAAGAGAAACAGTTAGTGCTATAAGTAATACGAATACAATAAGTGCAACAAGCTAGTATGAATACAATAAGTGCTGAGTGGAAGGCTCAGGGTAGCACTTCCTGAAGAGGTGGGTCTTCAGCCTGATGAAAGATGGGCAGCGACTCCGCTGTCCTGATGTCAGTGGGAAGTTCATTCCACCACTGAGGGGCCAGGACAGAAAACAGCCGTGACCGGGTCGATCGGCCGCCAGGACCTCTGAGCGACGGGGCAACCGATCGCCCCGAGGCAGCAGAGCGAAGTGGTCGGGCGGGGGTGTAAGGCTTGACCGTGGCCTGGAGATAGGAAGGAGCTGTTCCTTTCACTGCCCTGTATTCTAGCACCAGAGTCTTAGACTGGATGAGCTCTTACAGGGAGCCAGTGTAGAGAACGGAGAAAGGAAGTTGTTTGGGAGAACTTGGGGCGATTGAACACCAGGCGAGCTGCGGCTTTCTGAACAAGCTCCAGAGGTCTGATGACCGATGCCAGGGCTCCAGCGAGTGGAGAGTTGCAGTAGTCCAGGCGGGAGATGACGAGAGCCTGGATGAGAACCTGAACCGTCCCGTCAGTGAGGAAGAGGAGAATCCTCCTGATGTTGTAGAGCAGGAATCTGCAGGAGCGTGTAACAGATGAAATGTTTGCTGAGAATGACAGTTGGTCATTAGGGTCACACCAGGTTCCTCGCGGTCGGAGTCGGCGTCACCACGGTATCATCAATGGTGATGGACAGGTCAACCCTTCCCCGGGAGGAACAGTAGCTCGGTTTTGTCCAGGTTGAGCTTGAGGTGGTGTGTCGTCATCCACTTCCAGATGTCAGCCAAACACGCAGCGATGCGCGTCTCCACTTGGGTGTCACCGGGGGGAAATGACAAGACCAGCTGGGTGTCATCGGCATAACAATGGTAGGAGAAGTCATGCGAGCGAATAACAGAACCCAGAGATGTTGTGTAGAGCGAGAAGAGAAGGGGGCCCAGGATTGAACCTTGCGGAACCCCCGTAGGCAGCATGCCTACGGGATGCCAGGTCACCTGGTAGGATCGACCTGTCAGGTAGGATGCAAACAGGGAGAATGCAGAGCCTGAGACGCCCATCCCCTCGAGGGTGGAGAGGAGGATCTGATGGTTCACAGTGTCAAACGCCACAGACAGGTCCAGGAGAATCAGGACAGAGGAGAGAGAGTTAACTCTCACGGCGTGAAGCGACTCTGTCACCGCAAGGAGGGCCGTCTCTGTCGAGTGACCCACTTTGAACCCGGACTGGTGGGGGTCCAAAAGGCTGTTCTGGTGGAGATAGGAAGACAGTTGGTTAAAGACAGCACGTTCAAGTGTTTTGGATAGAAAGGGTAGAAGAGAAACCAGTCTGAATTTCTTGACATCAGAGGGGTCAAGTGATGGTTTCTTTAGAAGGGGGGTGACTCTGGCAGTCATGAAGGCCGTGGGAAAGCATCCTGAAACAAGAGATGTGTTGATGAGGTGGGTGAGGAAAGGAAGGAGTTCAGTCGCAATAGACTGAAGAAGAGGGGAAGGGATCGGGTCAAGGGAGCACGTGGTGGGGCGGTTAGATGTAACAAGGTTGAGGACCTCTTTGGGGGGAGAGGAGCCAGATAGGGTAAGATGGGGTGTGGAGATGGGAGGGAGAGCTGAGGGGGCAGGGCTGGACAAGGTGGACAGGGTGGACAGGGAGAGAGGGGCTGAGAGAAGGAGGATCTGATATCGTTTACCTTCTTGTCAAAGAAGTTGGCGAAATCATCAGGGAGAAGGGAGGAAGTAGGAGGAGAGGGTGGGGGTTGGAGGAGTGAAGTGAAAGTTTCAAAGAGTTTTTTAGGATTGGAAGCAGAGGTTAGAATTTTAGAGCGGAAGAACGCAGCTTTAGCAGTAGATAGAGAGGAGGAGAAAGTGGAAAGAAGAGCTTGGAAGTTATGAAGGTCCTCCGGGAGTTTGCCTTGTTTCCATTTACACTCAGCCTCTCTTAGGCTCCGTCTATCAATACGCACTGAGTCCGACAGCCACGGGGCAGGTGGAGTTGGGCGTGCAGACCTGGAGGTGAAGGGACAGAGTTTGTCCAAAGAAGAGGAAAGGGTGGAGAGGAAAAGATCAGTAGCAGTGTCAGGGGATAGGAGAGAGAAGGATTCAGGGTCAGGGAGAGCAGAGGTGACAGAAGAGGAAAGATCAGCAGAGGAGAGGGAGCGGAGATGACTCCAGGTAGAAACCATGTGGGTAGGTGGAGGAAGTGTTGGGGCAGAGGATAGGGAGAGGGAGTAGGACATGAAATAGTGGTCAGAGAGCTGGAGGGGAGTGACAGAGAGGTTAGCAGTAGAACAGTGCCTAGTGAAGATAAGGTCCAGCTGGTTGCCTTGTGGGTAGGAGGAGAAGAAGAGTGGTAAAGGTCAAAGGAGGAGAGGAAGGAAAGAAGAGGTTCAAGCTTATCGGTCTGGATGTTGAAGTCACCGAGCAGGATGAGGGCAGAGCCATCGTGATGGAAGTGCGAGACTAATGTGTCGAGCTCCTCCAGGAACTCACCA
>NW_027176817.1:983889-1001389 GCF_023349555.1 Cebidichthys violaceus
GTTTCTACCTCAGAACCACGAGTTCGTGGACGAGAAGATGTACGAGACGGGCTGCAGGGAGGTGACTTTGGTGAAGCAGCCGTCTCGCTCCTCGTCCTCCTCCTCCATCTCCACCTCCTCGCCTCACGGCTTCACCTCTTGCTGCGCCCGCCGGAAGAGGAAGACCTTCCACGTGCCCAACTCCAACATGTCCGTGGGTCTGCACGGCGGCGTCCAGGAGCTGAGCACCATCCAGATTAAAGAGAGGCCGCTCACCAACAGGTAGGAAACAGGTGTGTTCAGACCGAGGAAGAGGACTTGAGGTCGTCGGTCATTGAGGAGTTTAAGAATGTAATTTTGGACAATTACGAGGTTGTAGAGGTCCATAAAGAGGGGTTCTAGAGGTTCTAATGATCTTTAGGTAGTTCCCTTTGGTGCTTCCAGGGGTTCTTGAAAAGGTACCTGATGTCCTTGAGGAGGTTTTAGATCTCTTTATAAAGATTGTGGAGTACTTATATATTACTACAAGTTATTACTTGCAAGCTTTTTGTTTATAAAGTTGAATGCGTGAATCTGGTGAACTTAAAGAGCAAAATGAATCAGCTAGATAAACAATTCTGTGCTTTAGTAAACAATTTAATCTTTAAACACATTGGTTATATTGATATGAGCGGTGATGACACAACTGATGTGCTCCGTTCTGGTGGTTCCGATGATCCTCATTGTGAAGGTTGTAGAAGTTGTTAGGGTGGTTTCATGAGTCCTAAATGAGATTTCAGACGTTCGTAAGAAAGTTTCAAAGATGTTTCAGGAGGTTTTTAGAGCTCATTGTGAAGTTGGAGAAAAGGAAGTTGCAAAAGCCCTGATGAAGATGTTGGGAGGTTCCAAAGGCCCTTGATGAAGTCCTTAACGTGGTACTAGAGGTTGTTGAGGAACTTCTTGTGATCCTTGAGTCGGTCAAAAGGGTACAGCACAGCTCAAAAGGGTTCCAAGGGTTCCTTTAGGAAGGTTCAGAGCCCCAATGCTGTACAGGTCTTTGAAAAGGTGTTAGAAAGGGTGTCATTGAGGGTAAGTGGCTGAAGAGGTTAATGCCCCATAAAGAAGTCCCAGGGATCCATAACGAGGTTCTAGGGACATGTGATGATGTTTAGAGATCCTTGAGAAGGTTGCAGAGATTATGAAGACGTTTCAAAGGTCCTTGAGCATGACTTAGAGGTGGTTTGGGAGGAAACTGGTGATTCCTTCAATAGATCACTGAGGTTTTGCAGGTTCTTGTCATGGGTACTTAAGGGGGTAGTGGAGAAAGTATTTAAATCATGGTTTCGCTCCAAATAACCAATCAGAGAGCAGGGAATTTCCATTCTAGGTATAAATAAAAATATATATTCATATTTGTATGTTTTGTTCATACAATCAGTTAGATGAAGTTTTAAAGAAGAACTGAGGAGACGTTCCTGTTTTAAACCTCTAAATAAATGAAATTAAGTTATAAACAGTGACAGTTGGAGCCACACACACTCTCAGACACACTGTGTATATAAACACATGGCTCCAGAGATCATGTGACACAGCATTCCCATGGAGAGTCAGGGAGCAGGAATCCAGAATATGTCCGGCTGTGGGAGGTCTGGGAACTTTCTCCTAAACATGGACAGCTGTGACAGCAGCTCGTCTCTATAACGACCTCCAACTGTTTCAGCCTCACCATGTCCTCTTCCTCTCTTCATTACTTCCTCACAGTCTTGCAGTTAAATGGTCTGAATGTCCTGAGTCTTTATCTTAATGAATACGGCCTCTTGTTTTGTGTTCAAATTCATGAATTATGAATGAAGCTGGATTCACATGTTGTAAAGAGGTCACAATGTGGACGACCCGCTCCTCACAGACGTCAGCACGATATTCATCAGTTCTTCTATATATATATTCCACTATTATTATGAATATGACAATGTGATGTGTTTCATGTAAACATCATATTCTGTTTGTATATTCTGAATTATGGATGAAAACTTTGTTGCCATTCTTTTTCTCAGTCTAATCAACTAAATATCAGGACTTCTTGGTGCCACAGTCTAATTAATTTGATCACTACAGCCAATAGTTAGTAAAGCTGGAGTAGAGATGCATGTCCAGAAGAAAAGAAGGAGAAACATCATGAAGGACTTGGATATCAACAGGTTTTTGGATATGAACAAATATCTTTCAGAGAAGGTGTTTGAAGTAATGAAAGAATTCAGACCTCGACTTCACACCTCTGAGCTTTTAACTTCCTTCATTTAGTAAATGTAATCGTCTGAAATCTGTTTCCTTGTTCCCTCTGTAGTCGCTCCAGTCGATCCAGTCTGAACGCTAAGTTTGAGGAGACGGTTCCTCTGAACTGTGACCAGTCGTACATCACCGCCGCCGTCATCAGCATGCCGACGCCGCCATCCGGCGCCCGACCCGAGCGCAACTCTTCATCCGGCCCCATCGACTACTCCCAGGCTAACATCGTCAGGGTGTCCGCACTCTAGATTATAACGTCTTCCCCCTCCGACACAGAAACACAACCCACCCAGCGGTCAGTCATCGGGGAGGTCGGCGGCCCCGCTCCACCACAGACTCAGAGGGCCGGGGTTTGGATCACATGTCCACGACAGAAGTGACGGGTTAGCTACCCTAAAACTCAGCTAACTCCTCTTTTGTCTTCTAGGAAGGATTTCTATTCCGGCAGTCGAACATCTGAAAAAAGAAAATGGCCGACTGGTTGACGACTGATCGCTTTATCTGAATGAAATTTAAATCGTCACCACGGCTGTTTTTACAATCCTGTATGTCTTTAGATTTAATGTCCTTAAACGCAAAGAAAGCCGATGCTAAATTATTTTTAGAATGCGGTGTCAAGGAAATGTCACATATTTTGGGAAGTACACTGTTAACCATCCAATAGCTAGTTTCAGTTTGCCAATAGCCTAGCTTAGCACAAACACTGGAAGCAGGGGGAAACTGCTAGTATAGCTCCATCAAGAGAAAATAAACCACCTTTCAACAGCTGATTTACAAGTTTTATCTTGTTAGCAAACATGCTAGTCACCAATCCAAGCAAACGTTGAACTAGCTGGACCGTAAAGCTAACTCTGAACTAGCTGGACCGTAAAGCTAACGTTGAACTAGCTGGACCGTAAAGCTAACTCTGGACTTGCTGGACCGTAAAGCTAACTCTGGACTTGCTGGACCGTAAAGCTAACTCTGGACTTGCTGGACTGTAAAGCTAATGTTCAACTAGCTGGACCATAAAGCTAACTTCATTCATGGCTTTCTCTCCATGTTATAAATGTCTCACATTAAAGAAAAATATCTTATGTTACTGTCATGACCTCTGCTAAGCCATAAGAGAAAAGTAGAGTCAGGACGTAAAGATAAAGTTCTCTGACTGTGAGCTAAGCTAACTGTCTTCCAGAGCTAACAGCTCCTAAAAACTAAAATATCTAATTTTCTATTTCTGCTTGTGTGAAATAAACAAGTTGAAACATAAGGAGATAGTTTTGGAGTTGTTGGAGGGCGTTTTTTTTTTTTCTTTACCATTAGCTTTCACTTAGCTAGGCTAGCAGTTAGCCCGTCTGTCTCTGAGTATATATTAGCCATGGTTCAGAATTATCATACTTTGTAATTTTGTGTCCTGGACAATTTCATTGTGTTTCTCATTGAAATCAATCAATCCATTATGGGATAGTTTCTACATAAATTACATTGTGTTATCATTATCATATATTTTCTACATCCTAAGAGTCACTAAGAAAATCAAACATCAGTGACCGTCAGTGTAGTTTTTACTATGCAAACCTTCAGAGGACTTCTGCACCACTGAGAACACTGAGGTCATGTGGTCGGTATTTTATAATTACGCATAAAGTTAATCCCATAGTCACTCATTTCATATTCAAGTCATTTTTTAAAACAACAAAAGACAAAGACAATTTTGTTCCTGAGAGGGTTTTAAAAGAAAATATTGTTGAACAGTAAACTATGCGATTTAAAAAAAAATTGGGATATATTGGGGGGAAAGGAATCTTGTTTTATTATTATATTTATTTTATTTTACTTTATTTTGTTTTATTCAAACATTTTTTTTTTTTATAATTTCACTGTTTATAATTGTTATGTATTAATTTTCTCGTTTTAATTCTAATTTCCCATTTATATATTCACGTTTGCATTTGTTAATCTATTTACTTTTCATTTTTATTTGACCTCACAAACGAATACGTACTAAATAAGTATGAGTTCTGCATCACGGCAACGTAAAATGTTTAACAAATGTTCTTCCCAATACGACCCGTTGTTCCTGTAGAGGTTCAGTGTGTAGGATCTGGCGGCGTCTAGTGGTGAGTTTGTAGATTGCAACCAACTGAAACTTCTCCCGTGAGCCAAACGAAACAGTAGCAACATAATGGATTCCATAAAGAGCACCTGCTCCGTGACTAGATACAAACGGCTCATGCTAAGCTAACGAAAACCACAACAATTCTTATTTTCAGGTGATTATACACCAAAGAATACAGACATATTAATATTATACATTTCTGCCAGTAGATGCTACACACTGCTCTTTTAATTCGTGGATTCAGTGGAGGATGTTTTGTATTTGCAGCTAAAACCTTTGAGCATGTTCAGTATCTCCGTATGTTTCCATGATGCATGTAGATCTGAGTGAATGAGACCCTGCTGCTGTGATTTCATGGAGTATGAATCTGTATATATTCCTATTTTTTACTCTCTGCTGTACAGAAACACATCTGAAAAACACTGATGTCAATTTGTGATAAAAGAGAAATGGGTTTTTTTGTGTTGCACCGCAGCTTTTATCTATGTTGTCTTTCCCCTCCAGGTTTTATTTAACGCACATGTCGCCTGAAGTTATTGTTCTTTTCTTAATGTAACCAGGGTTAAAGCACTGTGTGGGGCGGATTTTACTGATTTCAGGGAGATTCAAGGATGTTTCAGTAAGATTTAAATATCGGACATTGTTCTGTATTTAATATAATTATTAAGTCCCATAAAACACAATTAATAAAAGCTCTGCACCCATAAAATCAAGCAGGATGTAAACTGTTAGCTGCGTCTTAGTTTTCACTTATATTTTGAGTCAACGATATCAGCGACAACACAGAACAACACAGAAACATTGAGTGGTCTGAACTCAAATTACATAGTGAACAGTTGGCTCTTTAAAAGAGAGAAATGACACTTGTTTTAATGTTTTAAAAGTTAGCAATCACTGCTAACGTTTGCTAACACAATGTTATGTCTGATTATTTATTAGCTAGCGTTAGCTGTGTACGTTAGCTAGTTAGAAATGTAACATGGACCGCGTTTAGCGACAGAAAAAGCTAATTAATCGTCTGAAATCCTCAGTTACACTTTAAAGCACATCACATCAATATTTGTACGACTTTAATCAGGATATTTGTACTTTCAGAGACGAGCAGCAGCTTTTCCTGTCAGTCTGTGAAATTTATAACGTTAGCTAACGTAGCATTAGCTCAGTGGCTAATGGACTGATTGAGAGCTGACGTGACTCACCAGCACTTTGTCATTACGACCATAAGTAGACACCCACAGAGCAGTTGTCACTAAATATAAGTCCAGTTTTATCTGTAATTATCAGAATAATTTAATAATTTAATGGTTGTAGCTGCATCGCTAAATGTGAGCTACACGGAATGTAATCTTATTGATTGAGACAGCTGAGGGAGGAGTTCAACATTTGGGAAATACTCTTATTGTTCAGATGGATATCAACATCTAATATCTGTTAAGTTCAGAGCTGGAGTCAGGACTTTGCTAGCTTAGCTTAGTGCTTGTTCCAGAACTCCCTCTAATTATATTTGTGTGCAGACTAAACAGTGTGACTCATAAATTAGTGACATGTTAGTTTTATGTGTATTTTTAACTTCACACAGAGCTAGGCTACCTGTTTCCCCTCTGCTTCCAGTCTTTATGCTATGCTAGGCTAACGTAACAATCCTCTTCTCAGCAATAAAGTCAACGAGTATTTCCTAAAAAATCTTTGAACGACTCCTTAAACTTCCTAAGACACTAAAGTCTGTTAATATTTGGATGCAGTCTTCTGCTGAAGTCATAAAAGATATTTTCTATCTAGTGTGCACAGGTTATTAATCTAGACGAGATATAAATAATATGAATACTTCAGGACTTCAGGGTGATTTATCTGAGTGATCTGTAGGTCTGAAGCCATCGGGACAAAAGGGGGAACTCTAAAAAAGCCTACTTGTCTTTTTTTTGGGATGAAAATGGTTGAATTAGAAGATGTTGTAACACCTGAACCTTCTTCTTCTGGTGGATTAAATGGATTTTATTGACATGGACTCACCTCGTGGACGTTTTCTAGTCCTCAAACTGGATTTAAAGTTTGTTTTCAGAGCAAAAAGCACATTTCAGCGTTGAAGCATCAAACATTCGTGGACGACTGAAATAAATTCAGCATCGATGCAAAAAGTTTTAACGACGGATGTCTCATCTTCTGGAGCTGGAACTTAATCTTAAACTTGATTAAAAGCTGATTTCTTTCTTTCTTTGAGTTAATTTTGGAGTGAAAATGCAAATGGCCGACCCTGTTAGCTGAACCTTCATCATACATCACTGCTTGATAATGCAACATATGCAACCGCTTTCCTTTTGTAAAGATACCTTTTGAATTTAGGGAAACGGGGGGGAAAAAATATTGAAAAAACATATTTTTGAGGATCATATTGTTAATTTCTGGTTGTAAAAAAAAAGGTTATTATTATTACTGTTGCTAGTGCACATGTCCTGTAATTGTTATTGATGGTGTCGTAAATCATCTTATTCTTTCAATAGTTTCCATAACAAGTTGTCGTGTCTTATGTTAAAGCTCCACATGATATTTTTCTAAAGCGTTCCAACATGCATGAGAAGTGATTAAAGGATTTACTTGTAAATTGAAGATGATAATTCTTACGTTTGATTTGTTACCGCTTGTGTTTGTATGGATAAAAAATATGAATTATTGAGGACGGTATTGAAGAGGAGAAGCTTCTATGGTTTTAGTGCAGTGCGGTGTCTGAGTAAATAAAACGTTGTCCTATTTAAAACACTCAAGCAAGTCTGGATGTTTCCTTCCTCCCTGATAACTCTTATAGTTACGGCTGGTTCAGCTTTATAGTTAGGGCTGGCTCAGGTTTATAGTTAGGGCTGGCTCAGGTTTATAGTTAGGCTGGCTCAGGTTTATAGTTAGGGCTGGTTCAGGTTTATAGTTAGGGCTGGTTCAGGTTTATAGTTAGGGCTGGTTCAGGTTTATAGTTAGGCTGGCTCAGGTTTATAGTTAGGGCTGGTTCAGGTTTATAGTTAGGCTGGTTCAGGTTTATAGTTAGGGCTGGTTCAGGTTTATAGTTAGGGCTGGCTCAGGTTTATAATTAGGGCTGGCTCGGGTTGATAACATTTGGGAAATACTCTTATTGTTCAGATGGATATTTTTGGATAGTTTGATTTCATACGTGACAAATGTAAAATAATCTCACATGTGGAGAAACAGACTTCACAATAATACATAAATAATAAATATCACATTATTCCTCTTCTTTGTTTAACCCCACCCACCTCATCTGCAGTCTGATCACTAAATCAAACATCCACAGTTGCTCCTGCTTTGTAGTTTTTTGCAGTGAGTCAGATTTTATTAAATATTTAACACCATGCACATGTTTTCACAACCAATAGACACAAAGAAAACGTTCACTTTGACGATGTTCAGATGTTTTTCACTTCTTCACTTCTTCACTTCATGTTCTCCTCCAGTGAAAAAACCCAAAGTCCCAGAACAGTTCCTCTGGTTTTTTATTCATTGTTTCTATCAGAATAATAACAGTTTGACCCGTTGAGTTTATATCTGAGAAGAACTGAAAGTCGACCAATCAGACGATCAGGTCCGTTATCCTGGTCCGGATCAGGTCTGAGGCTGAAGTCCGTTGTCCTGGTCCAGATCAGGTTTGTGGCTGAAGTCTGTTATCCTGGTCCAGATCAGGTCTGAGGCTAAAGTCTGTTGTCCTGGTCTAGATTAGGTCTGAGGCTGAAGTCTGTTGTCCTGGTCCAGATCAGGTTTGTGGCTGAAGTCCATTATCCTGGTCCAGATCAGGTCTGTGGCTGAAGTCTGTTATCCTAGTCCAGGTCAGATTTGTGGTTTATTGTCCATTATCCTGGTCCAGATCATGTTTGTGGCTGAAGTCCGTTATCCTGGTCCAGATCAGGTTTGTGGTTTATAGTCTATTATCCTGGTCCAGATCAGGTCTGTGGTTTATAGTCCATTATCCTGGTCCAGATCAGGTCTCAGTAACCAGGAAGTGAGAGACCCCTTCAGGTCAGTCGCTCCATCTCAAACCGTTGTTCTCCGGGTTTGGAGGTGGTCTCGGGTCCGTTTGGGTCTTCGGTTGAGGGGCCGTGTGTGACAGTGAGGGGGGCCGAGTCCTCCGGGTCCTGGTTCGGGTCCGGGTCTGGAGACTTCCTCCCGTAGTAAAGCGCCCAGAGCAGCGTGAGGGTGAGCGCCATGGCGAGGATCTGAGCCACGCCGATGGACACGCCCAGGAAACGCAGCGCCTGCAGCTGCTTCGTCCCTCGAATGAAGCCGTAGATCTTTGGACCGCAGCCCTGAAGCAAAACCACAGAAGAAGAAACTAATTAAAACTACAGGAAGTATTATTTCAGTGCCAGACTTCTTCAAGGCTTTTATTGTGAAACATCTGCAGGAACTGTTGAAGGTTTCCTTGACAGAAAGTCTGAAAACAGCAACAAAAAATAGAAAATAATTTTTGAATAAAAATATTGTTATTGTTTTATTTCAGAATTTATAAAGTTAATTTTGATAAATTATATTATATATTTATAATATATTTTTATATATATTATATAGGATATGATTCTTTTTAACTGTCTCACTCACTTCTCTTTTATTAAAATATATCTGGGTTTTACATCATTTAACATCATTTTTGTTATAATTTATTACGATATAATTTATATTTTATCTCATCTCATCTTCAACCGCTTATCCGGGATCGGGTCTCGGGGGCAACAGCTCCAGCGGGGACCCCAAACTTCCCTTTCCCGGGCCACATCAGCCAGCTCTGACTGGGGGATCCTGAGGCGCTCCCCAGCCAGTTTGGAGATATAGTCCCTCCACCTGGTCCCGGGCCTCCCTCGGGGTCTCCTCCCAGCCGGTCATGCCTGGAACACCTCCCTAGGGAGGTGCCCAGATGGCATCCTTACCAGATGCCCGAACCACCTCAACTGGCTCCTTTCCACTCAAAGGAGCAGCGGCTCTACTCCGAGTCCCTCACGGATGACCGAACTTCTCACCCTATCTCTAAGGGAGATGCCAGCCACCTTCCTGAGGAAACCCATTTCGGCCGCTTGTCCCCATGATCTAATTCTTTCGGTCATGACCCAGTCCACATGACCATAGGTGAGAGTAGGAACGAAGATTGCCCGGTAGATAGAGAGCTTTGCCTTGTGGCTCAGCTCTCTTTTCGTCACAACGGTGTGGTAGAGCGACTGCAATACCGCCCCAGCTGCTCCGATTCTCCGGCCAATCTCACGTTCCATTGTTCCCTCACTCGCGAACAAGACCCCGAGGTACTTGAACTCCTGTCTTGGATGACACGTCTCAGCAATGTTGAAGAGACGTGTCATCCAAGACAGCCCCTCCACACCCAGTGCCTTCAGCATTTCTGGACGGATCTCATCAATCCCTGGGGTTTTGCCACTGTGAACTTGTTTGACTACCTCAGTGACTTCCACCAGGGAAATTGATGATGCTCCCCCATCAGCCTCCAGCTCTGCCTCTACAATAGAGGGCGTATTAGTCGGATTCAGGAGTTCCTCAAAGTGCTCCTACCACCACCCGATTACCCCCTCAGTTGAAGTCAACAGAGTCCCATCCTTACTGTATACAGCTTGGATGTTTCCCCGTTTCCCCTTCCTGAGGTTCCGGATGGTTTTCCAGAAATTTACTTGATTTTACTTGACTTTTTTAAAAGAAAATTACAATTTTTAAATATCACTATCTGTATTTATTTCTTTATTATTAATCTTTCAGATGCTGCTGCTGAGGAGGAGGAGGAGGAGGAGGAGGAGAAGGAGGAGGAAGCAGACACATAGAAACCAGTAGAAAAGCAGATCAAATAAAACAGACTCAGATCGACGCCTCTGATTGGACGAATACAGGCGTGGCTCCAATTGTCTCTCGTCCAATCGGAGGCGGCGGTGCCTCACCTCTTGGTGCAGGTCGCTGAGGTCGTGGTAGTGGGCGTGGCGAGCACATCCTGGATACTGATTGGAGCAGCAGGAGTCAGGAGGCCACTCCATCTCTGTCATCTCCAGCCAATCAGTGAAGTAGATCACCCCGCAGCATTTAAACTGAGGACAACACACACACACACACACACACACACACACACACACACGCACCTGTCAGTGTGTGTGTGTGTGTGTGTGTGTGTGTGTGTGTGTGTGTGTGTGTGTGAGTCCTCTGACCTCTGTCTGGAAGCTGTTCCAGGTGTGTGTGAGCCACTGGTAACGCTGCAGGCCGAAGTTCTGCATCCGAGACTTCAGACTGATCATATCAGAGCGCTGGACAGACGGCTGAGAGACAGACAGGTAGGTAGAGAGAGAGACAGAGAGAGAGACAGGTAGAGAGAGAGGGAGACAGACAGGTAGAGAGAGAGACAGACAAGTAGAGACAGAGAGAGAGAGAGAGAGAGAGAGACAGACAGTTAGAGAGAGACAGAGAGAGAGACAGACAAGTAGAGACAGAGAGAGAGAGACAGACAGTTAGAGAGAGAGACAGAGAGAGAGAGAGACAGACAGGTAGAGACAGCGAGAGAGACAGACAGACAGGTAGAGAGAGAGAGTGAGAGAGAGACAGAGAGAGAGAGACAGACAGACAAGTAGAGAGAGAGAGAGACAGACAGACAGACAGGTAGAGAGAGAGAGACAGACAGGTAGAGAGAGAGACGGGTAGAGAGAGAGAGAGAGACAGACAGGTAGAGAGAGAGAGAGACAGACAGGTAGAGAGAGAGACAGGTAGAGAGAGAGAGACAGACAGGTAGAGAGAGAGAGAGACAGGTAGAGAGAGAGAGAGAGAGAGAGAGACAGACAGGTAGAGAGAGAGAGACAGGTAGAGAGAGAGACAGACAGACAAGTAGAGAGAGAGAGACAGACAGACAGGTAGAGAGAGAGAGAGACAGACAGGTAGAGAGACTGATATAATCAGTATCATCAGGACCCCCCCCCCTCAGGTAACCCTCCTCTCAGCAGGTGTGTCAGCTCTCTGCTGATAAGAAACCATTCACTGTGACTACAATACCCACAACCCCTTGCAGCAGGTGAAGCCTGTGTTGATGAGATCAGATGAGATAGTGATGAGGGTCACATCAGCCTGCAGGTGTGATGAAGACTGGAGATCTCTTTCATCCTCCTCTTCATCATATTCTTCTTCTCCTCCTTCTTCTCCTTCTGCTTCTCCTCCTCCTTCTCCTCCTTCTTCTTCTTCTCCTTCTCATTTGTTCTTATCAGTTGTGTTTTGTGGTAGTTGTGTATTATTTGTTTAAGTTGTGTAGTAGTTGTGTATTCGATGTGTAGTACTTGTTGTGTAGTAGTAGTTGTGTATTTGTTGTAGTGTAGTTGTGTAGTAGATGTGTACTTGTTGTGTAGTTGTTGTATAGTTGTGTAGTAGTTGTGTACTTGTGGTGTTGTTGTTGTGTAGTAGATGTGTAGTAGATGTGTAGTAGTTGTTGTGTGGTAGTTGTTGTGTAGTTGTGTACTTGTGGTGTTGTTGTTGTGTAGTAGACGTGTAGTAGTAGACGTGTAGTAGTAGTAGTAGTTGTGTAGTTGTGTAGTAGTTGTGTACTTGAGGTGTTGCGTGTCTCACAGTGAAACAGGATCTGATTAGAGACCAGTGATCCGTTCCTTTCTGTTTATTCTTAGAAGTGAGACGTGTTGGAAACTGAACACTGCAGCTGCTCACTAGCTGCTCTCTGATTGGTCCGTTTCACACGTCCAGAGGTGGGTCAAATACTCTCTAAATATTCTCTAAATAATCATTAAATAATCATTAAATAATCACTAAATATTCACTAAATATTCACTAAATATTTATTAAATATTCACTATATATTTAATTTTTTTTTAATTTATTAAATATTCACTAAATATTTATTAAATATTCACTATATATTTATTAAATATTCACTATATATTTATTAAATATTCACTGTATATTTATTAAATATTCACTATATATTTATTAAATATTCACTGTATATTTATTAAATATTCACTATATATTTATTAAATATTCACTATATATTTATTAAATATTCACTGTATATTTATTAAATATTCACTATATATTTATTAAATAATCACTGTATATTTATTAAATATTCACTGTATATTCATTAAATAATCACATATTTATAGATCTAAAAGATATTATTTAATATGATAATGAGTGTTGTGGTTTATTAGATATAATAAATAACATCAGAGTCGTGTTTTCTCACCTCATCGTAGGTCCAAACAGCGCTGGCCAACTCGACACAGAAGATCACCAGCAGGCTGCAGAAGTACTGAAACACAAGCAGACTAAATGAGTCCAGACTGTGTTTCACCGCTGTTTAAGCTAAGCTACGCTACCTAGCATTACCTTTTGTTCTCCATTACATTATGCTAAGCTAAGTTCAAGTATGTAGAGAAGTACTGAATACAACATTCAATTAAACTTTGACACAGTTACAGGATCTCAACATCAGATCCATCCTGTAAAAAGTAAAGGTGCTCCTTCTGAATGATGTCATCGTTGTTTACACAGGTGTGTGTCGGGGGTGCACTTCCTGTCTCTGCAGGTAAACCATCATCCCCCTCTGAAGTTGCTCTGTGTCCACACGTCTCCTGTTTCAGGGACAATCGTATCTCTCCTCTGTGGGACAATAGTGACACCTGACACCTGGCCCCGCCCCCCTCAGGTGACAGCAGACAGGTGATCTGGATCACAGACCGAACCCCCTTTGAACACCGGCAGACAGAGTGACCTCTGTTCAGAGGAGTCAGGAAGACCTGGACTCTCAGGTGTGTGTTATTTATGAAAGGTGGACCACCTGGAGCCAGGTGTTCAACAGGTGGTCATGTTTGATTGATCCTGAACCTACAGAGTCTGAGCCCAGTAGAAGGATTAAAACGTACCCAGGTCAGCAGCAGCAGGTTACACCTGAGGGTCCCACAGTAGCCCACCATGGCCACGATGAACAGGAAGCAGCACACGGTGATGATGACGGGGTGGACGGCTGGAGAGTACGTGAGGACGGCTGCTTCCTCCAGCCTGGAAACACATTCAGGTTTATCTCTATCTGGACTGGTGTACCTGGACCCTGGTCTGATACCTGGTCTCTGGTCTGATACCTGGTCTCTGGTCTACTACCTGGTCTCTGGTCTGATTGTGATACCTGGTCTCTGGTCTGACTGTGATACCTGGTCTCTGGACTGACTGTGATACCTGGACTCTGGTCTGATACCTGGACTTTGGTCTGATACCTGGACTCTGGTCTGACTGTGATACCTGGTCTCTGGACTGACTGTGATACCTGGACTCTGATCTGATACCTGGACTTTGGTCTGATACCTGGACTCTGGTCTGATTGTGATACCTGGTCTCTGGTCTGATTGTGATACCTGGTCTCTGGTCTGATTGTGATACCTGGTCTCTGGTCTACTGTGGTACCTGGACTCACCTGGTGTGGGCTGTGAGGGTCAGAACGGTGTTCAGAGAGTCTCTGATCCAGGCTGCTACTCCCAGCACACATGCTGACATCAGCTGGACACACACACACACACACACACACACACACAGACACACACACACGGATCAGTTTCTGCTGCCTACAAATAACATCCAGAATGTCAAACATGTTGTCAGATGGACGGACGGAGGGATGGTGGCCTACTTTTACCACAAACTTTAACTTACAGTCAAACTTTAACTTTAACTGCAAACGTAACCTTTTATTGCAGGTTTTAACTTTCACTGTAAACTTTCACTGTAAACATTGACTTTCACTGTAAACTTTCACTGTAAACTTTCAATTTCACCGTAAACTTTCACTGTAAATATTGACTTTCACTGTAAACATTGACTTTCACTGTAAACTTTCCCTTTCACTGTAAACATTGACTCACTGTAAACTTTCACTGTAAACTTTCACTGTAAACATTGACTTTCACTGTAAACATTCAGTGTAAACATTAACTTCCACTGTAAACTTTCACTGTAAACTGTAAACATTAACTTTCACTGTAAACGTTAACTTTCACTGTAAACTTTCACTTTCACTGTAAACATTAACTGTAAACATTCAACTTTAATTGTGAACATTCACAGCAAGCTTTAACATTTACTGCAAACTTAACCTTTTATTGCAGGCTTTAACTTCAACTGCAGATTTTAAATGTAAACATAAAACTTTTACTGAAAACGTTAACATTAACTTTCACTGCAAAATTCAACTGTAAACTTTAACTTCTGATGAAACTTGATATATTCGGTTCATAATCACTTTAAACCACGTGTGACTAAAAGTGAATTTCAAGGTCTGAAAAATCACATTCTGATGAACACGTGGTTTAGTTTGTAGTGAAATAAGAGACATTAGAAATGCAGATAAACACGAGTTCACATGTGTGTTTTAGTGAGATGATGTTTCACATTCAGGATGTCTGTTAACTACCATTATTGATCATATCTCTGGGTTCATAGCTTCCTTCTTAACTATCATTATTGATCATATCTCATAACTTCCTTCATGTATAACATCAGAAACCAGCGGCTCCTCTCACCCAGAACAGCAGGTTGAGCGCGTACAGCAGACACCGGAGACACCTCACCGCGTCCTTCCGAGACATCCCGACCGGAGCTCCGGCGTCCTGCTCATGTGAGCCCGGTGCACCATGGCAACATGCTCACCGCAGACACACAACACGGAGCCCGGAGACACGACCGTGGAGATTATCGCTCATTAAAGCCGAGCCTCTTCTCTGCTCCGTGCGTAAAAATACAGGCATTCCGCTCCACGCGTGCGCATCTCTCACGGCCGGACTCGGCTCTGTCCGGAGTCTGGTTTCAGCAGCTCGGCTTTATCCGGGAAAAAACCCTTCCACAACAGGTGGTTTCTTACTTTCCTTCCTCTGAAGCCCGCCGGGATGATGGAGCGCGCGGCGGCGCTGACGTCTCCAGATCCGTCACCACTCACTGAGTGGGGTCGGTTTAAAAAACACGGTTCTCCACGGAGTCACGCGCTCACACTGCAGTATGTGATCCAAAGACTTCACGCTGAAACTCCAGCGATGAAAAAGTAGAATTTAAATCAGAACAGCGTCTCAAACGTCCGCTGGTGCACGTTAAATCCTCACAAACCTGACTTTTACGCGTTAACGTTCCGCTGCGTCACAGCGCCGAACGGTCGAGATGAAGTCCGGGGGGGGGGGGGGGGGGGGGGGGGTCTGTCCCGGCCCGTCCTGCCGCTTCTTCTTTTTCTTCTTCTTCCTCTTCTTCTTCTTCCTCACTAATTAAATGCGTGCTTCCCTCCCCCCGTCAGTCAGCGGTCCTGGGGGAGGACAGAGGAATGTGTCCGCCTCCAGAACCGCAGAGCGCGAGGTCATCGGGCTGAGAGGGTTGTTGTGTTCAAGAGACACGGAGGAGGACGAGATGCGTTCAGGGACCTAAACTATGACAGATACAGTATTTATACTTTCAGTACATTAGTATGTACATAAACTACATGAGAGATATAGTATTTATACTTGTAGTACATTAGTATGAACATAAACTACATGAGAGATACAGTATTTATACTTGTAGTACATTAGTATGAACATAAACTACATGAGAGATACAGTATTTATACTTGTAGTACATAAACTGTCCATCTGGTTTGAATGTCAGACTGAATAAAATAGTAGTTTTCTGTAATATTCATTCATTATAATGTGTGTTCTTTAAATGTGTGCATTTGAGTGTTTGTAGTTCTTCCAGTTGAATCAGAGTGTTTTAATGAGAACATGTTTCATTAAAAGAGCTTCAGGGTTTTTACATCACATGTTCTGTTATTAAAATACTTTCTCTCCATAAAGCTGTTCTAACAAACTGTCTTATTATTAGAGTTAAATGTTCAGACGTTCATTTGAATGAACACATGAAGAAGAACATGAAACGATAAACTCTTCAGTCTAGAACTGATGAATTATAGTTGTGGTAAAGTTTCTGAGTGGACTTTAATTAAGAACTGTTTCACAGAATATCTATATATATTTTATATTTGTTGTTTGTTTTTTAATCTTTTGTAATTATTTTTTTCAAATTATTATCAGCAACACATCTTGTGGTATTTCACTGCACATGTTATAAATCGTGGAATCTCAGGTTTAATTTTTGAATATAGATTTGACCAAATTCAAGGTTTGAAGCTTTATTTGTCACGTAGCCCATCAGACTTTATTGTGCAGTCAAATGTTTAGTTTCCCCTCCAGTACCCTGCTTTAAATATACACATAAAGTATACAATATAAACAGCATTATCATATATAGAACATCACAATAAATACAACAAAGACACGTTGACTTGTTCTAAATAGAATATTAAATATGGTGCAGACAGAGACATGAAGGGGAATAGTGGAGTTAATTATGAGAAATATGATTAAACATAATGATATCGTTGGTAAATATGTTTGATCCTGATATGATAACAAAATAAACATGTCAGCGACTGATTTTAGGGGTTTTTATACAAAAGAAACGAGCTACGCATGTACCGAACTACATCTCCCATGAGCGATCTGGCTCTGAGAACGCAAATCAACGCCCCTGTGTGAGTTTCAACCAAACAGAACACCAGCAGCCCGTGTGCGTCACCAGCTCTGACCTCGATTTCTTGGCGTATTTTTTTTGTCTGAAGAGAAGACGAGCGACTAGCGGCGCCATATTGAAAGAAGAAAAGTGTTTCAGTAAAACGCCTCAAAACTCAAACTCTGCCGCCATGTTGTACCTGGAGGATTACCTCGAGAGTGAGTATGGGACGTTACTAAGCGACGGAGGGTTTTTATGGCGCCTTTTCCGCCTTAAATGTGTGTTAATTCGCGGCTCCGACCGTTAGCCGCGCGAGCTAGCTGGCTAACGGCTGTTTTCTTCTTCTCTTATTTTCTTGTTGGTAGTGATCGAGCAGCTTCCCATGGACCTCCGAGACAGGTTTACGGAAATGAGAGAGATGGACCTTCAGGTTCAGAGTACGTAACGTAAAGCACCGCCGGTTAACGGCAGATATCTCCGGTGTTCACACACACACATCGAGGATGGACGTGAAACACCCAGTTTAACGAAAGCTAACGTCTCAGTAAAACACAATTTAACCGTCAGACTGTAATTAGCTTGTTAGTACAGCCGGACAGACCGGATGTA
>NW_027176817.1:1006389-1036389 GCF_023349555.1 Cebidichthys violaceus
CTCTGACTCTCTCTCTCTCGCTCTTTCCTCACTCTGACTCTCTCCCTGTCTCTGACTCTCTCTCTTTCCTCACTCTGATTCTCTCTGTCTCTCACTCTGACTCTCTCTCTCTGACACTCTCTCTCTCTTTCCTCACTCTGACTCTCTCTGTCTCTCACTCTCTCTGTCTCTCACTCTGACTCTTTGTCTCTCTCTCTGACTCTCTCGCTCTCTTTCCTCACTCTGACTCTCTCTCGACCAGATGTTGTTTGTTGTTGTTTTTAACTAGTTAGTGTTTAGAACGATGTCATTAAATTAAAAGAGAGAAAAGTAAAGACTTAACTCCACTGTGTTGCTCAAAGGCTCCGAGCAGGGAGTTTTGATCATTCCTTTAGTTTCTCCCACACACACACACCTGCAGCTTCATGCCAGGTGTGAACAGCTGTCTGTCTGACTGTTTGTGTCCCAGATGTGTAAAAGAAAAAAGGTCCAATAAAATGATCCAGATGTTTTGTATCTGTTGACTTTACTTTGACTGTTTTTCATGAGTTCAGAAGCTGATTAAAACTTTGACAACACACAAAGAAACAGAAGAGTTACTGAAGAAGAGCTGTGAACTGTCCTTTAAACGTCACCGTGTTCACATAGTATCACCTTAACGTCGTCATCGATTAGAGCAAAAGGAAATCTAAATGTATCTGTGAAGCTGCTGTTGCTCCGTCTGTCCACATGATGGCGATGTTTTTCAACATGTGAAGCTGAAGCAGCTGATGAAGAACACAGAGTTCACACAGGTGACATGAGTCACTTCATTCAGTGGTTTAACAGCATCCATCAGCCTCAGCTGCTCTCTGCTCACTGATCATGAGTGAAGGTTCAACACATCACACATAAAATCAGTCACTTTGTGGAGGACACTTCACGGTTCCTTTAAACCTGAGTCAGTTCTACCTAGAAACCTGAACCAGCCCTAACTAGAAACCTGAACCAGCCCTAACTAGAAACCTGAACCAGCCCTAACTAGAAACCTGAGCCAGCCCTAACTAGAAACCTGAACCAGTCCTATCTAGAAACCTGAGCCAGCCCTATCTAGAAACCTGAACCAGCCCTAACTAGAAACCTGAGCCAGCCCTAACTAGAAACCTGAGCCAGCCCTATCTAGAAACCTGAACCAGCCCTAACTAGAAACCTGAGCCAGCCCTAACTAGAAACCTGAACCAGTCCTAACTAGAAACCTGAACCAGCCCTAACTAGAAACCTGAGCCAGCCCCAACTAGAAACCTGAACCAGTCCTAACTAGAAACCTGAACCAGCCCTAACTAGAAACCTGAGCCAGTCCTATCTAGAAACCTGAACCAGCCCTATCTAGAAACCTGAACCAGCCCTAACTAGAAACCTGAGCCAGCCCTAACTAGAAACCTGAGCCAGCCCTATCTAGAAACCTGAACCAGCCCTAACTAGAAACCTGAACCAGCCCTAACTAGAAACCTGAGCCAGCCCTAACTAGAAACCTGAGCCAGCCCTATCTAGAAACCTGAGCCAGCCCTATCTAGAAACCTGAGCCAGCCCTAACTATAAGAGAGTTGGGGATCAGTAGTTTAGATTTCATCAACTAACTCGGTCTGAACTTCTTTTCCACGACATTTTGGGGAGCCAGCCAGGAGGTTTTGAAGAACTTCTGCTTGGACCGGAGCCTGGCTGGATCAGTCTTCATCTCAAAGTGGCCACTTAATCAAAAGGTAAGCAGAACCTTTATTTCTGCTGATTCTGATCGTGTCTGAGTGCAGAACTCCAGTTACATTAAGATGTGTTAAAATGGGTATTAGGAGGTAAATGATGACATCATGAGGTGTTCACATGTTAAATGTAGTGTTTGAGAAATGTGACAACATGAATAGATAACACCTGTTTACACCACCCCTATGACATCATTTAAAAACTACTAGTGAAAGACTTGTTTAATCCATTAAAATACACTCATTTATTTTGAAGGATGACATACATTTTCAGTCAATACTTAAAAGGATGTGACAATATGGATCTTCCTGCGCTATCTGCTTCAGGATAAAGGATCGGACCAGCAACCCCTTTCACCGAGCACCACTTCCCTACTGGATCTTCAGGATGATGAGTCATCAGTCAGCTCTGGTCTCACCCCCACCACACTGATCCACACCTCAGGAGGATGGCCACCACTGGACGCTCCCCCACTGCAGCCTCAGTCAGTGCAGTCAGCCGAAGCTGAACAGCCACCACCTAAACAGACCCTGAAATCTGCCTCTGAGAAGGACTCTTTCAAGTGAAACAACACAGAAACATGACGCAGTAAATGCAAAGGTATCCTGAGTAAAGATTACTATCAAAGGCTGCATACATTTTATGTCTAAGGAAGAAATATTCAATAAAAGTTACTTCAATATTTTGGATAAAAAACTATTCTTACTAGTAAATATACTTAACTTGAGAATTCTGAGTAAAAATTACTAGGCAAGGCAAGTTTATTTGTACAGCACATTTCAACAACAAGGCAATTCAAAGTGCTTCACATAAAACCATTAAAGGCATCAAAATACAACGCAAAAGAAAAGGAGATTTAAAAACAATTAAGAACATTCATTGAAACATTAACAACAGATGAACTGAACGCTGCTTCTCCATGTTTAGTTCTGACTCTGGGAACAGAAAGTAGACCGGTCCAGACCACCTAAGGGGTCGGGATGGTTCATAAGGTAGCAGCAGATCAGAGATGTGTTTTGGCCCTAAACCATTCAGTGCTTTATAAACCAACAGCAGGGTTTTAAAGTCAATTCTTTGTTGGACAGGAAGCCAGTGAAGACCTCAGAACTGGAGTGATGTGATCCACTTTCTTGGTCTTAGTGAGGACTCGAGCTGCAGCGTTCTGAATCAGCTGCAGCTTTCTGACTGACTTTTTACAGAGACCTGTAAACACACCGTTACTGTAGTCCTGTTGAGACATAAGTCTCGTATGTTCTTCAGGTGATAGGAGGCTGATTTTGTGATTACTACTAGTAATGAAGCTCTAGCGTAAGTTCAGACAGGAAGACTCTACTCATGCATGCCTAAGCCCATAGCTGATTTACCATACATCTGCCGTCACTCCTCATGCATGCACACATTATTTCCTTGTTGTTATTGTTTGGGGCTGTTAATCATGATATCAGCTGTCTAGATCAGCTGGTCTCTAGCCAATAGCACAACGACACAAGGACATCATTAGCCTATCATCTTGCCGCTGTCTGTCTTTAAATATGACCGTCTCTCTACCTTCAGTAGTTCATGCTGCCGTTACGCAACCCTCCACCTCCCCATCTCCGCGCAATCTTCGCAGATTCATCAGCCTCATCAGCACCATCACCACCAGTGTCTGGACTCCACGGGGGGATTTATATTGTTGGCGCTCAGGGTGATCACAACTCGATCACAAATCCCCTCGTCGAGTTCAAGCGCCAAAGAATTTCTGTGCAACTCATTAACGCATCATCTGTCATAATAAATGTTAACTACTAATCATTCACTTGTCTCTCCTGATTGAACTACTACTGCTGCTGCTACTACTACTACTACTACTATTGCTACTACTACTACTACTACTACTACTACAACTACTACTACTGTAGCGGCGTTCCGTCGGTGTTGTTCAATATTAAGCCGCAAATGAGCTGCAGGCACAGTGACTTTCTTTTCCGTTTGTCTTTATTTTGCAGCAAAGCTTTAACTAGATATACAAACAATATTCTCTGTCACACGGTAGAAAAACTATGTGCTCCCATGCCTAATGCAGCTCTTCGTTTGCACCTGCTGCCGCCATGACGTCATTAAAACACAACACAAGGGAGCGTCAATTGTTAACAAATGTCTTTCAATATATTTTACATATCTTAGTTCCTACACAATGAGCATAATTCAGAAATTAAATGATAAATATTCCCAAAATTCCAATTAAATAATATATACACCTGTGGCTCTTACAACTACTACTACTACTACTGATACTACTGCTACTGCTACGACTACTACTACTACTAATACAACTACTACTGATACTACTGCTACTACTACTGCTACTACTACTACTAATACTACTACTACTGATACTACTGCTACTGCTACTACTACTACTACTACTAATACTACTACTACTACTGATGCTACTGCTACTACTACTACTACTGCTACTACTACTACTACTACTGCTACCACTACTACTGCTACTACTGCTACTACTACTGCTACCACTACTACTGCTACTACTGTTACTACTACTACTACTACTACTACAACTACTACTGCTAGTACTGCTACTGCTACTACTACTACTTTAGTACTCCAGTGTGTGTACTGTAATACTTCAGTATGTGTACTTTAATACTTCAGTATATGTGTGTACTTTAATACTTCAGTATATGTGTATACTTTAATACTTCAGTATGTGTGTGTACTGTAATACTTCAGTATATGTGTATACTTTAATACTTCAGTATATGTGTATACTTTAATACTTCAGTATGTGTGTATACTTTAATACTTCAGTATATGTGTATACTTTAATACTTCAGTTTGTGTGTGTACTATAATACTTCAGTATATGTGTATACTTTAATACTTCAGTATATGTGTATACTTTAATACTTCAGTATATGTGTATACTTTAATACTTCAGTATGTGTGTGTACTTTAATACTTCAGTATGTGTGTGTACTTTAATACTTCAGTATATGTGTATACTTCAATACTTCAGTATGTGTGTGTACTGTAATACTTCAGTATATGTATATACTTTAATACTTCAGTATGTGTGTGTACTGTAATACTTCAGTATATGTATATACTTTAATACTTCAGTATGTGTGTGTACTTTAATACTTCAGTATATATGTGTACTTTAATACTTCATGTGTGTACTTTAATACTTCATGTGTGTAAAGCTCATGTATTTACATAATTTAAACTTTTCAGAAATGGTGTCTTATCATTTTAAATAAAGTGATAGTTTAAAAACAACAGTATATATTTAGTTCAGAAAACGTTTCAATCACTAACGGATCATTTAAATGGAGTCATGTGATCTTTAGTCCACAACTCTCAAACAGACTGAAAACAGGAAGTGAGCCAACGAGGACGTTAACTGACTACAGATCACATGTGAGCACAGACACACAACTAAAGAAGTAAAGAAGTAAAGAACTACAATCAGAGCAACACATTCTTCTTCTCTCCTTTATCTACTGCAGGGAAACACTCTCTTCTTCTGTGGTTTACAACAAACTGTAATAGATTCTTTATAAAGGTTTTTGTTGTTGAGAAACTTCTTCACACTCAGACACATACACACATAGACACATACACACACACACACACACACAGACACAAACACACACACACACACACACATACACACATTCTGAAAGTGAAAAATATAAGACCTCAAATATCAAAATATATATGAAAGTGAAAAATGAAAAAGAAAATGTATTCAAAACAATTCCAGAACTGAATCAAAATTATATTCAACCAAAAAAACTTTTCATTCACTTATTTTATTTTGAATACATTGCTGTATTTTTCAATGTTCAAGACCACAACTGATTTTTTTGACATGGATTTGGCTCCATAGACCTGCCTTCATAGTCATGTCTCTGACTCTCTCTCTCTCTAGAGTCTAGCTTGGGCCGTAAAAGGTTACATTTGTCTGTATGTGTACAAGACTAAATGCAGGAAACATCAAAAGAGGAACTAATGTGTTTTGCAGTAGGTGTCTGTGTTCATTTAATAGAGGTGTGAATATGATCTGTGAAAATAAAGACAAGTATCAGTAAAGCTCCACCTCATCCTGTACGCAGATATAAACTAAGGACAGCACATGAGACTATCAGAGCACAGAGACAGGCAGAGAGACAGACGGGCAGAGAGACAGACTGAGAGACGGTCTACCTGGACGTCATGGATCACCTGTTGATGCTGCTGCTGTTGTTGTGGAGCTCAGGTTGGACTCTGATTTAGAGATGATATGTTTTATTACAATATTACTGTTGTATCTTTAAACCAGAGAACACACACACACACACACATATGGTCAACGGCAATTAAGTCTTTTCAAATTGGATGTAATGCATAATTTTGAGTGTGAAACAATGTGTTTAAATAAGTCTAATTTGTTCAAGAACCTTTCTGGTTAAATATATTTTTAACAGTATTTTTGAACTTCAACTAAAAAATGTCAGGTGGTGCCACCACATATTTGTAAAAATATATACATTTTCCTACTATTCATTATCACTAAAGTCTTTGACAAGTATCCCTTAGAGTGTCTACAGTCCGAACACATGCTTATTCTGTAAATGTGTTTTGTATTTATAATTAATTAAGATTATTGCATTCTATTGTCCAGGTTTTTGGTATCTTAAGCATTTGATTTTACATTTAAATTGAGAAAAATAATGATACAAATGAATACTTGGAATATAATAGTTATAAGTTCATTAATTAATTCATACATGTACGTGGAAAACAATAAGTCCAAAAAAACACAGCCAAATTATGCTTGTTCATTCACGTTATAGTTATCAACCAATTGATCACTTTAATCTATCATTTATTGCTCTAAATTATTGTTTTACCTGCTTCCACCACCTGACAACACTAATAATAACAGGATTTATGCTGAATAATTACATTTTTACTTCAAATACAAAAAAAGTGTTTTTGTCAACAGTCTGTATTGAAGTTAAAGTAATGAATATTTCATAGTATCATAGTAATCATGTTCAGTACATATAACTAGAAGAGGCTACAGTGCAATAGATTGATGAGAAGGACAGACTGTAATGGATTGTGATTGAGCAACAAAGTCTTATTTTGATATATTCATAAAGTAACAGAAAAAATCGAATTAAAAATATCCAAATGCATTCATCAAACGTATTAACATAACATATAACGTAAGGCTCAGCAACACTACTACAGACTAAATGATTAAACATTAAAACATGTTTGGATTTGATTTAAAAATACTTTTGATTTTAGAACTTGAGACAAAATCATTCAAAACATGTTGAACCATGTGAGGTCAACATTTCAGCTACAAACACACAAAAGAAAGAGAAAAACTGAAAAACTATTTCACAAAACAATCAAATAAAAACTTCATTAATTACTGACTGCATGAACTGAACCAGCCTCCATGTTAAAATAAAAACACAAAAGTCTCCTCTTAGTTTATAAAACGTGATGATGTTTCCTGAACTTTGTCAAATCGAACACATTCAAGTTAAAGTCATAAATTATATTTGTAGTAAAGTAGTATTCATGTAGTCAATGTATATTCAGTAATGGTCTCTGTGTGCAGTGTTTTATAGTGTTGGTGGTAGAGTCCCCCATAGATTCACACTCATGACTAACAGACAGGTTTGTAGTCTGATATCAGCCTCACTGTTTCCTGTTCCCTCTGCTACAGACGGATCAGAGCAGCGTTAAGTTACTGCTAATGCTGACTCAGCATTTACCGATGCTTCACATTAAAACACCTCAACAAGACAATCACAATGAGGGCTTTTATTGTGAAGAACTCACAGGAAACACAATATTCATCACTGAGTACTGAGACGCCATCATGACTCGCTGCCTCTGATTGGCTGATCCCATTAAGGCGTTCCAGTCGTTAGCCTCTGGCCTTTCTCAATACCAACATAAGAATTAAAGATTAAATTAATTATCACAAACTTCTTGTTTTTGTCATATTGTCACAACAAATATGACCCTTTAATCTACTCTTCTGTGATTGGCTGAAAAGGAAGGAGACATCTAACAAACAGTCTTGTTGTTAAATGCAGGTTCAACTGTCTGAATATTAATCTAACAACATCACAATAAGTTGTACATGAAAATTGCAAATACATTTGAAAACAAATTGTGTATTGTTATTACATTTACTTAAAAGAACAAATATGTGTCCATTTCTCCAGAACTCCAGGCTGAAGGAACTCACACATCAACAGGTGAATAGAGAAAGAAAAGAGAAATAAAGAACCAATGAAGCAGAACCAGCACTCAAGGTTTAGTTTGATATTTTATAAATGAAATTCATTTCTTTACTGATGACTCTCTTGTTTCTGTTCAGAAGCTGTCAGGTTGGTGGGAGGAGCCAGTCGCTGTGCAGGAACTCTGGAGCTGAAACATCAAGGAGAATGGAGACCAGTATCTGACTATTACTATGACTCTTTATGGACCCTGAAGAAAGCAGCTGTTGCCTGTAGAGATCTGGACTGTGGCACTGCTGTTTTTATCAGACGGAGAAAGGAGTCCTCAGAGAGATCTGTGTGGTGGATCGACTCTCACTGTGTTCGGTCTGGATCTGCTCTGAGAGATTGTGTATCATCACATTCCTCTTCCTCCATCGTGGATCTCACCTGCTCAGGTAAGCCCAACAGTGACATCATCAGTGACATCATCTATGTCCAGGTTGACACACACATTCACCAGCTAGAATACAATCAATACATTCTGTCTGTTCATATGAAATTTGAGTGTGTGTTTACTGCTGGAACACACATGAGGCTCAGAGATCTTCTACAACTTTGAATGTTGCCTCTGGAAACTTTGCATCTGGTAGTGTTAGCATGTTAGCTGGTAGTGTTAGTATGTTAGCTGGTATCATTAGCATGTTAGCTGGTAGCATTAGCGTGTAGCTACAGCAGCATGGGCCCACAGTAAACATAAAATAAATAATAATGAATTGTTGTGTCACTTGGTCTTCTTTGTCCTGAAAGTGGAAACTGTTGATGTTTTACTATGATTAATTATTTAGTTGTAACATATTTTACTGTGAACATTTAGACATTTAAAACACGTTTAAAAGTGAACGTTTAATCACCGACTATTTGAGAGATTGAACATTCAGATTTCAACAGCATTTGTAATAAATTGTCTTTCAACTGATAAACGTGGACGTGGTTTTTTGTAAACCTCTAAAATCAAGATATATTATTATTAGAACAATGTAGAGGACGAACAATGTTAATATTACAAATCCTGTTGAAATCTGTTTAAACGTGAACGTTCAATCAACTTCTTCAAATAGTCGGTGAGAAAACTTTCACTTTTGAACCAATTTTAAACGTGTTTTAAACGTTGAAAGTCTCTCTGGGAGGACTAAGCTTCTCATGATGGACTGTAAACCAGTCAGATGGACTGGTTGGGCTCCACTGGTCTAGACCTAGTGTCTGACCCAGTTACTCTAGTTTTTACCATTGTGACACATTCTACTGATATCATTTGTATTTATGAAAACTTCTCAGTCAATACAACATATGTATTGAACCAATATTATGTTATGATATATTATTATTATTATTATTATTATTAATATTATTGACTTTTTGTATTATTTAATTGAATCTCTGAATCATTGTTTCATGACATCTTGTTATTTAGTGTCTGGTGTCTTTTCTCTCTCTCTCTCTCTCTCTCTCTCTCTCTCTCTCTCTCTCTCTCTCTCTTTCATCTTCTATCATCTCTCCAGACTCTGTCAGGATGGTGAATGGGACTAGTCTGTGCTCAGGCAGACTGGAGGTGAAGTCTAACCAGTCTAACCAGTGGTGGTCCTCAGTGTGTGAAGATGACTTTGACCATCAGGATGCAGAGGTGGTCTGTAGGGAGCTTGGCTGTGGGGCTCCTTCAGTCCTCCAGGGGGCGCTCTATGGAGAAGTGGAGGCTCCAATGTGGACCAAAGAGTTCCAGTGTGGAGGCAATGAGTCTTCTGTGCTGGACTGTAGAAGCTCAGGCTCAGATAGAAACACCTGCTCACCTGGGAAAGCTGTTGGACTCACCTGCTCAGGTAGAAGAGGAGCTGCAGCTTTGATCTGGTTCATTTCTGTTCTACTGAAACTCACTTTGTTCTTTTACTGACGACTCTCTTGTTTCTGTTCAGAACCTGTCAGGTTGGTGGGAGGAGACAGTCGCTGTGCAGGAACACTGGAGATGAAACATCAAGGAGAATGGAGACCAGCATCTCACTATGGCTGGAACCTGAAGGAAGCAGCTGTTGTCTGTAGAGATCTGGACTGTGGCTCTGCTGTTTCTATCAAACAGAGAGAGGAGTCCTCAAGGAGATCTGCGTGGAGTATCATCTCTAACTGTGTTCACTCTGGATCTGCTCTGAGAGATTGTTCAAGATCATCTTCCTCTTCCTCCATCGTGGATCTCATCTGCTCAGGTAAGCCCATCAGTGACATCATTTTTGACATCATCTCTGACCGCAATGTTTCCAGTTTCTTCCTTCCTCTGTCACAGTGACAGTCAGTGGGTTTCCAGGACAACGACATCCTGAAGTAGAGAGGTGGGCTTGTTTCTGGAAGCTTCAAACCCTCCATAGACTGCTGAGCTCCACCTGAGAGGACACACCTGTCTGTCTGTCTGTCTGTCTGTCTGTCTGTCTGTATGTCTGTCTGTCTGTCTGTCATGAACTTTCATCATCTCTCTGTGTTTACAGACCTGCTGCTTCAGCCAATCATCTCTGTGTCCTCCTCAATGTACGGGGTCTCTGAGGCCCAGCAGCAGGAGGCTCGGGCGCTCAGGCGCTCCTCCTCCATCCTCTGCTCCATCCAGCCACAGTACCCAGGAGGCTCCTTCCAGCTCACCTTCACCTCCTCCAACTCAGCACACAACTACACCCAGCCAGCTGTCAATCACTCTGCCCACTTCCTGTTTCCTGCTGCAGAGCCCGCCCACAAAGGAAGCTACAGCTGTGTTTATCACCTCTATGTTTTTAATCATAACTTCTCCTCTGAGAGCCGTCTGCTCTTCATCACTGTCTTAGGTAAGCTGACTGTTTACATGCAGGTTTGAAGATGATTGGTCCAGACTGACTGAAGATGATCAGCTGACCACAGAGTCCATGTTGTTGTTGTTTGTGGAATGACCAATCACAAAGCTCCACTGCCACCACATCAGTCATGACACCCCTTAGTGTGCTCCGATACCTCACTCAGAGAACCAGGGTTATCCTGGAAACCAAACGCTGAGACAGTCGTTAACGTCAGCGATTACGCTTTCTATTGACTCTTCACTAAGTCCCGCCCCTCTAGCGCTAACGGGCCAATCACAGCGTAGCATGGTCCAGCTCTGACCAGGAGTTCTGGTGATGAAAACAGGACGTAGGTGATGACATCATTGTAACATGAAACCAAGACTAACCAGATTCTCTCTAGTGTCCACCAGGGGGCGACTCCTCTGGTTGTATAGAAGTCTAGTCTAAAATGACTCTACTTCTCTCTTGATTTTTTCCCTCAGTAAACTTTGTAAACATGAGTTTATGGTCTCAATCTCTAGTTTACAGTCTTCTTCAATACAGCATGATGTTCATTTAGTACATTATGCTCCATTTAGAGTCAAACAGACCATAAATCGGGGGATGCTTTAGGGGCGGGGCTACGCGCTGATTGTCAGGTCTCTACCAGAGACGTATACGACGTCTCTACGTCACTCCTCCTCAGTCCAGATATGGTCACTTCCTGTTCACTGGTTGTGAAACCCAAGATGGCGACGGCCACAGTCCACAAACCAGTGAGTGACGTCTTGAGGACTACGTCCTCTTCTTCTCTAACGTCTGTGGTTCAAACAGTGAACATGAAGTAAACATGGAGAGTAATACGTGTCAGTGGTTGTAGGTTTCAGGGTCAATGGAGCTGTTGGACTCATGATGTCGTGTGATGTGATGACTGTCCATGTGTTTCTTCAGATCCTTTACCTCTGATCATCAAAGCGATCATCCTGCTGCTGACTCTGCTGGTGGTGAACGTTGCCCTTTACTTCTACTGTAAGGTACTGACACACGTCTGTTGTTTAGACCAGCGACTGAAATGAAGCTCTCGCTCTGTGTTCAGTGAACTGAAGACAGGACTGTGCTGTCATGTCTCTCCAGGCCAGCAGGGGGCGGATGCCGTGCAGACAGAAGAACACTGAGCTGGATCATGAGAACCTGGGTGTTCCTGCAGCTGAAGAAGAAGGAGCTCAGGGAGCAGAGTAGCTCCTCCAAAGAGCTCATCTCACATCCAGATGATTTCTACCACACAACCACCATCAGCTCCCTTTGATACGCATGTTCCCTTCAACCAGAAGGTTGAATATGATATCTCATTATTAAAGCCTGTCTTTATTACTCTCAACAGTGTGTTGGTCTCTCCATACCTTCTGACTTCCTGTCTGTGGCTCTCAGCTCCAAGCCCATTGGTTCCTGCTGAAGACGTGAATCTTTAAAAACACCTCACAGATATAAAGTTTCATTTAAAACTAGACTTGAGAGCAGGTTTACCAGAGTCCAAGCAGAACCAAAGACTACCAGGAACAATGTTCATGTGATGTATTAGAACAAACATGAACCATTGACTTCTGTCTTCTACATTCTGTAGAACGATACTCAATGTTGACAATCTGTTGCTGTTTGTCCTTTAAAACATAGAATGAACTCCATGACTTCACTTATTGTGGTGAGCAACATTTAGTCAGCAGGACAACATTGATCTGAAAGATAATCACTAACAGAAGTTCTTTAGTTCAGATAATCATTAACGAAATTACCTTTTCATTAAAATGTTGATTATTTTGTATATCATGAATTTATAATATTATGTAATTAAGGATTTTGTTCATTAATAATAACTTTGTAATAATGTTTTTTTCATCATAAGTTTACTTAATTCCCTAAATAAGGATTTTTATTATTTCATAAGAACTTTGTTTATTGTTGTTCTTCAGTATTTTGATTACTTTTGTGATAATATGAACAACGTCCCGCTGTGATCACACGTTTTACTGTTTTGCTCATAGTTGTACTTCATGATTTTACTTCATTTTGTAATTTAGGATTTTACTTATTTTACATATTTTTGTATTTGTATTTGTATTTGTTTTCCTTTAAAGTGTCTCAAGAGAAGTCATGTGATCACAAATAAAAGAGATTAATGTAGATTCATTAAAGGTTTCATTTAAACAAACATCACTAAACTGTGTGTCAGACACTAAAACAAAAAAATAAATACAAAAATAATTAACCAATAAATACGGAAAGATATACTTCTTAAAGTATTAATACATTACATATAAATATATACTTAATAAAGTATTAATACATTAGATATAAAGATATACTTCTTAAAACCTTTTGGAGCCTAGACCGATTTTTAGGCCCTCAGCTCGAAAATAGCATTCCCATATGACAATGAGTGTAGCGTTGCAACTGTAAGGGCTATTTTAATACTTTTGGTAGTAAAATAACCCTAACACTTGTGAGATGTGTTGATATGTGTAAATATCAGTATATATGTTTCTGGTTAAGAGTACATTAAGATGTAACACATCACAAATTGAAAATTCTAATTTTCGACTGAAAAAAAGAAGCAATTTCAGGATATTTCTTTATTAGAAATCATGTAGGTCCAAGCTTTCCAGCTCTCCCAGATCATAGAGCTATATGTTGAGGGTCTCTAAACACATGTTTACTTTGATAACGTGAAGCTTTATCTAGTACATCTTGATCTAGTACGGAGAGGTCAAACGAGGTCAACCAAAATGTAATTTTGTTCCAGCTGTTTCATTGTAATTTTATATATTATAAAATTATATATTTCACTTCTTTTATCACTAATAGTGTTCAATCTATCCATATGTAGCAGTTTGGCATCATTTTGAGAGCCTGGATCCTCTCTGAGCCTGTTTATGTTTGTCATCCATGGGATTTTATCGTCTGAATTCCAGTTTTTTTTATCCTCCAGAACATCTCAAAGTAAGGAGCTGGTTTATGATGTGGTTTATGATTATGAGGCTTTGTTTTGTAAGTAAACCTGCGAGGCTGTGTCGTAGCGGAATGTGAACAACATGGCTGCAGTCTGGTCGCTAGCGACCTCCGGAGCTAACGGCTGTTAGCATTGAATTCATTTTTCAAATTGATTAATTCTTGTCATAAATGTGTCGAGTGGGACTGCCTCGGGGGAGCTGTGTGGATCGTGGTTCTTGGTATTAGACGTAGCTTTGTCACATGTTGTGTTTGGAGTTTGTACAAACAGCTGAGATGACTTTGTAGCGCAGGAGCTGCAGTTTGAGCAGCTATGACGTCATCCTACTCCTTACTGATGAGTGCACGTTATGAGTGGATGAATGATTGGATGAATGCTCCGCCCCCACCGGTGGGGGCGCTTGGGCCAGACTGGGTATTAAAGTATTAATACATTACATATAAAGATATACTTCTTAAAGTATTAATACATTAGATATAAAGATATACCTCTTAAAGTATTAATACATTAGATATAAAGATATACTTCTTAAAGTATTAATACATTAGCTGTAAAGATATACTTCTTAAAGTATTAATACATTAGATGTAAAGATATACTTATTAATGTATTAATACATTAGCTATAAATATATACTATATTAAAGTATTAATGTGTAAATATAAATAAATATAAATGTGTACTATTATCTATCACATGTATTATTTTACTTGTCATCTTGTCATAATTCATTGATGAATATTCATTTACACTCGTTTTAGACGTCGTTAATCTTTTGATTATAATAACTTCTAAATAATAACAATAATATAATAACTTCAATCATTTAAATCACAGTGAAAATATTTATATTTAAATATTTAAAACTCATAATTATTTTATCACTTTATTATTCTTAATGTAGAAAAGTATTTACTATGACAGTAAACATGTAGTATTTACTATGAGAGTAGTGACAGAGGAGGAGGAGGAGGAGGAGGAGGAGGAAGAGGGAGGGAGGAAGAGGAGGAGGAGAAAGAAGAGGAGGAAGAGGAGGAGGAAGAGGAAGAGGAAGAGGAGGAGGAGGAAGAGGCGGAGGAGGAGGAGGAGGAGGAAGAAGAAGAGGAGGAAGAGGAGGAGGAAGAGCAGGAGGAAGAGGAGGATGAGGAAGAGGGAGGAGGGAGGAGGGAGGAGGAGGAAGAGGAGGAGGAGAAGGAAGAAGAGGAGGAAGAGCAGGAGGAAGAGGAGGAAGAGGAGGAGAAGGAAAAAGAGGAGGAAGAGGGAGGGAGGAGGAAGAGGAGGTGGAGGAAGAGGGAGGGAGGAGGAAGAGAAGGAGGAAGAGGACAAGGAGGAGGAAGAGGAAGACGAGGAAGAGGAGGGGGAGGAGGAAGAGGAGAAAGAGGAGGGTAAGGGAGAAGGAGGATGGACAAAAGAGAGAAGGGGATGAGAAGGAGGAGGAGGCTGAGGGGACAGTGGAGGGGTAGAGGGGAGTAAGAAATGGGGGAGGAGGTAGAGTAGGAGGAGATGAGGGAGGGGGGAGGGGCAAAAGGAGGATAAGGAGGAGGAGGAGGAGGGGAGAGAGGGAGGACCCGGTGTGAGGAGCGCAGGGCGGGGCCACGCAGCAGCAGCTTCATCATCACCGACCTCCTGCTCGTCTTCAGGCCGCGGCGTGGACGCCGGAGCCCGGCCTGTTTCCCTCTGAATCTTCAGCGGCTCCGGTTCGAGCGGAGAGACCGAAGAGGAAGATGATTATGATGATGATAACGGAGAAGAAGAAGATGATGAAGAGCAGCTAAGAGCAGCGGAGCGGAATCGAACCTCTGAGCATCGCGCTCCGATGCAGCAGCAGAGTCGCCATTGTTTGGATGCGCAGCAGACTGAGAGGAAGAGCCCGGATTAGAGCCTCTCTCTCGTCCCATCACGCACCATGCTCCCCCTGCTGCTGCTCGCGCTCTGGATGCTCGGCCTCCCCCAGGTAAGGACGCCTGTTTTTGGATACATGTGGAGGGTTTACGGCCGCTGGAGGCGGAGCGGCGGAACGAGCGGCTTTGTGTCGTGGGGACGCATCGGATCGGATGGATCCAGGTTAACGGAGGACTTCTGTGAGGGGGGTCGGTGCTGGATGAGGTGTGTGTGTGTGTGTGTGTGTGTGTGTGTGTGTGTGTGTGTGTGTGTGTCGGTGCTGGATGAGGAGACGCGTTGTGGCACCGCGGGTCCGTTTGTGAGGCGGAGAAAGTGGGTCAGTCGGCTGCAGCCTCACGGAGTCTGTCAGCATCACTGAGGATCACACACACACACACACACACACACACACACACACACACACACACACACACACACACATATACATACACAGACACAGATACACACACACACACACACACACACACACACACACACACACACACACACACACATACACACACACACACATAGACATATACATACACAGACACAGATACACACACACAGACACACACACAGACACAGACACACACACACACACACACACACACACATACACACACACACACACATAGACACACACACACACACATACAGACACACACAGACACATACAGACACACACACTCGTCTGTCTGAAGAACAACATGGTTTCACATCCACAGCTGTACAGACAGTATCACAATATCACAGTACCACAGTATCACAGTATCACAGTATCACAATATCACAGTACCACAGTATCACAGTATCACAGTATCACAGTACCACAGTATCACAGTATCACAGTACCACAGTATCACAGTACCACAGTATCACAATATCACAGTACCACAGTATCACAGTACCACAGTATCACAATATCACAGTATCACAGTATCACAGTACCACAGTATCACAGTACCACAGTACCACAGTATCACAGTATTTATATTTGTCTCAGAATCAGAATAAATCTCAGTTCACGTTGTTGTTCTGCTGCTTCACAATAAAAACAGGAGAAATAAAAATAAAAAGCAAATTAAGTGTCAGAATTGACAATAATATAAATGTAATATATATATATATATACATTATATATACAGTGTATATATAATGTATATATAGTGTATATATATATATGTATATATATATATATATATATATACACTGTATCTGTTTTTAAATGAAGGAATAAAGTATTGAGGAAAACCCAGAAATATTCACTTTATTGATTATTAATCTTTAACGTTAGCCAGCTCTCCTCCTGCAGACGTCACCATGTTATCCGGTAACAAACAAAACTACAGGTGTGTAGTTGTGGTCTGCACATGCTCAGTAGAGGTCAAGTAGAGAGAGACTCATGTTGTTGTTGTTGTTGTGTAGCATCAAACGTGATCAATGATAACGTGCTCTTCACTAACAGAAGTTCTTTAGTTCAGAAGACGTTCTAACTAAACTGTTAAAGAGACAGAGGTCCTCTGAGAGAAGAAGAAGACATCAGCTGGAAGCTTAGCGTCGTAATGAGAGCTTTCAAAGGTCGATAGTAGAAGAAGAAGTGGTTTTATTTTCTACAGTTATTTCCTGTGAAGACATACGTTTATTTTGAAAAGTCTGTTTTCATGTAACAAGCTAAAACATGAAGAATGAGGAGAAACCTTTCATCTGAACACGTTGATTTGTTTCCTCATGTGTACATTTATAAAAGCATTGAGTTAATAACATATAATAATATGTTGACGACAGGAGACACTTCATGATCTATACAGTTTGAAATAATATCTTCATTTATCTGCATGAAGAGAATGAGGTTTGAAGTATCAGCATGTTGGATATAATCCAGGATGGTCACATGGTCATCAGATAAAAAAACAATCAAATCAGACTTTAGTTACTCAAAACAGCTGCTAGTGAAAGTAAATCTAGACTCGGTGATAAACCGACATAAAGAAGAACATTTAAACTATCCTCAGGATAACGTTAGCAGACAGGAAGCAGCTTACAACTTAGTTAGGTTCAGACAACTAAACTACTTAGTTAGAATTAGACAACTAAAGTCCTTAGTTAGGTTTAGACAACTAAACTACTTAGTTATGTTCAGACAACTAAACTACTTAGTTAGAATTAGACAACTAAAGTCCTTAGTTAGGTTTAGACAAAAAAACTACTTAGTTAGGTTCAGACAACTAAACTATTTAGTTAGAATTAGACAACTAAAGTCCTTAGTTAGGTTTAGACAACAAAACTACTTAGTTAGGTTCAGACAACTAAACTACTTAGTTAGGTTTAGACAACAAAACTACTTAGTTAGGTTCAGACAACAGAAGTACTTAGGTTTAGACAACTAAAGTACTTAGTTAGGTTTAGACAACTAAAGTACTTAGTTAGTTTCAGACAACTAAACTACTTAGTTAGGTTTAGACAACGAAAGTACTTAGTTAGGTTTAGATAACTAGACTACTTAGTTAGGGTTAGACAACAACAACTTCTTAGTTAGGGTCAGACAACTAAAGTACTTAGTGACATGGTAGGTGTTTCTTATCCTCAGATTATTATTGTTGAACCTCATTGATTATATCCTCAGATTATTGGTGCACTTTCACATATGAGGATTAACCCTGACAGAGATAATCCAAACAGCCATTTAAACTGCCTGTTGTTGGATTATCAGATACGTTACACAGCAGTGTTTGTGTTTTCTCTCCGTAAAGCTTTAATTCAAACAGACGTTGTACTTTTTATATTCTATTATGCATCTGATTTTCTCCCAGCAGTGGTTAAGAGGTTTACAGCAGGATTAGGAAGATTACTGCCTTCACATTTCACACCTTTGATGATTTATTTGTTTAGTGCACCCAAATAGAAATAATTTTCATTATCAATAAAACAATAACTAATTACTACTCAATCATTAAGTCACAATTGACTTAAGTGTCGGTAACAAAGTAAGTGTAACAGAAAAGAGATACAAAAACTGAGTCTTTGTCAAACAAACACCTGTTGAGCTCCAAAAGACTTCATTGAGAAAAGTGAATATCTTCCTTTAGTGTTGCACTTTGTGAAAATTAATTATTTCGTTTGACAAAAATAACTGAGCAAACTGTGATGTGGTGAAAGACAGTAAGTGGACCTTTTTATTGTTTGTAGAGAAGCGATGTGACGTTTTCAGCTGTTGTTTTAACGACGAAGGAGAGAACTGTCAATCATCTGTTGTAGAGACAAAGAAGATCAAACACCTCTCGATTTTCTCCAGACTTCAGTGACAAACGTGAACATTTGGCTCGAGTGCTGCCCCACGAACAGGACTGAGAGACGTTGGCAGATGCCAGCATGGTGACCTCGTTGGGCTCATTCTTTGTCTGCTTTGGCAAAACAGGTTCACAAATACCAAGTGGACTTGTTTTCTTTTGTAAATATGAGGTGGAGGGAAAGTTAGAGAACAACTGCTATCAGTTTTAGCACCACAAAGAACAGCCTTTACTTCAGAAAGTGTGAAAGTTCCCTCAGTGCTTTGGGGGGAAATGTTCTTCAGCAAATGTGGTAGAAAGCTCTGGCAGTAGCTGGTGATGTGATTTTGGTGATTTTTTTGTTGTTTCCAGAAAGTGGTATATTAATTTCATCAGACATCACAGCCGATGATTGACAGCTCTGTTCTTTATTTAGCAAAACAACATGAAGTCGGTCCCACCAAACCTCGTGGAGAAAAGTGAACATTTAGCCGTCAGAGTGGAGCTCATTCATAGTCTAGTGGACTCTGGAGGTCCCCGTGCTCTCCTGGCTAGATCTGTCAGAGGCCCAAGCCGCCCCCCCTCCACCTAAAGAAAACAAAAAGCTGGAGGTTTGGAGGTTTGCATGATAATGTTGGCAGCTGCCTGAGCCTTCCCCCCCCCCCCCCCCCCCCCCATTCATTCATTCACACAGGGTCAGATACTCCATTCATTCACTCAAACAGAGCTGTGTGTGTGTTTCTCATGAGGATAATGTTGGTTTTCACTGTTTAGTTTCTAGTTTAAATGAACAACGATGTCTTCACTTTCAGTGGTCGAAAGTAAAGTACATTCACTAAAGTACTGTAAGTTTTAAGGTGAGAAAAAAAGAGTTTTCTTGTTATGCTACTTTATAATTTTACTACATTGCAGAGGGAAATATTCTAATTAATGGTTAGTTACATTTATTTAACACACAAAACATGCAACCTTAACTTAACTAAATAGTTTAGTTGTCTCAACCTAACTAAGTAGTTTAGTTGTCTAAACCTAACTAAGTAGTTTAATTGTCTAAACCTAACTAAGTAGTTTAGTTGTCTAAACTAGGGCTGCAACTAACGATTATTTAATAATCGATTAATCTGTCGATTATTTTTTTGATTAATCGATGAATCGGCGGGGAAAAGGCGAGTGAATAGAAACGTGTCTTTAGTCTTGTAAACTATTCCACCCTGCTTTACTAGCGTTATTAACGAGCTAACGCTAACTTGTCATGCTCGTCATCTGGATAAGGAGTAAACAGCAGGAGAGCTACTGGAGGGACGTTACGTTCCTCACTTCAAACAGAACAACAGTAGGATTCTGTAGTGACTGACCTGCTGTTGAACTCCTTCCTCCTCCTCAAGGACTCCAACATGTTCACGTTTTAGGTGATGAATCATCACCGTGGTGATCCCGTGCCATGTCGCTTTTGCATATCTTGCAATTAACACACTTTTTTAATTTATTCAGTGTGAAATGCTCCACACCTTGGATGACTTAGGTCCTACTGACTTCTCTTCCTCCGCCGTGTGTTTCAGAATGTTACGTGTCTCTGATGGTCTCTCCTCTGCCTCCACTCTGCTCCGCGCTCAACTCAACTTTTTGTTTTATACTTAAACATCTCCGCGACTTATTGAGTGGCGTAATAATCGTGCGACACAACGAATCGATAATGAAATTTGTTGCCAACGCTTTTAATAATCGATTTTATCGATTCGTTGTTGCAGCCCTAGTTTTAACCTATCTAAGTAGTTTTGTTGTCTAAACCTAACTAAGTTGTTTAGTTGTCTAAACTTACTAAGTAGTTTAGTTGTCTAAACCTAACTAAGTAGTTTTGTTGTCTAAACTTAACTAAGTAGTTTAGTTGTCTAAACTTAACTAAGTAGTTTAGTTGTCTAAACCTAACTAAGTAGTTTAGTTGTCTAAACCTAACTAAGTAGTTTTGTTGTCTAAACTTAAATAAGTAGTTTTTTGATGGTGAAGTTGAAAGTTTAAGGAGCAGAGATTAACTTGTGTTGCTGGACTTTTGTGGGAAAACACACAAAAAATATGGAGTAACATTTAAAAAAAATATACAAACCGTAGTATAAAGATACGTTGTACTTTGTCTTATGACAGTGAGAGTAATTCCATAAAAAGTCCAACCAGCAGGTGTTCTGATGCTTCAGTACTTTTGTTGTTACTTATAGCAGAGACATCTTCACCAAGAGACACTACAGACACATTAAAACTGTCCTCACACGTGACTCCATGTTCGTCTTCGTCACTGATGGTTGATGGATGTAAAATCATCCGATCGCCGCAGTGTTCTCTGGAACTTTCAACCACAACTCATGGCCTTCGATAGCCATGAAGTCAATCAAACTTTATTTGTAAATCACCTCTGATAGAGTTGGACAAACTAGGTAGACACACTTGAAGGATGAAGACAGATGTTTCTGAATAACAATAACGTCGATGTTGATTGATTGTTCCAGTGTATTTGAATAAATATTGATTAAGGGTCTTATTTCATCAATGACGTCTATAAATAGTCTCTGATCGTGTGAACGTGGTTTACGGGTGGAGGACGACATCAGCATCGTCTCCGTGGTGATGCTTGAATCGAACATAATGAGCATCTCCCCTCACCCGGCCTTTCATCTCTGTTGCCGTGGCGACAGCAGAGCAGCCACAAATTGAATGAGTCGGCGTGGATGTTTTTATTGTCGTCTCTCTGAGGACGACGTCTGGTTATGTTTATGTATAAAGATCTCTGTCCGTCACAACGCTCACTGTTATTAATGTGTTTACTGTTCAAAAATAATGATTTATACAAAGAAACAAAAGACAGTATATACACATTATATATTCCCCAAAAGTAAAAAAAAAAAAAAAGACTTATGTATACATATATATACATATGCATAAGTGCTCATTATCTTATTTTTTTATAAATAAATATTTAAATCTGTTAAATGTAATTTAGTACACCTTTTTAGTTCCTTTTCAAAACTGTTCCACAAATGAAAAATTTTGTTTTGTAAACATAAATTCTTCTGGAAACATTTTATTTGTCACTTTGTTCAGTAATTGCACAATTTTGATTCCCCCCAAATCTCTGATATTTAGAATACGAGACAGAGAGAGACAGAGACAGAGAGAGAGAGACAGAGACAGAGAGAGAGAGAGAGAGAGAGAGACAGAGAGAGAGAGAGAGAGAGACAGAGAGATAGAGACAGAGAGAGAGAGAGAGAGAGAGACAGAGAGAGAGAGAGAGAGAACAAGACTTTATGAGGGAGAGAGAGAGACAGAGAGAGAGAGAGAGAGACAGAGAGAGAGAGAGAGAGAGAGAGAGAGAGAGAACAAGACTTTATGAGAGAGAGAGAGACAGAGAGAGAGTTGATAGAAAGTCTGTGAAATGTGTTTTTATTGAGATGATAAACTCTTTAATCCACTCTCAATCATCTTTGACAAATTTTATTTTTATTTTATTTGTCACTTTGTTCAGTAATTGCACAATTTTGATTCCCCCCAAATCTCTGATATTTAGAATACAAGACAGAGAGAGACACAGAGAGAGGGAGACAGAGAGCGAGAGAGAGAGAGAACAAGACTTTATGAGGTAGAGAGAGAGAGAGAGTGAGAGAGAGACACAGAGAGAGAGAGACAGAGACAGAGAGAGACAGAGAGAGAGAGAGAGAGAACAAGACTTTATGAGAGAGAGAGAGAGACAGAGAGACAGAGAGAGTTGATAGAAAGTCTGTGAAATGTGTTTTTATTGAGATGATAAACTCTTTAATCCACTCTCAATCATCTTTGACGAATGACAACAAGGTTAACCTAGCTTAGCATAAACACTGGACAGTCTGACATTTTCATATAATAACTTTATTTACATAGCACCTTTAAAAAATGAGTTTTGAAAGTATAAATATAATTTATTTTTGTCATGTAGAAGACACACAGGTTGTTGTTGTTGTTGTTGTTGTTGTTGCTCACTGTCAGCGAGGAGTCGACTCTCCGTCACATTTAATGAAACAACAGCTGATATCATCAGACAGGAAATCAGCTAGAGATCAGATAGAAGCAGAACTCATCTCCAGTTATTAATGTCGATGCTCTCAGAGACGCTTTTATTGATCGATATAAGAACACAAAGAAGAAATATAAAAGACTGGACTATTTACCAGGTAATAGTCAGACCCGGTGGGGAGTTCAGGGAGTTCTCTTTTAAGAAGAGATGTGATATTATTTTTAATTTGTTTTCATGCGTTTGAAAAAGGAAAAATAATAATATAGTAAAAATAGTAATAAGATCTCTTTTCTTAGAGCTGCAGCATTCTGAATCAACTGGAGAGATTTAAGAGACCTGTTAGAGCAGCCTGATAATAAGGAATCACAGTAATCTAGTCTAGAGGTAACAAATGCATGAACTTGTGTTTCTGAATCTCTTTCATTTCATTTATGAAATGTTACATAGGTGAAAAAAGGTTTTATCTGAGAGTTAAAAGACAAATCCTGATCATAGATAACTCCGAGATTCTTTACGGTGCTGCTGGATAACAGCAATAACATCTAGAGACAATATATATATATATATATATATATATATATATATATATATATATATATATATATATATATATATATATACAGCATATATATTAGATCATATATTTCTAGTAGAATGGCTTCAGTTTAGTCTGAGTTTAACATCAGGAAGTTGCAGCTCATCCAGGTTTTTATGTCCTTAAGACTGCTTGAAGTTTAGCGAGCTGGTTGGTTTCATCTTGATCGATAGATATAATTGAGTATCATCTGCATAACAATGAAGTCTTTATGATGTTTGCTTTAATTTACTGGTTTGAGGGTTAAACTATGGAGCCAACTTCCTTTGATGTATTATCTTCTTTCTTCATGTTTCATGTTTTATAGTTGGTGATGAAGACTCTCTTCCTGTTTCTTCATGTTTTATAGTTAGTGATGAAGACTTCCTTCCTGTTTCATGTTCTATAGTTGGTGATGAAGACTCTCTTCCTGTTTCAGAGCGTGACATCGTTCCAGGCGTCTCTGAACAATGACGGTCTGATCGTAGCGAGACTCGAGCGCTCCGACCTTCAGGACAACGTGACAGCATTCGCCGCTCAGCTCTCCGGAGAGCCTCGACTGATCCTGGTCCAGTTTGTGAACACCAGCGAGCCTCTTGTGTTCAACACGTCCTTCCATGGTCTCTGTTACATGGTGGGACTGCTGGTGAAACTGGGACAGAGCTGGTCCAGACCCGTCAAGACCGTCCCGGTGCTCACGAGTAAGAAACCGGAGTCCTCAGAGCGGATTATCTCATAATTCAATGTTCATCATCTTTGTCAAATAATTCTGTTTAATCACATTTGTGTAGGTACATACGATGGAAATTAATCTTAGAATATTTTACCCTAAAACTTAATTAATTTAACCATTTATTGTTCTGTAATTAACTATTTAAATATATATATATATACATATAAAATCTATTAAAAAAACCTTAATACATCAAAATCCCTTAATTATATATAATGATTGAAACCCAAATTTGTGGTAAAGCCTTAAATTTAAAATGTAATAAAAAATAAAATATGTTTCTATATTTTCTTTTTTATATTAATGGACACATTTGGGGATCTTGATTTATATTTAAGTGTTTTTATTTTACATATTTTTCTCATGGCTAAATTTAGATTAATTAAGGGAACTTAATGATCGTTGTTTCATAAACTATATTCCTTATATTTTCAGAGGTTTGCATATTAATAAGGACATAATTAAGATATTTTAATGTGATTTCAAGAGGAGAACCTACGTTTGATATTTATACCAGAAGCACATTTGACATAATCAACATGTGAATATTTTAATTAGATTTAGAGTTTAAAGTGTGACGTGTGTTGTTTTGTCTCCTCAGAGCCACTTCCCGTCCACAGAGTCCACATCTCAGACTATAAAGAGTCTCCAGAGACCGGCGTCGTGTTTCAGATCGAACCTCCAGCAGGAAACGTCTTCAGCAGAGTGAACATCAGCTTCACGGAAGGACCGGAGCGCCGCTCCATGCTCTACAAAGGTATAAATATTATATATACTGTATATTATATATACACAGGTATAAACACTACTACATACAGTATTTTAATACTACAAAGGTAAACATAGGACAAATACCATGAATCCATCTCTTAATTTATACCTTAAAATTATCTTCCTTTTTCATTTTTCCAAATAACATAATATTATAATAATTATTTCAACATGTTATAACTGGTTTATAACTCACTGTGATTTCGTTTTTAGACATTTAATATTATTACAGCTATTAACACTTAAAGTTGTTAACAAATACATTACTAAAGACTTAATTCTGCCCATTACAGAATGTTATTAACCAGTTATTAGATGTTTATACACTGACTATTATACATGATGTAACCTTGATTTCTTCCGTCAATTGTAGCATTTTCTTTTCATCTCAAAGTTCAACAACAAAAATTACTTCTCTGAGCTTTTTAAGCCATCACTTCCTGTATGTTCTTCACAATAAATGCCCTTTAATGTGAAGACAGTGGAAGACTTTTACTGTAAAACCAGCAGTTTATTGGTCAATATAGCAGATACCAAATACTAGCTGAATGTAATCTTTGTGTAAGTGTATTTTCTGAACTTTCCTACAAACATTACATGGACCAAATACATTTTATTATGTGTTTAACAAAGTTCAATAAAGCAGAATAACGTTAATATAACGTAAAGTAACTGTAAATTAACGCTCCAGACAGCGGAGCAGCTTTGTGTTGGGACTCACTTGTTTACTTCTTTTTACTTTAAAGAAGATAATACAGTAATACAGGATCATCAGGTTCTAGTATTTGTTGTAGTTTTACTTTATTAAAATGTTGAACGTAGTACTTTCACTTCTTCTGGAATGTTTTACTGTGTTTATGCTTCTTTCTCTGATTAAAGAGTTTAAAGAGTTTCATTAAATGATCTTTGTTTTGTGTCATCGTAGATTTCTACAAAGGGAAGACCGTGTTCAAACACTGGTTACCTGGCGTGTGTTACCGTAACATCACCTTCCAGCTGATCTCTGAGGTCACAGTGTACCAGACGGCCCTGGTGACACACAGTGACATCACACACTCACCTGTACACCACAGGACAGGTGAGACACAGTGACATCACACACTCACCTGTACACCACAGGACAGGTGAGACACAGTGACATCACACACTCACCTGTACACCACAGGACAGGTGACACACAGTCACCCACTCTGTTGTCGTGGTCTCACCTGTCTTGTTGTGGTCTCACCTGTCCCCCTCTGTTGTTGTGGTCTCACCTGTCTTGTTGTGGTCTCACCTGTCCCCTCTGTTGTCGTGGTCTCACCTGTCCCACTCTGTTGTTGTGGTCTCACCTGTCTCACCTGTCCTACTCTGTTCTGGTCTGACCTGTCTTGTTGTGGTCTCACCTGTCCCACTCTGTTGTGGTCTCAGTGCCCTACCCCCCCCTCAACATTTCCCATAAGATCGTCCACCTGAGCCAGAGGACGCTGCTGGGTGAAGCCCCAGACGTGGTTCCTCCTGAAGGGGGCGAGGAGATCCGACGAGCCTCCCGTCAAGCCCGGGACGTCCCGCTGATAGAGGAGCAGCAGGAGGAGCAGCAGGAGGAGGGGAACACCTCAGAGGAGGTGGTGGGAGCTGTCACTCGGGTTCCCTTCAGCCCAACACAAAACCTGACAGGCATCAATGCCGTGAACGAGTCGACGGAGACTCAGAGCTACTGGCTGGACCCGACCGACCTGTCTCCTGCAGACAGGGAGGAGGAGTTTGTTAACGCCGTGGTGTCGGAGTACGAGGACTCCAACGAGCCCGGTTCAGCCATGGGTCTCACCCCCGAAGCCTCCGTCCTGCCCACCAAACTGCCCCCCATCCTGCTGGAGCTGCGCTGGCTGCCCCCCAGACCTCCGACCAGCTACGACGGCTTCAACGTCTACATCTACAGAGAAGGTACAACGAGGGGAACCGCATGATAATAATATATAATAATATATATTAATATAACAATAATAATACTAATAGTAATAACAATAATAACAACAATATAATAATAATATTATAATAATCACAATAACAACAATAATAACAACAACAACAATAATAATATAATAGTAGTAATAATAATAACAATAATCATTATATAATAATAATGCTAATTATTATTATTATAATAATGATAATAATAGATTTATTTGTAAGGAGCTTTTTAAATCATGAATTAAACAACGTGCTTTGTAGGATTAAAACAAAAACAGTGAGAATAAAACAAGAAAATGAAACAATACACAAAACAACAAGGGTGTGAAATCAATACAGAGTAAAATGTAATTAAAATGTAAAATAGAAATGAATGAAAATTAGATAAATGAAATACCTAAAAACAGACTGAAATAAATCAGTAGAATGTGTTAATAAACACAGAAACTTTGTTCATTAAGTTATTTTGAGGTTGAGTTGAAGTCTAATAATCAATTCATGACGTGAAACGTTGAAATCATTTATTTTTCAGAAAAACTTCTGTTTCCAGCTTCTGAAATATGAATGTTTTTAGGAAAGTGAAGTGAAAATCTAACATTTTATTTAAAACTATTTATTAATGAATTGAGTCAATAGTTGTTGATTAATCTGTAAAAGAAATATTTGTTGATTCCAGCTCACTCTCATTGAACAAAAGAACCAAAGTTGTTACATATTGACACAGACTCGTACTCACCTGTCCCCTTGTGTTTCTCAGGTAACTCTACAGAAACAGCCACCGTGGATGAAAACACTCACGAGTTCTTCACCGAGTTAACGGAGCCGGGAACGTACCGAGTCCAGGTCACCACGCTGAGCTCGTCTGGAGACTGTGAGGCCCGAGAGAGCGCCGCCGACACCGGCTTCACCTTCTACCTCAGTACGTAACCAAATACCCTCATGTGTTACAGTAGTACTAGATAAACTAGTTTATAGCACCATAATAAACTAGTACAGACGTGTTTATAGCACCATAATAAACTAGTACAGACGTGTTTATAGCACCATAATAAACTAGTACAGATGTGTTTATAGCACCATAATAAACTAGTACAGATGTGTTTATAGCACCATAATAAACTAGTACAGACGTGTTTATAGCACCATAATAAACTAGTACAGGTGTGTTTATAGCACCATAATAAACTCGTACAGACGTGTTTATACCACCATAATAAACTAGTACAGGTGTGTTTATAGCACCATAATAAACTAGTACAGATGTGTTTATAGCACCATAATAAACTAGTACAGCTGTGTTTATAGCACCATAATAAACTAGTACAGACGTGTTTATAGCACCATAATAAACTAGTACAGGCGTGTTTATAGCACCATAATAACCTAGTACAGACGTGTTTATAGCACCATAATAAACTAGTACAGATGTGTTTATAGCACCATAATAAACTAGTACAGACGTGTTTATAGCACCATAATAAACTAGTACAGGTGTGTTTATAGCACCATAATAAACTAGTACAGACGTGTTTATAGCACCATAATAAACTACTACAGGTGTGTTTATTGCACCATAATAAACTAGTACAGGTGTGTTTATAGCACCATAATAAACTAGTACAGACGTGTTTATAGCACCATAATAAACTAGTACAGACGTGTTTATAGCACCATAATAAACTAGTACAGACGTGTTTATAGCACCATAATAAACTAGTACAGATGTGTTTGTAGCACCATAATAAACTAGTACAGACGTGTTTATAGCACCATAATAAACTAGTACAGACGTGTTTATAGCACCATAATAAACTAGTACAGACGTGTTTATAGCACCATAATAAACTACTACAGACGTGTTTATAGCACCATAATAAACTAGTACATATGTGTTTATAGCACCATAATAAACTAGTACAGATGTGTTTATAGCACCATAATAAACTAGTACAGACGTGTTTATTGCACCATAATAAACTAGTACAGATGTGTTTATAGCACCATAATAAACTAGTACAGATGTGTTTATAGCACCATAATAAACTAGTACAGACGTGTTTATAGCACCATAATAAACTAGTACAGACGTGTTTATAGCACCATAATAAACTAGTACAGGTGTGTTTATAGCACCATAATAAACTAGTACAGACGTGTTTATAGCACCATAATAAACTAGTACAGACGTGTTTATAGCACCATAATAAACTAGTACAGACGTGTTTATAGCACCATAATAAACTAGTACAGACGTGTTTATAGCACCATAATAAACTAGTACAGATGTGTTTATAGCACCATAATAAACTAGTACAGATGTGTTTATAGCACCATAATAAACTAGTACAGATGTGTTTATAGCACCATAAACCAGCATTGTGTTCCAGGTCCTGGTGGTGAGTTGCTGGAGGATCTCCGTGAGCGTCCTCAGGCCGTCAGCGTCAGACTGCTGGACTCCAGCACCGCCGTGGTCTCCTGGAGTCCGTCCTCAGAGGACCACAACGGCAGCCTGGTGTCAGTGGTTTCTACCACCTGCCTCCGACCGAGTCTCAGCCAGAGGATGGAGAACACGTACTGCAGCGAGGTGACACTCAATACTCGAGGTTCTCTTCATCCAACCATCACAACATGGACGCTACAGAGCTCCTTCAACCAACGCTGATGACACAAAAACATAGAAAATAACTTCTAATAGTGAAGACATAACATGAACTTATATCTTAACAAATTAATACAATGTTGTCCCTTATGAATGAAATATGAATCCATCAACACAGAGATCGTTCTCCTCATTAATAAAGATTGAATCATTATTTAGTTTGTGAGTCTCATTAGACAGTAAAGTGTGAATCTTATGTTGAACTTTGAGGTGTGACAGTTTCCATCAGACTGTGTTGTTAATAAAACAGTTTATTAATATGTATCACTTTATTTATTCACAAGATTTTAGCTTTTAATGTAAATCTGTTGTTCCAATCAACAACTTTTTCTGACTATAA
>NW_027176817.1:1046389-1106389 GCF_023349555.1 Cebidichthys violaceus
ACGATGATGATGGTGATGATGAGGATGATGAGGATGAGCTCAGCCCCCCCGTGCTGGCTTTGTTTGGACCAGTTGAAATGGGGGTGTTTGCTGATGAAAGCTCAGGACGTTCCTTAATCTCAGATTAAGGGGACAAAATGTTGTTCAAATTGTGTTAAATTCTACAAAACAAGACATTTAAATTCACATTTATTTATTAAAATGAGACCATTTTAGAATAAAAATAGAAACGGCTCTCATGTGGCTGATGGATCAGACTCAGTCCTACACATTTTATTGTGATTAATATAACGGCTGAAAGACGGTCAGTTAAGGCAGAACCTTCCATCTGCTGTTGTATTTGACCTTTCATCATTAAATGTGTTGCTGTAGTCGTGTTAAAAACCTTCTGTGGATGTGAAGAGGACGAGAGGACGTCACCACTGATGTAGATCAATGTGTGAAAAGATCTTTAGAAAACGAGATGCTCAACATATCTGTCTCGGAAAATGACGCTCAGGAGCAATAATAACGAATTAAAGAAATAGCACTACGCTCCTTATTATATCTTTTCTTTGTATCCACATGATACAAAATATAATTTAATTAGTTAATCCAAAATGTGTTATGGTGTTACAAAAAATGCCCTAGAGCTGAAACTAAAAACTAAAACCTAATTAATTATTGATAATTAAAGGAAAAAATCATGAAATCCTTTAATAATAATGCTGATGCAGCACCTGATTCTCACTTATGTTACTGAAACAAAACTTTATTTTATGCTTTGAGAAATATAATCATGTTTTTCAGTAAACAAAAGAATCCAAAGTTATCAAATGTTAAATGATAAATGTTAAATGATACATTTTAAATTATAAATGTTAAATGTTAAATGATGAATGATAAATGTTAAATGATACATTTTAAATGATAAATGTTAAATAATAAATGTTAAATGATAAATGTTAAATGATAAATGTTAAATGTTAAATGATAAATGTTAAATGATAAATGTTAAATGTTAAATGTTAAATGTTAAATGATAAATGATAAATGTTAAATGATAAATGTTAAATGATAAATGTTAAATGATAAATGTTAAATGATAAATGATAATTGTTAAATGTTAAATGATAAATGTTAAATGATAAATGATAAATGTTAAATAATAAATGTTAAATAATAAATGTTAAATGATAAATGTTAAATGATAAATGATAAATGTTAAATGTTCAATAATAAATGATAAATGTTAAATGATAAATGATAAATGATACATTTTAAATGATAAATGTTAAATGTTATCTAAAAACATGCAGTCGTACAAAAGCCGATGATTTAGTGCTTTGGATGATTCTGCAGGTTTAAAGTATCTGCATCAGTGGCAACACGACCGTTAACGACATCATCTGTTTTTCTTTAACGTGGCCGTTTCACACGGTTTGACATCACCACGAGTGACAGAATGTGGACTGTAGATGATGAGGCGTCCACGGCTGAGTGTTGCATTGTGGGCCGGGGCCCGGGAAGACGCGGTGATGTCACAGACTCGGTGGCCGGAGGGTCGAGACAGAGCGGCCATTGACGTCCGGCAGCAGACAGACTCCTGTTGTCCTCCAGAGAGACAACGAGACACTTTCTGAAGCGCTGCATGATGCTTTAACTCTGTGTTCTGTGCTTCTTTACTAACGGAGCACCACGTTCTGTCCCCAACATGTCGCCTCCTGGTGTCTGCTTGTGTCACTTGTTTGTGTTTTTATTTTTTATTTGAACCCCCTTCAGGCGAAGAAGCCTCTTTGCCTTCCTTACCCTACTGCCATCCTGCCTTTGGACTGACTATCTTTTGGCTTTTTATATTAATCCTTGGTAAGTAAGCTAAAAAACACTTCACTTCAGGGGCATGTCTGAGCAGAGCCACAGCCCGCAGTATTGATCCGAGACATTGTTCCACATTGTGGAGCCACCGGATCACCTCTGGATCCAGAACTAAAGCATGAGTCTGGTGATGTTCACTGTTCTCCTGTTGTCCACAAACCCCATGAAAAGACCAAAACCAACAATTCATTTACAGATGTGGTGTACCTCAAGGCTCAATTCTGGGGCCTATTCTTTTCTCTTTCTAAATGCTTCTCCTTAATTAGTAGATAAAACATAGAATTCCATATTGATGCAGATGTCAATGCTAGTGATAGTTATTGTCTGGTTGCCCTCAAATTCAGATTTGAGGAAAATAAGTGTCAGACATCTTGTTATCAGTCTGAGATGATTGTGTTAAACAAATCCCATGAAAAGTGACCTCAGACGTTTCAGGTTAAAATAAACCATGATGACTGTTGGGAGGAAACAGGAAGTGAACCGCTTTATCTTCTGCTTAAGTCCAAGGTTTTGTTAAGCCGTCCATTGAGCCCGACCTTTTTCCTCTACGGATGTTTAGCGTCTCTTGAACAACGTTCTCAGGTGGTCTAGAATCACAACTACTGTGACCACTAGAGGGCACCACTGAACATAACACATGTTGTTTTGTGGTTTTTACTGTTGTTTTTCTTTGAGGATAGTCTTGACATGGTTGTAATACACTGCTGCTTTAGCTACTTATCAGGCTGATTATGCCCTCGTTATTGTTCTTCATTCTTTTGTTATCATCTGTTTGTCACCTGTGAATTCCACAAGGATCTGTTGATATTAATTTACATTAATTATCTTCCTTTCTTCAGTGAGTGTGTTTTATTATGTTTTTGGACGATAGAGCTCTATGGCAACGAGGAAGCAGATATACACAATACATGTTAGTAGATTGACTCATTGTTGGTTTTAATCTGCACATGGGATTTGTTGACAAGAAAAAAATATAGAATATCACCAGAGTTATACTGAATCACTTGAAAGTTGCATTTTAAAATAAAAATCCTTTAAAGTCCAGTTTGATTGACGGGGAAACAGGAAGTCAGCAGATAATTTTTTATGACATGTTGAACTTTGTCTTGCAATGCTGTGACTGTGGTCAAACTCTGAAAGTCACACTAACATGTTGGATGTAGCATGATGCTAACCGCTAACTGCTTTGCTCCATGTTTGGTGTCTGCATGCCGTCTTTCTCTTTTTGTCCACTTAAGAAGTAGAGGTTGACTATATAGCGCTGCTGTTAGTGTAGCTTGTATCTCCTGTATCTATTATTATTATTATTATTATTATTATTATTATTATTATATAGACGTAGATGTTATAAATGTGCATGTTGCTGGTTAAAGACACACTTGCTGACTACAGATTTGGAGATCTGTAACAGTCAGTGAATCTTTGCTAATGCAGAAGCATGAAGCGTAAAAGATAAATGACTGTAAATGTAAAAATGCTGCATGTTTGTGGTTTGCATTAAGTGGTTCAAACAAATCACTGAGCATGATATTATTATTATGATATAGTTATGTTAAAGCTCCGTGTTTGGAGGGTTTGACTGATGGATGGTTTTATTCTGGCCTTTTATGGAAGTTTATGACTGCCAATAATCAAATAAAGTCTAAAGAATTGGCAACAGAATGTGAACTAAAAATTGTATTTTCCAATTTGCAGACATAACTGTAAAGGAAGTTTATATTTGAACTGTATATCCTTATTTTAAACCTGATTATTCATAATTGATACTAATAATAATTTTTTACATTTTTTAGCTAAAATTGGGACGAAAATCTAATTCACATGCAAAACCCAGTTTGCAATTTAGATTAAACAGTTTAAATAACTTACAATTAAATGTGTAAATATGTGGTGTTTTTATACATTGATGGAAAATTACCTTTTTCATTTGATTTAATGATTTAGTGAAGCCCTCTGAGGCAAATTTGTGATTTTGGGTTAAACTAAATAAATTGAATTGAATTGATTTAATTTTGATATTGGCAGACATTGACATTTGTTTTCTGACCACTGAACACAGCAGGCGTCACCAAATAAACCCTGAAAAATAATAAGATGCTAAGATTTAGTTCTCCGTATTTAAACACTTCAGCAAATTCAATTAAATAATATTAGATTTTATGAAGAATTAAAATATATCACCATGTATAAAGGCTTTAAATCCCACATCGGTCAAACCCTAATGTCTTAATAATATACAGTATTATACATCATATAGTATGTAATATAGTCGTCACCATGTTTGTATTTTATAGGAGCAAGACGGCTTTAAAGAAACGGAAGCTAACGAGGTAACAAGACTAAACTTCAACATGTGGCTTCTTCATCCTCTGCTTTTATTTATGTATTTATGTTGTTGTGTGTTTGCTGCTATTGCACTAATAACAACCTTCATCCAGAAACAGAGAACGTCCAAACAGTTAGAATATTAAACATTCAGACAGAAGGAGAGCAAAGATGGATTAATAATGTAAAAAGTTATTGTTAAAGCACAATAACACTGAAACCATGTTTCCATGTTGGTTCATTGAAGGGCTGAATGAATATATTGTCTTTATATGAAATCTATAGAAGTCCTTCATAGAGCTACCAGACAAAAGTCCATCGACTTCCCTCTTCTTCCATATTTCTTCTTGTTAAACCAACAGCTCACTCCGATGTGTTGAGAGTTCATCTATGATTCATATATTTAAATAAATCAAAGTTAGATTTAGATCTTTGGTGTGTGTTGTTTGATATTTATGTTGTTGAATGTGTAGATATGAAGCAGTCATATTCATATTTGTATGTTTTATATATATATATATATGTATATATATATATATATATGTATCTTACGTTATTTATATATATATATATATATTTGTATTTGTATGTTTTATATATATATATATATGTATTTATTTATGTATCTACGTTATTTATATATTTGTATTTGTATGTTTGTATTTATTTATGTTGTTGTCTTATTTCAGTCCCGTGCAGCTGGACGACTTCGACGCATACTTCAAAGAAATGAGCAAAGACTCGGCCTACAAGTTCTCTCTGCAGTTTGAGGTACAGCAGGTCCAGACCAGACCAGCGGGTTCAGACCAGACCAGAAGGTTCAGACCAGCTGGTTCAGGCCAGAAGGTTCAGACCAGAAGGTTCAGACCAGAAGGCTCAGACCAGAAGGTTCAGGTTTCTGCCCCCGTTAACGTTCACTCATTGTGTTTTTAGGAGCTGAAGAGTGTCGGTCTGGATCTTTCCCATGATGCAGCAGACCTGCCCATCAACAGGCCCAAGAACAGATACACCAACATCCTCCCCTGTGAGTCACTGACCGCAAAGCATCATGGGAGAAAGAGGACGAGCTCACCAAACATATCACAGAACCACATGAATGTTTCTTTAACATTTAAATCTTTAAATCTTTTATCTCCAGACGACTTCAGTCGGGTGAAGTTGATCTCGATGCACAACGATGAAGGTTCAGATTACATCAACGCCAACTACATACCTGTGAGTCACTTTACTGTTCAAATATATACGTATAAATATATATATATTTAACTTTTAATATGATTTACTGTGTAGCTTTTCAGTGGTGGAAGAAGTATTCAGATATTTTACTTTCAGTAAAAGTACTTATAGCACAGTGTACAAATACTCTGGTACAATAAAAGTACTAATACCATACTGTAAAAATACCATGTAACAGTAAAAGCACTAGTACCACACAGTAACAATACTGCATTCAGAATATTATTTGGTAAAAGGTCCCATGTTACCTGCAATATTGTAATATTTCACAGTACATCAATTCATTACAGTGAATTGTACAATTATAGTTTCTTCTGTTTTCATTTATATTTTATAAACTGATCAAATGTTTGATGTATAAAATATGAATCTGTAAAGTAACTAAAGCTGTCAGATAGAGGAAGTAAGTACTGTCTTTCCTTCTGACATGTAGTGGAGTAAAAGTATATGAAGTAGAAAGTATCAGGAAAAATTAAATACTCAAGTAAAGTAAAAGAACACGAATTGTACTTCTTCTCAGTTTCCTCAGTGAAAGAAAATAAAGACTTCATTGTTTAGAAACGTCTCTGAATTCACTTTATTATTATTTATATATTATTGACTGACGATATTTGTTCATGACAGTAAAAGTGTGTATTTTGTGACCTTCAGGGGTACAAAAACACAAAAGAGTACATCGCCACTCAGGGTCCGCTGCCGGAGACTCGTAATGATTTCTGGAAGATGGTTCTTCAGGAGAAATGTCCGATTGTCGTGATGCTGACTCAGTGTAACGAGCGGAGGAGGGTGAGTACTTTAATCTAGTACTAGTACACATTTGAGGTACTTCTACTTCACTTCAGTTCTTTATTTTCATGTAGAGTGAGTACTTTAATCTAGTATTGTAAGTACACATGTGAGGTACTTGTACTTTATGTCACTTTCTACTTTTATCTGACAGTTTCACTTAGTTTACAAAACACATAAAACATATGAAGAGTTTATAAAATATGATTTGGTTATGAATTCAACTTTCAAACTGTTTCAGCTGAAACCATTAGTCCATTAACCAATTAATTAATTAATCAATTCATTAACCAATTAATCAATTAATTAACCATTGAATGAATGAATCAATTAATTAACCAATGAATGAATGAACCAATTAGTTAATTCATCTATTAATTCATTAGTGGATAAACATAAAATTAATGTGATGTGTTTTGATGGTTGAAGTTGGTTCCAGATGTAACAATGTTACATTTATTCATATTGATGTATTATCATATTAATAATATATTAACATTAATTATTATAATTAAATACATATTATTTAATTAACTAAATATCTTTTGTGTGTTTCCAGGTGAAGTGTATTAATATATGTATCATATACTTTATATATACTGTATTATATATACTATAATTCCAGGTGAAGGGTATTATTACTATATTATATATATAATATATATAATTTGCGTGTGTTCCAGGTGAAGTGTATTAATATACTATATATATTAATGTATTATATATACTATATGTTCCAGGTGAAGTGTATTAATATACTATATATATTAATATATTATATATACTATGTGTTCCAGGTGAAGTGCGACCACTACTGGCCGTTCACAGATGAGCCTGTGATGTACGGAGAGATCAGTGTGGAGATGCTTTCTGAGTCGGAGTCTCCAGAGTGGACCATCAGGAAGTTCAGACTGGGATACGTGAGCACCAGTTTCTCAACCTCCGGGTCGGGGCTCAGCATGGGGTCCAGGTCTTCGTCGTATTTAAGGTCTGAGCGTCTCGGTGCTCTTTGTCTCCCCCTGCAGGCCGACGAGTCTCAGGACGTCCTCCACCTGAACTACACCTCGTGGCCCGACCACGGCGTCCCCACGGTCAACGCCATCGAGAGCATCCTGCAGTTCGTCCACATCGTCCGTCAGCAGGCCAACCGGACCAGAGACCCCGTCATCGTCCACTGCAGGTCTGGACCCTGTATATTGTATATACATTTTTATATATATATATATATATATATATATATATATATACACACAGTATACGCCGACAGTTAGCGTTCTAACTCTGGATGTTTAGATGCCAAAAGTTTATAATTTCTCATGTTTAGTAAACAAGAAAAACTGGATCATTAAGACCGAGATCAATAGTTTAGGGGTTAAAAAATGTGTTGAAAACTAATATTAGGGAGAGTGTCGCTTTGTTTATTGACAAAAGTGTAATATACAAAAGAAAAGGGTAAACAATAGCAGAACATAAGGAACAGTAACCTCTGTGTCTGGGCTTCAGTGCCGGAGTGGGCCGGACCGGGACCTTCATGGCTCTGGACCGTCTGATGCAGCACATCAGAGAGCACGAGTTTGCAGACATCCTGGGGATGGTGTCTGAGATGCGGTCCCACCGTCTGTCTATGGTCCAGACTGAGGTGAGCTGAAGGAACCCATGTTAGCGTAGAACCTGGTTCAGGTGTTCAGACCTGAGACCTGTTGACCTGACAGGTGTGAGTCTTTGTTCTGTCTGCAGGAGCAGTACGTGTTCATCCATCAGTGCGTCCTGTTGATGTGGCAGAAGAAGAAGCAGCAGTCCATCACCTCTGATGTCATCTACGAAAACGCCAGCAAGACATAATGATGGAGGCTCGCCAGACGTGAGTCATATATATACACATACTATACTATGAGTTATTATGACACACTATACTATGAGTTATTATGACACACTATACTATGAGTTATTATGACATACTATACTATGAGTTATTATGACACACTATACTATGAGTTATTATGACATGCTATACTATGACTTTTTCCGACATACTATACTATGACTGTTTTCGACTTTTTTCGACATGCTATAAAATGACTGTTTTCGACTTTTTTCGACATGCTATACTATGACTTTTTCCGACATACTATACTATGACTGTTTTCGACTTTTTTCGACATGCTATAAAATGACTTTTTTCGACTTTTTTCGACATGCTATACTATGACTTTTTTCGACTTTTTTCGACATGCTATACTATGACTTTTTTCGACATGCTATACTATGACTTTTTTCGACTTTTTTCGACATGCTATAAAATGACTTTTTTCGACATGCTATACTATGACTTTTTTTGACTTTTTTCGACATGCTATAAAATGACTTTTTTCGACATGCTATACTATGACTTTTTTCGACATACTATACTATGACTGTTTTCGACTTTTTTCGACATGCTATAAAATGACTTTTTTCGACTTTTTTCGACATGCTATACTATGACTTTTTTCGACTTTTTTCGACATGCTATACTATGACTTTTTTCGACTTTTTTCGACATGCTATACTATGACTTTTTTCGACATGCTATACTATGACTTTTTTCGACTTTTTTCGACATGCTATAAAATGACTTTTTTCGACATGCTATACTATGACTTTTTTTGACTTTTTTCGACATGCTATAAAATGACTTTTTTCGACATGCTATACTATGACTTTTTCCGACATACTATACTATGACTGTTTTCGACTTTTTTTGACATGCTATAAAATGACTTTTTTCGACTTTTTTCGACATGCTATACTATGACTTTTTTCGACTTTTTTTGACATGCTATACTATGACTTTTTTCGACATGCTATACTATGACTTTTTTCGACTTTTTTCGACATGCTATAAAATGACTTTTTTCGACATGCTATACTATGACTTTTTTTGACTTTTTTCGACATGCTATAAAATGACTTTTTTCGACATGCTATACTATGACTTTTTTCGACATGCCATACTATGACTTTTTTCGACAAACTGTACGATGACTTTTTTCGACATGCTATACTATGACTTTTTTTGACATGCCATACTATGACTTTTTTCGACAAACTGTACTATGACTTTTTTCTACATACTATACTTTGACATTTTTCGACAAACTATACTATGACTTTTTTCGACGAACTATACTATGACTTTTTTCGACGAACTATACTATGACTTTTTTCGACATACTACACTATGACTTTTTTTGACTAGTATATATATATACATATACTATACTATGAGTTATTATGACACACTATACTATGAGTTATTATGACACACTATACTATGAGTTATTATGACACACTATACTATGAGTTATTATGACATGCTATACTATGACTTTTTCCGACATACTATACTAGGAATGTTTTTGACTTTTTTCGACATGCTATAAAATTACTTTTTTCGACTTTTTTCAACATGCTATACTATGACTTTTTTCGACAAACTATACTATGACTTTATTCGACATACTATACTATGACTTTTTTCGACAAACTATACTATGACTTTTTTTGACATACTACACTATGACTTTTTTTGACTAGTATATATATATATATATATATATATATACATAGTATAGTATATATACATATACTATACTATGAGTTGTTATGACACACTATATTATGAGTTATTATTACACACTATACTATGAGTTATTATTACACACTATACTATGAGTTATTATTACACACTATACTATGAGTCATTATTACACACTATACTATGAGCCAGGGCTGACCGTGGCTAAGTGGAGAGCAGGGCCATCTTTCAATCAGAGGGTCGGTGGTTCGATCCCCGGCTCCTGCTCTACTAGTCTCATGTCAATGTGTCCTTGAGCAAGACACTTAACCCCAAAATGTCTCCCGTAGCTGCGTCTACGGTGTGTAGATAGAATGAATTGTAAGTCGCTTTGGATAAAAGCGTCTGCTAAATGAATGTAATGTAAAGTTATTATGACATACTATATTATGACTTTTTTTCGACATACTATACTATGACTTTTTTCGACATGCTATACCATGACTATTTATGACATACTATACTATGACTTTCTACGACATGCTATACTATGACTTTATTATTACATACTATACTCTTACTTTTTTCGACATACTATACCATGACTTTATTCAACATACTATACTATGACTTTTTTCGACATACTATACTACGACTTTTGTATTACATACTATACTCTGACTTTTTTCGACATAATATACTATGACATTATTTCATGTTACACTATAACTTTTTTCGACATGCTATACTATGACTTTTTTCGACCAGCCCTCACTGCTGTTGCTTCTGTTGGAGCTCTCTCCAATCCGACCTATGGGATAAGAAATCATATTATAGTGTGTCTGCAAAAAGTCATAGAAAGTCATAGTATAGCATGTCGAAAAAAGTCATAGAAAGTCATAGTATAGCATGTCGAAAAAGTAAAAACAGTCAGAGTATAGTATGTTGAAAAAAGTAAAAAACAGTCAAAGTATAGCGTGTAGAAAACAGTCATAGTGTAGCCTGTCGGAAAAAGTGAAAAACGGTCATAGTATAGCATGTCGAAAAAAGTAAAAAAAAATAGTCATAGTATATTATATAGCATGTCGAAAAAAGTCAAAAAACAGTCATAGTATATTATGTCGAAAACATTCATGGTATATTATGTCGAAAACAGTCATAGTATAGCCTGTCAAAAAAAGTGAAAAACGGTCATAGTATAGCATGTCGAAAACAGTCATAGTATAGCATGTCGAAAATATACTATGACAAAAAACAGTTATAGTATATTATGTCGAAAAACATTCATGGTATATTCAGTCAAAAAACAGTCATAGTATATTTTGGCAAAAACAGTCATAGTATCGCCTGTAGAAAAGAGTCAAAGTATAGCCTGTCGAAAAAAGTGAAAAGCGGTCATAGTATAGCGTGTCGGAAAAAGTAAAAAAAAAAGTCATTGTATATTTTGACGAAAACAGTCATAGTATCGCCTGTAGAAAAGAGTCAAAGTATAGCCTGTCAAAAAAAGTGAAAAACGGTCATAGTATAGCATGTCAAAAAAAGTGAAAAACAGTCATAGTATATTATGTCGAAAACAGTCATAGTATAGCCTGTCGAAAGCAGTTATATGATAGCATGTCAAAAAAAGTGAAAAAACAGTCATAGTATATTATGTCAAAAACAGTCATAGTATAGCCTGTCGAAAACAGTCATAGTATAGCATGTCGAAAAAAGTGAAAAAACAGTCATAGTATATTATGTCAAAAACAGTCATAGTATAGCCTGTCGAAAAAAGTGAAAAACGGACAGAGTATATTATGTCAAAAACAGTCATAGTATATTTTGTCGAAAACAGTCATAGTATCGCCTGTCGAAAGCAGTTATAGTATAGCATGTCGAAAAAAGTGAAAAAACAGTCATAGTATATTATGTCAAAAACAGTCATAGTATAGCCTGTCGAAAACAGTCATAGTATAGCCTGTCGAAAAAAGTGAAAAACGGACAGAGTATAGCATGTCGAAAAAACTGAAAAAACAATCATAGTATATTATGTCAAAAACAGTCATAGTATATTATGTCAAAAACAGTCATAGTATATTATGTCAAAAACAGTCATAGTATAGCCTGTCGAAAAAAGTGAAAAAACAGTCATAGTATATTATGTCAAAAACAGTCATAGTATAGCCTGTCGAAAACAGTGAAAAAACAGTCATAGTATATTATGTCGAAAACAGTCATAGTATAGCATGTTGAAAAAAGTCAAAAAACAGTCATAGTATAGCTTGTCGAAAACAGTCATAGTACAGCATATCGAAAAAGTGAAAAACGGTCATAGTATATTATATCGAAAACAGTCATTGTATATTATGTCAAAAACAGTCATAGTATAGCCTGTCGAAAAAAGTGAAAAACGGTCATAGTAGAGCATGTCGAAAACAGTCAAAAAATAGTCATAGTATATTATGTCGAAAACAGTCATAGTATAGCCTGTCGAAAAAAGTGAAAAATGGTCAGAGTATAGCATGTCAAAAAAAGTGAAAAACAGTCATAATATATTATGTTGAAAACAGTCATAGTATAGCCTGTCGAAAGCAGTTATAGTATAGCATGTCGAAAAAAGTGAAAAAACAGTCATAGTATATTATGTCGAAAACAGTCATAGTATCGCCTGTCGAAAGCAGTTATAGTATAGCATGTCGAAAAAAGTGAAAAAACAGTCATAGTATATTATGTCAAAAACAGTCATAGTATAGCCTGTCGAAAACAGTCATAGTATAGCCTGTCGAAAACAGTGAAAAAACAATCATAGTATATTATGTCAAAAACAGTCATAGTATATTATGTCAAAAACAGTCATAGTATATTATGTCGAAAACAGTGAAAAAACAGTCATAGTATATTATGTCGAAAACAGTCATAGTATAGCATGTTGAAAAAAGTCAAAAAACAGTCATAGTATATTATATCGAAAACAGTCATTGTATATTATGTCAAAAACAGTCATAGTATAGCCTGTCGAAAAAAGTGAAAAACGGACAGAGTATAGCATGTCGAAAAAAGTGAAAAAACAGTCATAGTATATTATGTCGAAAACAGTCATAGTATAGCCTGTCGAAAAAAGTGAAAAATGGTCAGAGTATAGCATGTCAAAAAAAGTGAAAAACAGTCATAATATATTATGTTGAAAACAGTCATAGTATAGTCTGTTGAAAACAGTCATAGTAGCCTGTCGAAAACAGTCATAGTATAGCCTGTCGAAAAAAGTGAAAAACGGTCATAGTATAGCATGTCGAAAAAAGTCAAAAAACAGTCAAAGTATATTATGTCGAAAACAGTCATAGTATAGCCTGTCAAAAACAGTCATAGTATAGCCTGTCGAAAACAGTCAAAGTATATTATGTCGAAAACAGTCATAGTATAGCCTGTCGAAAACAGTGAAAAACGGTCATAGTATAACATGTCGAAAAAATTAAAAAGACAGTAATAGTATATTATGTCGAAAACAGTCGTAGTATAGCCTGTCGAAAACAGTGAAAAACGGTCATAGTATAGCATGTCGAAAAAAGTGAAAGAAAAGGTGAAAGTATAACAAGTATGTAAAAAAAAAAGTGAAAAACTCATAGTATATTGTCAGATCAAAAAGGAGTGGAACAAAATATTAGATTCTGATATTACTTTTATTTTTTATTGCATGCATTAAACACCACGCCTTTTTGGAATTGCTTTTTATTCAATAACAAATTACAATACATACATTTATAGTCAATAATCACAGTATTCGGTGAAGTAGATGCTATTATTTGAACCAATACATGTTGCAGCGCTACGTTGTCTATCTCAGCCAAGAACGGAGAAATGTAGAGTCCATTCTGAGTCATGTCATGGAGATGCACCGAGCCAAAGCCCTCACTGCTGTTGCTTCTGTTGGAGCTCTCTCCAATCCGACCTATGGGATAAGAAATCATATTATAGTGTGTCTGCAAAAAGTCATAAAAAGTCATAGTATAGCATGTCGAAAAAAGTAAAAAAACAGTCATAGTATAGCCTTTAGAAAACACTCATAGTGTAGCCTGTCGAAAAAAGTGAAAAACGGTCATAGTATAGCATGTCGAAAAAAGTAAAAAAACAGTCATAGTATAGCATGTCGAAAAAAGTCAAAAAATAGTCATAGTATATTATGTCAAAAACAGTCATAGTATAGCCTGTAGAAAACAGTCATAGCAGCCTGTCGAAAAAAGTGAAAAACGGTAAGAGTATAGCATGTCAAAAAAAGTGAAAAACAGTAATAGTATATTATGTTGAAAACAGTCATAGTATAGTCTGTCGAAAACAGTCATAGTAGCCTGTCGAAAACAGTCATAGTATAGCATGTCGAAAAAAGTCAAAAAACAGTCAAAGTATATTATGTCGAAAACAGTCATAGTATAGCCTGTCGAAAAAAGTCAAAAACGGTCATAGTATAGCATGTCGAAAAAGTGAAAAAACAGTCATAGTATATAATGTCGAAAACAGTCATACTATAGCCTGTTGAAAACAGTCACAGTATAGCATGTCGAAAAAAGTGAAAAAACAGTCATAGTATAGCCTGTCGAAAAAAGTGAAAAACGGTCTTTAGCATGTTTAAAAAATTCAAAAAACAGTCATAGTATATTATGTCGAAAACAGTCATGGTATAGCATGTCAAAAGAAGTGAAAAACGGTCATAGTGTAACATGTCAAAAACAGTCATAGTATAGCCTGTAGAAAACAGTCACAGTATAGCCTGTCGAAAAAAGTGAAAAACGGTCATAGTATAACATGTCGAAAAAAGTGAAAAACGGTCATAGTATATCATTTCGAAAACTCTCATAGTATAGCATGTCGAAGAAAGTGAAAAACGGTCATAGTATAGCATGTCGAAAAAAGTGAAAAAACAGTCATAGTATATAATGTCGAAAACAGTCATAGTATAGCCTGTTGAAAACAGTCACAGTATAGCATGTCGAAAAAAGTGAAAAAACAGTCATAGTATAGCCTGTCGAAAACAGTCATAGTATAGCCTGTCAAAAAAAGTGAAAAACGGTCATAGTATAGCATGTCGAAAAAAGTGAAAAACGGTCTTTAGCATGTCGAAAAAAGTAAAAAAATAGTCATAGTATTTTATGTCGAAAACAGTCATAGTATAGCCTTTGGAAAACACTCATAGTATAGCCTGTCAAAAAAAGTAAAAAACGGTCATAGCATAGCATTTCGAAAAAAGTGAAAAACGGTCATAGTATAGCATGTCGAAAAAAGTGAAAAACGGTCATAGTATAGCATGTCGAAAAAAGTAAAAAAACAGTCATAGTATATTATGTCGAAAACAGTCATAGTATAGCCTGTCGAAAACAGTCATAGTATAAGCTGTCGAAAAAGGGAAAAACGGTCATAGTATAGCATGTTGAAAAAAGTAAAAAAAACAGTCATAGTAAAGCATGTCAAAAACAGTCATAGTTTAGTCTGTTGAAAAAAGTGAAAAACGGTCAGAGTATAGCATGTCGAAAAAAGTGAAAAAACAGTCATAGTATATAATGTCGAAAACAGTCATAGTATAGCCTGTCGAAAACAAGTCACAGTATAGCCTGTCGAAAACAGTCATAGTATAGCATGTTGAAAAAAGTGAAAAAACAGTCATAGTATATTATGTCAAAAACAGTCATAGTATAGCCTGTCAAAAAAAGTGAAAAACAGTCATAGTATAGCCTGTCGAAAAAAGTGAAAAACGGTCTTTAGCATGTTTAAAAAATTCAAAAAACAGTCATAGTATATTATGTCGATCACAGTCATGGTATAGCATGTCAAAAAAAGTGAAAAACGGTCAGAGTATAGCATTTCGAAAAAAGTGAAAAACGGTCTTTAGCATGTTGAAAAAATTCAAAAAACAGTCAAAGTATATTATGTCGAAAACAGTCATAGTCATAGTCGAAAAAAGTGAAAAACAGTCATAGTATACTATGTCGAAAAAAATAAAAAAATAGTCATAGTATTTTATGTCGAAAACAGTCATAGAATAGCCTTTAGAAAACACTCATAGTATAGCCTGTCGAAAAAAGTGAAAAACGGTCATAGTATAGCATGTCGAAAAAAGTGAAAAACGGTCATGATATAGCATGTCGAAAAAAGTAAAAAAACAGTCATAGTATATTATGTCAAAAACAGTCATAGTGTAGCCTGTCGAAAACAGTCATAGTATAGGCTGTCGAAAAAAGGGAAAAACGGTCATAGTATAGCATGTCGAAAAAAGTGAATAACGGTCATAGTATAGCATGTTGAAAAAAGTAAAAAAACAGTCATAGTATATACTTTCGAAAAGTCTCATAGTATAGCATGTCGAAAAAAGTGAAAAAACAGTCATAGTATATAATGTCGAAAACAGTCATAGTATAGCCTGTCGAAAAAAGTGAAAAACGGTCATAGTATAGCATGTCGAAAAAAGTCAAAAAACAGTCATAGTATATAATGTCGAAAACAGTCATAGTATAGCATGTCGAAAAAAGTGAAAAAACAGTCATAGTATATAATGTCGAAAACAGTCATAGTATAGCCTGTCGAAAACAGTCACAGTATAGCATGTCGAAAAAAGTGAAAAAACAGTCATAGTATAGCCTGTCAAAAAAAGTGAAAAACAGTCATAGTATAGCATGTCGAAAAAAGTGAAAAACGGTCTTTAGCATGTTGAAAAAATTCAAAAAACAGTCATTGTATATTATGTCGAAAACAGTGAAAAACGGTCATAGTATACTATGTCAAAAAAAGTAAAAAAATAGTCATAGTATTTTATGTCGAAAACAGTCATAGTATAGCCTTTAGAAAACACTCATAGTGTAGCCTGTCGAAAAAAGTGAAAAACGGTCATAGTATAGCATGTCGAAAAAAGTGAAAAACAGTCATAGTATAGCCTGTCGAAAACAGTCATAGTATAGGCTGTCGAAAATACGGAAAAACGGTCATAGTATAGCATGTTGAAAAAAGTAAAAATACAGTCATAGTAAAGCATGTCGAAAACAGTCATAGTATAGCATGTCGAAAAAAGTCAAAAAATAGTCATAGTATATTATGTCAAAAACAGTCATAGTATAGCCTGTAGAAAACAGTCATAGTATAGGCTGTCGAAAAAAGTGAAAAACAGTAATAGTATATTATGTTGAAAACAGTCATAGTATAGTCTGTCGAAAACAGTCATAGTAGCCTGTCGAAAACAGTCATAGTATAGCATGTCGAAAAAAGTCAAAAAACAGTCAAAGTATATTATGTCGAAAACAGTCATAGTATAGCCTGTCGAAAAAAGTCACAGTATAGCCTGTCGAAAACAGTCATAGTATAGCCTGTCGAAAAAAGTCACAGTATAGCCTGTCGAAAACAGTCATAGTATAGCCTGTCGAAAAAAGTCACAGTATAGCCTGTCGAAAACAGTCATAGTATAGCCTGTCGAAAACAGTCATAGTATAGCCTGTCAAAAAACAGTCAAAGTATATTATGTCGAAAACAGTCATAGTATAGCCTGTCGAAAAAAGTCACAGTATAGCCTGTCGAAAACAGTCATAGTATAGCCTGTCGAAAAAAGTCACAGTATAGCCTGTCGAAAACAGTCACAGTATAGCCTGTCGAAAAAATTCACAGTATAGCCTGTCGAAAACAGTCACAGTATAGCCTGTCGAAAACAGTCATAGTATAGCCTGTCAAAAAACAGTCAAAGTATATTATGTCGAAAACAGTCATAGTATAGCCTGTCGAAAAAAGTCACAGTATAGCCTGTCGAAAACAGTCATAGTATAGCCTGTCGAAAAAAGTCACAGTATAGCCTGTCGAAAACAGTCATAGTATAGCATGTTGAAAAAAGTGAAAAAACAGTCATAGTATATTATGTCAAAAACAGTCATAGTATAGCCTGTCAAAAAAAGTGAAAAACAGTCATAGTATATTATGTCGAAAACAGTCATGGTATAGCCTGTCGAAAAAAGTGAAAAACGATCAAAGTATAGCCTGTCGAAAAAAGTGAAAAACGGTCTTTAGCATGTCGAAAAAAGTGAAAAACGGTCATAGCATAACATGTCAAAAACAGTCATAGTATAGCCTCTAGAAAACAGTCATAGTATAGCCTGTCGAAAAAAGTGAAAAACGGTCATAGTATAGCATGTCGAAAAAAGTGAAAAAACAGTCATAGTATATAATGTCGAAAACAGTCATACTGTAGCCTGTTGAAAACAGTCACAGTATAGCATGTCGAAAAAGGGAAAAACGGTCATAGTATAGCATGTCGAAAAAAGTGAAAAACGGTCATAGTATAGCTTGTCGAAAAAAGTCAAAAAACAGTCATAGTATATAATTTCGAAAACTCATAGTATAGCATGTCGAAAAAAGTGAAAAACGGTCATAGTATAGCATGTCGAAAAAAGTGAAAAAACAGTCATAGTATATTATGTCGAAAACAGTCATAGTATAACCTGTCGAAAACAGTCATAGTATAGGCTGTCGAAAAAGGGAAAAACGGTCATAGTATAGCATGTCGAAAAAAGTGAAAAACGGTCATAGTATAGCATGTTGAAAAAAGTAAAAAAAACAGTCATAGTAAAGCATGTCAAAAACAGTCATAGTATAGCCTGTCGAAAACAGTCATAGTATAGCCTGTCGAAAACAGTCAAAGTATAGCCTGTCAAAAAAAGTGAAAAACGGTCATAGTATAGCATGTCGAAAAAAGTGAAAAACGGTCATGATATAGCATGTCGAAAAAAGTAAAAAAACAGTCATAGTATATTATGTCAAAAACAGTCAGTGTAGCCTGTCGAAAACAGTCATAGTATAGGCTGTCGAAAAAAGGGAAAAAACAGTCATAGTATATAATGTCGAAAACAGTCATAGTATAGCCTGTCGAAAACAGTCACAGTATAGCATGTCGAAAAAAGTAAAAAAACAGTCATTGTATATACTTTCGAAAACTCTCATAGTATAGCATGTCGAAAAAAGTGAAAAAACAGTCATAGTATATAATGTCGAAAACAGTCATAGTATAGCATGTCGAAAAAAGTGAAAAAACAGTCATAGTATATAATGTCGAAAACAGTCATAGTATAGCCTGTCGAAAACAGTCACAGTATAGCATGTCGAAAAAAGTGAAAAAACAGTCATAGTATAGCCTGTCAAAAAAAGTGAAAAACAGTCATAGTATAGCATGTCGAAAAAAGTGAAAAACGGTGTTTAGCATGTTGAAAAAATTCAAAAAACAGTCATTGTATATTATGTCGAAAACAGTGAAAAACGGTCATAGTATACTATGTCAAAAAAAGTAAAAAAATAGTCATAGTATTTTATGTCGAAAACAGTCATAGTATAGCCTTTAGAAAACACTCATAGTGTAGCCTGTCGAAAAAAGTGAAAAACGGTCATAGTATAGCATGTCGAAAAAAGTGAAAAACAGTCATAGTATAGCCTGTCGAAAACAGTCATAGTATAGGCTGTCGAAAATACGGAAAAACGGTCATAGTATAGCATGTTGAAAAAAGTAAAAATACAGTCATAGTAAAGCATGTCGAAAACAGTCATAGTATAGCATGTCGAAAAAAGTCAAAAAATAGTCATAGTATATTATGTCAAAAACAGTCATAGTATAGCCTGTAGAAAACAGTCATAGTATAGCCTGTCGAAAAAAGTGAAAAACAGTAATAGTATATTATGTTGAAAACAGTCATAGTATAGCCTGTCGAAAAAAGTCACAGTATAGCCTGTCGAAAACAGTCATAGTATAGCCTGTCGAAAAAAGTCACAGTATAGCCTGTCGAAAACAGTCATAGTATAGCCTGTCGAAAACAGTCATAGTATAGCCTGTCAAAAAACAGTCAAAGTATATTATGTCGAAAACAGTCATAGTATAGCCTGTCGAAAACAGTCACAGTATAGCCTGTCGAAAACAGTCATAGTATAGCCTGTCGAAAACAGTCATAGTATAGCCTGTCGAAAAAAGTCACAGTATAGCCTGTCGAAAACAGTCACAGTATAGCCTGTCGAAAACAGTCACAGTATAGCCTGTCGAAAACAGTCATAGTATAGCCTGTCAAAAAACAGTCAAAGTATATTATGTCGAAAACAGTCATAGTATAGCCTGTCGAAAAAAGTCACAGTATAGCCTGTCGAAAACAGTCATAGTATAGCCTGTCGAAAAAAGTCACAGTATAGCCTGTCGAAAACAGTCATAGTATAGCATGTTGAAAAAAGTGAAAAAACAGTCATAGTATATTATGTCAAAAACAGTCATAGTATAGCCTGTCAAAAAAAGTGAAAAACAGTCATAGTATATTATGTCGAAAACAGTCATGGTATAGCCTGTCGAAAAAAGTGAAAAACGATCAAAGTATAGCCTGTCGAAAAAAGTGAAAAACGGTCTTTAGCATGTCGAAAAAAGTGAAAAACGGTCATAGCATAACATGTCAAAAACAGTCATAGTATAGCCTCTAGAAAACAGTCATAGTATAGCCTGTCGAAAAAAGTGAAAAACGGTCATAGTATAGCTTGTCGAAAAAAGTCAAAAAACAGTCATAGTATATAATTTCGAAAACTCATAGTATAGCATGTCGAAAAAAGTGAAAAACGGTCATAGTATAGCATGTCGAAAAAAGTGAAAAAACAGTCATAGTATATAATGTCGAAAACAGTCATACTGTAGCCTGTTGAAAACAGTCACAGTATAGCATGTCGAAAAAGGGAAAAACGGTCATAGTATAGCATGTCGAAAAAAGTGAAAAACGGTCATAGTATAGCTTGTCGAAAAAAGTCAAAAAACAGTCATAGTATATAATTTCGAAAACTCATAGTATAGCATGTCGAAAAAAGTGAAAAACGGTCATAGTATAGCATGTCGAAAAAAGTGAAAAAACAGTCATAGTATATTATGTCGAAAACAGTCATAGTATAACCTGTCGAAAACAGTCATAGTATAGGCTGTCGAAAAAGGGAAAAACGGTCATAGTATAGCATGTCGAAAAAAGTGAAAAACGGTCATAGTATAGCATGTTGAAAAAAGTAAAAAAAACAGTCATAGTAAAGCATGTCAAAAACAGTCATAGTATAGCCTGTCGAAAACAGTCATAGTATAGCCTGTCGAAAACAGTCAAAGTATAGCCTGTCAAAAAAAGTGAAAAACGGTCATAGTATAGCATGTCGAAAAAAGTGAAAAACGGTCTTTAGCATGTTGAAAAAATTCAAAAAACAGTCAAAGTATATTATGTCGAAAACAGTCATAGTATAGCCTGTCGAAAACAGTCATAGTATAGCCTGTCAAAAAAAGTGAAAAACGGTCATAGTATAGCATGTCGAAAAAAGTGAAAAACGGTCATAGTATAGCATTATGAAAAAAGTGAAAAACGGTCATAGTATAGCATGTCGAAAAAAGTAAAAAAACAGTCATAGTATATTATGTCGAAAACAGTCATAGTATAGCCTGTCGAAAACAGTCATAGTATAGGCTGTCGAAAAATGGAAAAACAGTCATAATATAGCATGTCGAAAAAAGTGAAAAACGGTCATAGTATAGCATGTCGAAAAAAGTGAAAAACGGTCTTTAGCATGTTGAAAAAATTCAAAAAACAGTCAAAGTATATTATGTCGAAAACAGTCATAGTATAGCCTGTCGAAAACAGTCATAGTATAGGCTGTCGAAAAAAGGGAAAAACAGTCATAATATAGCATGTCGAAAAAAGTGAAAAACGGTCATAGTATAGCATGTCGAAAAAAAGTAAAAAAACAGTCATAGTAAAGCATGTCAAAAACAGTCATAGTATAGCCTGTCGAAAACAGTCATAGTATAGCCTGTCAAAAAAAGTGAAAAACGGTCATAGTATAGCATGTTGAAAAAAGTAAAAAAAACAGTCATAGTAAAGCATGTCAAAAACAGTCATAGTATAGCCTGTCGAAAACAGTCATAGTATAGCCTGTCGAAAACAGTCATAGTATAGCCTGTCGAAAACAGTCAAAGTATAGCCTGTCAAAAAAAGTGAAAAACGGTCATAGTATAGCATGTCGAAAAAAGTGAAAAACGGTCATGATATAGCATGTCGAAAAAAGTAAAAAAACAGTCATAGTATATTATGTCAAAAACAGTCAGTGTAGCCTGTCGAAAACAGTCATAGTATAGGCTGTCGAAAAAAGGGAAAAACGGTCATAGTATAGCATGTCGAAAAAAGTGAATAACGGTCATAGTATAGCATGTTGAAAAAAGTAAAAAAACAGTCATAGTATATACTTTCGAAAACTCTCATAGTATAGCATGTCGAAAAAAGTGAAAAAACAGTCATAGTATATAATGTCGAAAACAGTCATAGTATAGCATGTCGAAAAAAGTGAAAAAACAGTCATAGTATATAATGTCGAAAACAGTCATAGTATAGCCTGTCGAAAACAGTCACAGTATAGCATGTCGAAAAAAGTGAAAAACGGTCATAGTATAGCATGTCGAAAAAAGTCAAAAAACAGTCATAGTATATAATGTCGAAAACAGTCATAGTATAGCATGTCGAAAAAAGTGAAAAAACAGTCATAGTATATAATGTCGAAAACAGTCATAGTATAGCCTGTCGAAAACAGTCACAGTATAGCATGTCGAAAAAAGTGAAAAAACAGTCATAGTATAGCCTGTCAAAAAAAGTGAAAAACAGTCATAGTATAGCATGTCGAAAAAAGTGAAAAACGGTGTTTAGCATGTTGAAAAAATTCAAAAAACAGTCATTGTATATTATGTCGAAAACAGTGAAAAACGGTCATAGTATACTATGTCAAAAAAAGTAAAAAAATAGTCATAGTATTTTATGTCGAAAACAGTCATAGTATAGCCTTTAGAAAACACTCATAGTGTAGCCTGTCGAAAAAAGTGAAAAACGGTCATAGTATAGCATGTCGAAAAAAGTGAAAAACAGTCATAGTATAGCCTGTCGAAAACAGTCATAGTATAGGCTGTCGAAAATACGGAAAAACGGTCATAGTATAGCATGTTGAAAAAAGTAAAAATACAGTCATAGTAAAGCATGTCGAAAACAGTCATAGTATAGCATGTCGAAAAAAGTCAAAAAATAGTCATAGTATATTATGTCAAAAACAGTCATAGTATAGCCTGTAGAAAACAGTCATAGTATAGCCTGTCGAAAAAAGTGAAAAACAGTAATAGTATATTATGTTGAAAACAGTCATAGTATAGTCTGTCGAAAACAGTCATAGTAGCCTGTCGAAAACAGTCATAGTATAGCATGTCGAAAAAAGTCAAAAAACAGTCAAAGTATATTATGTCGAAAACAGTCATAGTATAGCCTGTCGAAAAAAGTCACAGTATAGCCTGTCGAAAACAGTCATAGTATAGCCTGTCGAAAAAAGTCACAGTATAGCCTGTCGAAAACAGTCATAGTATAGCCTGTCGAAAACAGTCATAGTATAGCCTGTCAAAAAACAGTCAAAGTATATTATGTCGAAAACAGTCATAGTATAGCCTGTCGAAAACAGTCACAGTATAGCCTGTCGAAAACAGTCATAGTATAGCCTGTCGAAAACAGTCATAGTATAGCCTGTCGAAAAAAGTCACAGTATAGCCTGTCGAAAACAGTCACAGTATAGCCTGTCGAAAACAGTCACAGTATAGCCTGTCGAAAACAGTCATAGTATAGCCTGTCAAAAAACAGTCAAAGTATATTATGTCGAAAACAGTCATAGTATAGCCTGTCGAAAAAAGTCACAGTATAGCCTGTCGAAAACAGTCATAGTATAGCCTGTCGAAAAAAGTCACAGTATAGCCTGTCGAAAACAGTCATAGTATAGCATGTTGAAAAAAGTGAAAAAACAGTCATAGTATATTATGTCAAAAACAGTCATAGTATAGCCTGTCAAAAAAAGTGAAAAACAGTCATAGTATATTATGTCGAAAACAGTCATGGTATAGCCTGTCGAAAAAAGTGAAAAACGATCAAAGTATAGCCTGTCGAAAAAAGTGAAAAACGGTCTTTAGCATGTCGAAAAAAGTGAAAAACGGTCATAGCATAACATGTCAAAAACAGTCATAGTATAGCCTCTAGAAAACAGTCATAGTATAGCCTGTCGAAAAAAGTGAAAAACGGTCATAGTATAGCTTGTCGAAAAAAGTCAAAAAACAGTCATAGTATATAATTTCGAAAACTCATAGTATAGCATGTCGAAAAAAGTGAAAAACGGTCATAGTATAGCATGTCGAAAAAAGTGAAAAAACAGTCATAGTATATAATGTCGAAAACAGTCATACTGTAGCCTGTTGAAAACAGTCACAGTATAGCATGTCGAAAAAGGGAAAAACGGTCATAGTATAGCATGTCGAAAAAAGTGAAAAACGGTCATAGTATAGCTTGTCGAAAAAAGTCAAAAAACAGTCATAGTATATAATTTCGAAAACTCATAGTATAGCATGTCGAAAAAAGTGAAAAACGGTCATAGTATAGCATGTCGAAAAAAGTGAAAAAACAGTCATAGTATATTATGTCGAAAACAGTCATAGTATAACCTGTCGAAAACAGTCATAGTATAGGCTGTCGAAAAAGGGAAAAACGGTCATAGTATAGCATGTCGAAAAAAGTGAAAAACGGTCATAGTATAGCATGTTGAAAAAAGTAAAAAAAACAGTCATAGTAAAGCATGTCAAAAACAGTCATAGTATAGCCTGTCGAAAACAGTCATAGTATAGCCTGTCGAAAACAGTCAAAGTATAGCCTGTCAAAAAAAGTGAAAAACGGTCATAGTATAGCATGTCGAAAAAAGTGAAAAACGGTCTTTAGCATGTTGAAAAAATTCAAAAAACAGTCAAAGTATATTATGTCGAAAACAGTCATAGTATAGCCTGTCGAAAACAGTCATAGTATAGCCTGTCAAAAAAAGTGAAAAACGGTCATAGTATAGCATGTCGAAAAAAGTGAAAAACGGTCATAGTATAGCATTATGAAAAAAGTGAAAAACGGTCATAGTATAGCATGTCGAAAAAAGTAAAAAAACAGTCATAGTATATTATGTCGAAAACAGTCATAGTATAGCCTGTCGAAAACAGTCATAGTATAGGCTGTCGAAAAATGGAAAAACAGTCATAATATAGCATGTCGAAAAAAGTGAAAAACGGTCATAGTATAGCATGTCGAAAAAAGTGAAAAACGGTCTTTAGCATGTTGAAAAAATTCAAAAAACAGTCAAAGTATATTATGTCGAAAACAGTCATAGTATAGCCTGTCGAAAACAGTCATAGTATAGGCTGTCGAAAAAAGGGAAAAACAGTCATAATATAGCATGTCGAAAAAAAGTAAAAAAACAGTCATAGTAAAGCATGTCAAAAACAGTCATAGTATAGCCTGTCGAAAACAGTCATAGTATAGCCTGTCGAAAACAGTCATAGTATAGCCTGTCAAAAAAAGTGAAAAACGGTCATAGTATAGCATGTCGAAAAAAGTGAAAAACGGTCATAGTATAGCATTATGAAAAAAGTGAAAAACGGTCATAGTATAGCATGTCGAAAAAAGTAAAAAAACAGTCATAGTATATTATGTCGAAAACAGTCATAGTATAGCCTGTCGAAAACAGTCATAGTATAGGCTGTCGAAAAATGGAAAAACAGTCATAATATAGCATGTCGAAAAAAGTGAAAAACGGTCATAGTATAGCATGTCGAAAAAAGTAAAAAAACAGTCATAGTAAAGCATGTCAAAAACAGTCATAGTTTAGTCTGTCGAAAAAAGTGAAAAACGGTCAGAGTATAGCATGTCGAAAAAAGTGAAAAACGGTCTTTAGCATGTTTAAAAAATTCAAAAAACAGTCATAGTATATCATGTCAAAAACAGTCACGGTATAGCCTGTCGAAAAAAGTGAAAGACGGTCATAGTATAACATGTCGAAAAAAGTCAAAAAACAGTCATAGTATATAATGTCAAAAACAGTCATAGTATAGCCTGTCGAAAAAAGTAAAAAAACAGTCATAGTATATTATGTCGAAAACAGTCATAGTATAGCCTGTCGAAAACAGTCATAGTATAGGCTGTCGAAAAAGGGAAAAACGGTCATAGTATAGCATGTTGAAAAAACTAAAAAAAACAGTCATAGTATAGCCTGTCGAAAACAGTCATAGTTTAGTCCGTTGAAAAAAGTGAAAAACGGTCAGAGTATAGCATGTCGAAAAAAGTGAAAAAACAGTCATAGTATATAATGTCGAAAACAGTCATAGTATAGCCTGTCGAAAACAGTCACAGTATAGCCTGTCGAAAAAAGTGAAAAACGGACAGAGTAAAGCATGTCGAAAAAAGTGAAAAAACAGTCATAGTAAAGCATGTCAAAAACAGTCATAGTTTAGTCTGTCGAAAAAAGTGAAAAACGGTCAGAGTATAGCATGTCGAAAAAAGTGAAAAAACAGTCATAGTATATAATGTCGAAAACAGTCATAGTATAGCCTGTCGAAAACAGTCACAGTATAGCCTGTCGAAAACAGTCATAGTATAGCATGTTGAAAAAAGTGAAAAAACAGTCATAGTATATTATGTCAAAAACAGTCATAGTATAGCATGTCGAAAAAAGTGAAAAACCGTCTTTAGCATGTTGAAAAAATTCAAAAAACAGTCAAAGTATATTATGTCGAAAACAGTCATAGTATAGCCTGTCAAAAAAAGTGAAAAACGGTCATAGTATAGCATGTCGAAAAAAGTGAAAAACGGTCATAGTATAGCATGTCGAAAAAAAGTAAAAAAAACAGTCATAGTAAAGCATGTCAAAAACGGTCATAGTATAGCATGTCGAAAAAAGTGAAAAACGGTCATAGTATAGCATTATGAAAAAAGTGAAAAACGGTCATAGTATAGCATGTCGAAAAAAGTAAAAAAACAGTCATAGTATATTATGTCGAAAACAGTCATAGTATAGCCTGTCGAAAACAGTCATAGTATAGGCTGTCGAAAAATGGAAAAACAGTCATAATATAGCATGTCGAAAAAAGTAAAAAAACAGTCATAGTAAAGCATGTCAAAAACAGTCATAGTTTAGTCTGTCTAAAAAAGTGAAAAACGGTCAGAGTATAGCATGTCGAAAAAAGTGAAAAACGGTCTTTAGCATGTTTAAAAAATTCAAAAAACAGTCATAGTATATTATGTCGAAAACAGTCACGGTATAGCCTGTCGAAAAAAGTGAAAAACGGTCATAGTATAACATGTCGAAAAAAGTCAAAAAACAGTCATAGTATATAATGTCGAAAACAGTCATAGTATAGCCTGTCGAAAAAAGTGAAAAACGGTCATAGTATAGCATGTCGAAAAAAGTCAAAAAACAGTCATAGTATATAATTTCGAAAACTCTCATAGTATAGCATGTCGAAAAAAGTGAAAAAACAGTCATAGTATATAATGTCGAAAACAGTCATAGTATAGCCTGTCGAAAACAGTCACAGTATAGCATGTCGAAAAAAGTGAAAAAACAGTCATAGTATAGCCTGTCGAAAACAGTCATAGTATAGCCTGTCAAAAAAAGTGAAAAACGGTCATAGTATAGCATGTCGAAAAAAGTGAAAAACGGTCATAGTATAGCATGTCGAAAAAAGTAAAAAAACAGTCATAGTAAAGCATGTCAAAAACAGTCATAGTATAGCCTGTCGAAAACAGTCATAGTATAGCCTGTCGAAAACAGTGATAGTATAGCCTGTCAAAAAAAGTGAAAAACGGTCATAGTATAGCATGTCGAAAAAAGTGAAAAACGGTCTTTAGCATGTTGAAAAAATTCAAAAAACAGTCAAAGTATATTATGTCGAAAACAGTCATAGTATAGCCTGTTGAAAAAAGTGAAAATCGGACATAGTATACTATGTCGAAAAAAGTAAAAAAATAGTCATAGTATTTTATGTCGAAAACAGTCATAGTATAGCCTTTAGAAAACACTCATAGTATAGCCTGTCAAAAAAAGTGAAAAACGGTCATAGTATAGCATGTCGAAAAAAGGGAAAATCAGTCATAATATAGCATGTCGAAAAAAGTGAAAAACGGTCATAGTATAGCATGTCGAAAAAAGTAAAAAAACAGTCATAGTAAAGCATGTCAAAAACAGTCATAGTTTAGTCTGTCGAAAAAAGTGAAAAACGGTCTTTAGCATGTTTAAAAAATTCAAAAAACAGTCATAGTATATTATGTCGAAAACAGTCATGGTATAGCCTGTCGAAAAAAGTGAAAAACGATCATAGTATAGCCTGTCGAAAAAAGTGAAAAAAGGTCTTTAGCATGTCGAAAAAAGTGAAAAACGGTCATAGTATAGCATGTCGAAAAAAGTCAAAAAACAGTCATAGTATATAATTTCGAAAACTCTCATAGTATAGCATGTCGAAAAAAGTGAAAAAACAGTCATAGTATATAATGTCGAAAACAGTCATAGTATAGCCTGTCGAAAACAGTCACAGTATAGCATGTCGAAAAAAGTGAAAAAACAGTCATAGTATAGCATGTCGAAAAAAGTGAAAAACGGTCTTTAGCATGTTGAAAAAATTCAAAAAACAGTCAAAGTATATTATGTCGAAAACAGTCATAGTATAGCCTGTCAAAAAAAGTGAAAAACGGTCATAGTATACTATGTCGAAAAAAGTAAAAAAATAGTCATAGTATTTTATGTCGAAAACAGTCATAGTATAGCCTTTAGAAAACACTCATAGTATAGCCTGTCAAAAAAAGTGAAAAATGGTCATAGTATAGCATGTCGAAAAAAATGAAAAACGGTCATAGTATAGCATGTTGAAAAAATTCAAAAAACAGTCAAAGTATATTATGTCGAAAACAGTCATAGTATAGCATGTCGAAAAAAGTGAAAAACGGTCATAGTATAGCATGTCGAAAAAAAGTAAAAAAACAGTCATAGTAAAGCATGTCAAAAACAGTCATAGTATAGCCTGTCGAAAACAGTCATAGTATAGCCTGTCGAAAACAGTCATAGTATAGCCTGTCAAAAAAAGTGAAAAACGGTCATAGTATAGCATGTTGAAAAAAGTAAAAAAAACAGTCATAGTAAAGCATGTCAAAAACAGTCATAGTATAGCCTGTCGAAAACAGTCATAGTATAGCCTGTCGAAAACAGTCATAGTATAGCCTGTCGAAAACAGTCAAAGTATAGCCTGTCAAAAAAAGTGAAAAACGGTCATAGTATAGCATGTCGAAAAAAGTGAAAAACGGTCATGATATAGCATGTCGAAAAAAGTAAAAAAACAGTCATAGTATATTATGTCAAAAACAGTCAGTGTAGCCTGTCGAAAACAGTCATAGTATAGGCTGTCGAAAAAAGGGAAAAACGGTCATAGTATAGCATGTCGAAAAAAGTGAATAACGGTCATAGTATAGCATGTTGAAAAAAGTAAAAAAACAGTCATAGTATATACTTTCGAAAACTCTCATAGTATAGCATGTCGAAAAAAGTGAAAAAACAGTCATAGTATATAATGTCGAAAACAGTCATAGTATAGCATGTCGAAAAAAGTGAAAAAACAGTCATAGTATATAATGTCGAAAACAGTCATAGTATAGCCTGTCGAAAACAGTCACAGTATAGCATGTCGAAAAAAGTGAAAAACGGTCATAGTATAGCATGTCGAAAAAAGTCAAAAAACAGTCATAGTATATAATGTCGAAAACAGTCATAGTATAGCATGTCGAAAAAAGTGAAAAAACAGTCATAGTATATAATGTCGAAAACAGTCATAGTATAGCCTGTCGAAAACAGTCACAGTATAGCATGTCGAAAAAAGTGAAAAAACAGTCATAGTATAGCCTGTCAAAAAAAGTGAAAAACAGTCATAGTATAGCATGTCGAAAAAAGTGAAAAACGGTGTTTAGCATGTTGAAAAAATTCAAAAAACAGTCATTGTATATTATGTCGAAAACAGTGAAAAACGGTCATAGTATACTATGTCAAAAAAAGTAAAAAAATAGTCATAGTATTTTATGTCGAAAACAGTCATAGTATAGCCTTTAGAAAACACTCATAGTGTAGCCTGTCGAAAAAAGTGAAAAACGGTCATAGTATAGCATGTCGAAAAAAGTGAAAAACAGTCATAGTATAGCCTGTCGAAAACAGTCATAGTATAGGCTGTCGAAAATACGGAAAAACGGTCATAGTATAGCATGTTGAAAAAAGTAAAAATACAGTCATAGTAAAGCATGTCGAAAACAGTCATAGTATAGCATGTCGAAAAAAGTCAAAAAATAGTCATAGTATATTATGTCAAAAACAGTCATAGTATAGCCTGTAGAAAACAGTCATAGTATAGCCTGTCGAAAAAAGTGAAAAACAGTAATAGTATATTATGTTGAAAACAGTCATAGTATAGTCTGTCGAAAACAGTCATAGTAGCCTGTCGAAAACAGTCATAGTATAGCATGTCGAAAAAAGTCAAAAAACAGTCAAAGTATATTATGTCGAAAACAGTCATAGTATAGCCTGTCGAAAAAAGTCACAGTATAGCCTGTCGAAAACAGTCATAGTATAGCCTGTCGAAAAAAGTCACAGTATAGCCTGTCGAAAACAGTCATAGTATAGCCTGTCGAAAACAGTCATAGTATAGCCTGTCAAAAAACAGTCAAAGTATATTATGTCGAAAACAGTCATAGTATAGCCTGTCGAAAACAGTCACAGTATAGCCTGTCGAAAACAGTCATAGTATAGCCTGTCGAAAACAGTCATAGTATAGCCTGTCGAAAAAAGTCACAGTATAGCCTGTCGAAAACAGTCACAGTATAGCCTGTCGAAAACAGTCACAGTATAGCCTGTCGAAAACAGTCATAGTATAGCCTGTCAAAAAACAGTCAAAGTATATTATGTCGAAAACAGTCATAGTATAGCCTGTCGAAAAAAGTCACAGTATAGCCTGTCGAAAACAGTCATAGTATAGCCTGTCGAAAAAAGTCACAGTATAGCCTGTCGAAAACAGTCATAGTATAGCATGTTGAAAAAAGTGAAAAAACAGTCATAGTATATTATGTCAAAAACAGTCATAGTATAGCCTGTCAAAAAAAGTGAAAAACAGTCATAGTATATTATGTCGAAAACAGTCATGGTATAGCCTGTCGAAAAAAGTGAAAAACGATCAAAGTATAGCCTGTCGAAAAAAGTGAAAAACGGTCTTTAGCATGTCGAAAAAAGTGAAAAACGGTCATAGCATAACATGTCAAAAACAGTCATAGTATAGCCTCTAGAAAACAGTCATAGTATAGCCTGTCGAAAAAAGTGAAAAACGGTCATAGTATAGCTTGTCGAAAAAAGTCAAAAAACAGTCATAGTATATAATTTCGAAAACTCATAGTATAGCATGTCGAAAAAAGTGAAAAACGGTCATAGTATAGCATGTCGAAAAAAGTGAAAAAACAGTCATAGTATATAATGTCGAAAACAGTCATACTGTAGCCTGTTGAAAACAGTCACAGTATAGCATGTCGAAAAAGGGAAAAACGGTCATAGTATAGCATGTCGAAAAAAGTGAAAAACGGTCATAGTATAGCTTGTCGAAAAAAGTCAAAAAACAGTCATAGTATATAATTTCGAAAACTCATAGTATAGCATGTCGAAAAAAGTGAAAAACGGTCATAGTATAGCATGTCGAAAAAAGTGAAAAAACAGTCATAGTATATTATGTCGAAAACAGTCATAGTATAACCTGTCGAAAACAGTCATAGTATAGGCTGTCGAAAAAGGGAAAAACGGTCATAGTATAGCATGTCGAAAAAAGTGAAAAACGGTCATAGTATAGCATGTTGAAAAAAGTAAAAAAAACAGTCATAGTAAAGCATGTCAAAAACAGTCATAGTATAGCCTGTCGAAAACAGTCATAGTATAGCCTGTCGAAAACAGTCAAAGTATAGCCTGTCAAAAAAAGTGAAAAACGGTCATAGTATAGCATGTCGAAAAAAGTGAAAAACGGTCTTTAGCATGTTGAAAAAATTCAAAAAACAGTCAAAGTATATTATGTCGAAAACAGTCATAGTATAGCCTGTCGAAAACAGTCATAGTATAGCCTGTCAAAAAAAGTGAAAAACGGTCATAGTATAGCATGTCGAAAAAAGTGAAAAACGGTCATAGTATAGCATTATGAAAAAAGTGAAAAACGGTCATAGTATAGCATGTCGAAAAAAGTAAAAAAACAGTCATAGTATATTATGTCGAAAACAGTCATAGTATAGCCTGTCGAAAACAGTCATAGTATAGGCTGTCGAAAAATGGAAAAACAGTCATAATATAGCATGTCGAAAAAAGTGAAAAACGGTCATAGTATAGCATGTCGAAAAAAGTGAAAAACGGTCTTTAGCATGTTGAAAAAATTCAAAAAACAGTCAAAGTATATTATGTCGAAAACAGTCATAGTATAGCCTGTCGAAAACAGTCATAGTATAGGCTGTCGAAAAAAGGGAAAAACAGTCATAATATAGCATGTCGAAAAAAGTGAAAAACGGTCATAGTATAGCATGTCGAAAAAAAGTAAAAAAACAGTCATAGTAAAGCATGTCAAAAACAGTCATAGTATAGCCTGTCGAAAACAGTCATAGTATAGCCTGTCGAAAACAGTCATAGTATAGCCTGTCAAAAAAAGTGAAAAACGGTCATAGTATAGCATGTCGAAAAAAGTGAAAAACGGTCATAGTATAGCATTATGAAAAAAGTGAAAAACGGTCATAGTATAGCATGTCGAAAAAAGTAAAAAAACAGTCATAGTATATTATGTCGAAAACAGTCATAGTATAGCCTGTCGAAAACAGTCATAGCATAGGCTGTCGAAAAATGGAAAAACAGTCATAATATAGCATGTCGAAAAAAGTGAAAAACGGTCATAGTATAGCATGTCGAAAAAAGTAAAAAAACAGTCATAGTAAAGCATGTCAAAAACAGTCATAGTTTAGTCTGTCGAAAAAAGTGAAAAACGGTCAGAGTATAGCATGTCGAAAAAAGTGAAAAACGGTCTTTAGCATGTTTAAAAAATTCAAAAAACAGTCATAGTATATCATGTCAAAAACAGTCACGGTATAGCCTGTCGAAAAAAGTGAAAGACGGTCATAGTATAACATGTCGAAAAAAGTCAAAAAACAGTCATAGTATATAATGTCGAAAACAGTCATAGTATAGCCTGTCGAAAAAAGTAAAAAAACAGTCATAGTATATTATGTCGAAAACAGTCATAGTATAGCCTGTCGAAAACAGTCATAGTTTAGTCCGTTGAAAAAAGTGAAAAACGGTCAGAGTATAGCATGTCGAAAAAAGTGAAAAAACAGTCATAGTATATAATGTCGAAAACAGTCATAGTATAGCCTGTCGAAAACAGTCACAGTATAGCCTGTCGAAAAAAGTGAAAAACGGACAGAGTAAAGCATGTCGAAAAAAGTGAAAAAACAGTCATAGTATAGCCTGTCAAAAAAAGTGAAAAACGGTCATAGTATAGCATGTCGAAAAAAGTGAAAAACGGTCATAGTATAGCATGTCGAAAAAAAGTAAAAAAAACAGTCATAGTAAAGCATGTCAAAAACGGTCATAGTATAGCATGTCGAAAAAAGTGAAAAACGGTCATAGTATAGCATTATGAAAAAAGTGAAAAACGGTCATAGTATAGCATGTCGAAAAAAGTAAAAAAACAGTCATAGTATATTATGTCGAAAACAGTCATAGTATAGCCTGTCGAAAACAGTCATAGTATAGGCTGTCGAAAAATGGAAAAACAGTCATAATATAGCATGTCGAAAAAAGTAAAAAAACAGTCATAGTAAAGCATGTCAAAAACAGTCATAGTTTAGTCTGTCTAAAAAAGTGAAAAACGGTCAGAGTATAGCATGTCGAAAAAAGTGAAAAACGGTCTTTAGCATGTTTAAAAAATTCAAAAAACAGTCATAGTATATTATGTCGAAAACAGTCACGGTATAGCCTGTCGAAAAAAGTGAAAAACGGTCATAGTATAACATGTCGAAAAAAGTCAAAAAACAGTCATAGTATATAATGTCGAAAACAGTCATAGTATAGCCTGTCGAAAAAAGTGAAAAACGGTCATAGTATAGCATGTCGAAAAAAGTCAAAAAACAGTCATAGTATATAATTTCGAAAACTCTCATAGTATAGCATGTCGAAAAAAGTGAAAAAACAGTCATAGTATATAATGTCGAAAACAGTCATAGTATAGCCTGTCGAAAACAGTCACAGTATAGCATGTCGAAAAAAGTGAAAAAACAGTCATAGTATAGCCTGTCGAAAACAGTCATAGTATAGCCTGTCAAAAAAAGTGAAAAACGGTCATAGTATAGCATGTCGAAAAAAGTGAAAAACGGTCATAGTATAGCATGTCGAAAAAAGTAAAAAAACAGTCATAGTAAAGCATGTCAAAAACAGTCATAGTATAGCCTGTCGAAAACAGTCATAGTATAGCCTGTCGAAAACAGTGATAGTATAGCATGTCGAAAAAAGTGAAAAACGGTCTTTAGCATGTTGAAAAAATTCAAAAAACAGTCAAAGTATATTATGTCGAAAACAGTCATAGTATAGCCTGTTGAAAAAAGTGAAAATCGGACATAGTATACTATGTCGAAAAAAGTAAAAAAATAGTCATAGTATTTTATGTCGAAAACAGTCATAGTATAGCCTTTAGAAAACACTCATAGTATAGCCTGTCAAAAAAAGTGAAAAACGGTCATAGTATAGCATGTCGAAAAAAGGGAAAATCAGTCATAATATAGCATGTCGAAAAAAGTGAAAAACGGTCATAGTATAGCATGTCGAAAAAAGTAAAAAAACAGTCATAGTAAAGCATGTCAAAAACAGTCATAGTTTAGTCTGTCGAAAAAAGTGAAAAACGGTCTTTAGCATGTTTAAAAAATTCAAAAAACAGTCATAGTATATTATGTCGAAAACAGTCATGGTATAGCCTGTCGAAAAAAGTGAAAAACGATCATAGTATAGCCTGTCGAAAAAAGTGAAAAAAGGTCTTTAGCATGTCGAAAAAAGTGAAAAACGGTCATAGTATAGCATGTCGAAAAAAGTCAAAAAACAGTCATAGTATATAATTTCGAAAACTCTCATAGTATAGCATGTCGAAAAAAGTGAAAAAACAGTCATAGTATATAATGTCGAAAACAGTCATAGTATAGCCTTTAGAAAACACTCATAGTATAGCCTGTCAAAAAAAGTGAAAAACGGTCATAGTATAGCATGTCGAAAAAAGGGAAAATCAGTCATAATATAGCATGTCGAAAAAAGTGAAAAACGGTCATAGTATAGCATGTCGAAAAAAGTAAAAAAACAGTCATAGTAAAGCATGTCAAAAACAGTCATAGTTTAGTCTGTCGAAAAAAGTGAAAAACGGTCTTTAGCATGTTTAAAAAATTCAAAAAACAGTCATAGTATATTATGTCGAAAACAGTCATGGTATAGCCTGTCGAAAAAAGTGAAAAACGATCATAGTATAGCCTGTCGAAAAAAGTGAAAAAAGGTCTTTAGCATGTCGAAAAAAGTGAAAAACGGTCATAGTATAGCATGTCGAAAAAAGTCAAAAAACAGTCATAGTATATAATTTCGAAAACTCTCATAGTATAGCATGTCGAAAAAAGTGAAAAAACAGTCATAGTATATAATGTCGAAAACAGTCATAGTATAGCCTGTCGAAAACAGTCACAGTATAGCATGTCGAAAAAAGTGAAAAAACAGTCATAGTATAGCATGTCGAAAAAAGTGAAAAACGGTCTTTAGCATGTTGAAAAAATTCAAAAAACAGTCAAAGTATATTATGTCGAAAACAGTCATAGTATAGCCTGTCAAAAAAAGTGAAAAACGGTCATAGTATACTATGTCGAAAAAAGTAAAAAAATAGTCATAGTATTTTATGTCGAAAACAGTCATAGTATAGCCTTTAGAAAACACTCATAGTATAGCCTGTCAAAAAAAGTGAAAAATGGTCATAGTATAGCATGTCGAAAAAAATGAAAAACGGTCATAGTATAGCATGTTGAAAAAATTCAAAAAACAGTCAAAGTATATTATGTCGAAAACAGTCATAGTATAGCATGTCGAAAAAAGTGAAAAACGGTCATAGTATAGCATGTCGAAAAAAGTAAAAAAACAGTCATAGTAAAGCATGTCAAAAACAGTCATAGTATAGCCTGTCGAAAACAGTCATAGTATAGCCTGTCGAAAACAGTCATAGTATAGCCTGTCAAAAAAAGTGAAAAACGGTCATAGTATAGCATGTCGAAAAAAGTGAAAAACGGTCTTTAGCATGTTGAAAAAATTCAAAAAACAGTCAAAGTATATTATGTCGAAAACAGTCATAGTATAGCCTGTTGAAAAAAGTGAAAATCGGACATAGTATACTATGTCGAAAAAAGTAAAAAAATAGTCATAGTATTTTATGTCGAAAACAGTCATAGTATAGCCTTTAGAAAACACTCATAGTATAGCCTGTCAAAAAAAGTGAAAAACGGTCATAGTATAGCATGTCGAAAAAAGGGAAAATCAGTCATAATATAGCATGTCGAAAAAAGTGAAAAACGGTCATAGTATAGCATGTCGAAAAAAGTAAAAAAACAGTCATAGTATATAATGTCGAAAACAGTCATAGTATAGCCTGTCGAAAAAAGTGAAAAACGGTCATAGTATAGCATGTCGAAAAAAGTCAAAAAACAGTCATAGTATATAATTTCGAAAACTCTCATAGTATAGCATGTCGAAAAAAGTGAAAAAACAGTCATAGTATATAATGTCGAAAACAGTCATAGTATAGCCTGTCGAAAACAGTCACAGTATAGCATGTCGAAAAAAGTGAAAAAACAGTCATAGTATAGCCTGTCGAATACAGTCATAGTATAGCCTGTCGAAAACAGTCATAGTATAGCCTGTCAAAAAAAGTGAAAAACGGTCATAGTATAGCATGTCGAAAAAAGTGAAAAACGGTCTTTAGCATGTTGAAAAAATTCAAAAAACAGTCAAAGTATATTATGTCGAAAACAGTCATAGTATAGCCTGTCAAAAAAAGTGAAAAACGGTCATAGTATACTATGTCGAAAAAAGTAAAAAAATAGTCATAGTATTTTATGTCGAAAACAGTCATAGTATAGCCTTTAGAAAACACTCATAGTATAGCCTGTCAAAAAAAGTGAAAAACGGTCATAGTATAGCATGTCGAAAAAAATGAAAAACGGTCATAGTATAGCATGTCGAAAAAAGTAAAAAAACAGTCATAGTATATTATGTCGAAAACAGTCATAGTATAGCCTGTCGAAAACAGTCATAGTATAGGCTGTCGAAAAAAGTGAAAAACAGTCATAGTATAGCATGTCGAAAAAAGTAAAAAAACAGTCATAGTAAAGCATGTCAAAAACAGTCATAGTTTAGTCTGTCGAAAAAAGTGAAAAACGGTCATAGTATAGCATGTCGAAAAAAAGTAAAAAAACAGTCATAGTAAAGCATGTCAAAAACAGTCATAGTATAGCCTGTCGAAAACAGTCATAGTATAGCCTGTCGAAAACAGTCATAGTATAGCCTGTCAAAAAAAGTGAAAAACGGTCATAGTATAGCATGTCGAAAAAAGTGAAAAACGGTCATAGTATAGCATGTCGAAAAAAGTAAAAAAACAGTCATAGTATATTATGTCGAAAACAGTCATAGTATAGCCTGTCGAAAACAGTCATAGTATAGGCTGTCGAAAAATGGAAAAACAGTCATAATATAGCATGTCGAAAAAAGTGAAAAACGGTCATAGTATAGCATGTCGAAAAAAGTAAAAAAACAGTCATAGTAAAGCATGTCAAAAACAGTCATAGTTTAGTCTGTCGAAAAAAGTGAAAAACGGTCAGAGTATAGCATGTCGAAAAAAGTGAAAAACGGTCTTTAGCATGTTTAAAAAATTCAAAAAACAGTCATAGTATATCATGTCAAAAACAGTCACGGTATAGCCTGTCGAAAAAAGTGAAAGACGGTCATAGTATAACATGTCGAAAAAAGTCAAAAAACAGTCATAGTATATAATGTCGAAAACAGTCATAGTATAGCCTGTCGAAAAAAGTAAAAAAACAGTCATAGTATATTATGTCGAAAACAGTCATAGTATAGCCTGTCGAAAACAGTCATAGTATAGGCTGTCGAAAAAGGGAAAAACGGTCATAGTATAGCATGTTGAAAAAACTAAAAAAAACAGTCATAGTATAGCCTGTCGAAAACAGTCATAGTTTAGTCCGTTGAAAAAAGTGAAAAACGGTCAGAGTATAGCATGTCGAAAAAAGTGAAAAAACAGTCATAGTATATAATGTCGAAAACAGTCATAGTATAGCCTGTCGAAAACAGTCACAGTATAGCCTGTCGAAAAAAGTGAAAAAACAGTCATAGTAAAGCATGTCAAAAACAGTCATAGTTTAGTCTGTCGAAAAAAGTGAAAAACGGTCAGAGTATAGCATGTCGAAAAAAGTGAAAAAACAGTCATAGTATATAATGTCGAAAACAGTCATAGTATAGCCTGTCGAAAACAGTCACAGTATAGCCTGTCGAAAACAGTCATAGTATAGCATGTTGAAAAAAGTGAAAAAACAGTCATAGTATATAATGTCGAAAACAGTCATAGTATAGCCTGTCGAAAACAGTCACAGTATAGCCTGTCGAAAAAAGTGAAAAACGGACAGAGTAAAGCATGTCGAAAAAAGTGAAAAAACAGTCATAGTAAAGCATGTCAAAAACAGTCATAGTTTAGTCTGTCGAAAAAAGTGAAAAACGGTCAGAGTATAGCATGTCGAAAAAAGTGAAAAAACAGTCATAGTATATAATGTCAAAAAAAGTGAAAAACGGTCATAGTATAGCATGTCGAAAAAAGTGAAAAACGGTCATAGTATAGCATGTCGAAAAAAGTAAAAAAAACAGTCATAGTAAAGCATGTCAAAAACGGTCATAGTATAGCATGTCGAAAAAAGTGAAAAACGGTCATAGTATAGCATTATGAAAAAAGTGAAAAACGGTCATAGTATAGCATGTCGAAAAAAGTAAAAAAACAGTCATAGTATATTATGTCGAAAACAGTCATAGTATAGCCTGTCGAAAACAGTCATAGTATAGGCTGTCGAAAAATGGAAAAACAGTCATAATATAGCATGTCGAAAAAAGTGAAAAACGGTCATAGTATAGCATGTCGAAAAAAGTAAAAAAACAGTCATAGTAAAGCATGTCAAAAACAGTCATAGTTTAGTCTGTCGAAAAAAGTGAAAAACGGTCAGAGTATAGCATGTCGAAAAAAGTGAAAAACGGTCTTTAGCATGTTTAAAAAATTCAAAAAACAGTCATAGTATATTATGTCGAAAACAGTCACGGTATAGCCTGTCGAAAAAAGTGAAAAACGGTCATAGTATAACATGTCGAAAAAAGTCAAAAAACAGTCATAGTATATAATGTCGAAAACAGTCATAGTATAGCCTGTCGAAAAAAGTGAAAAACGGTCATAGTATAGCATGTCGAAAAAAGTCAAAAAACAGTCATAGTATATAATTTCGAAAACTCTCATAGTATAGCATGTCGAAAAAAGTGAAAAAACAGTCATAGTATATAATGTCGAAAACAGTCATAGTATAGCCTGTCGAAAACAGTCACAGTATAGCATGTCGAAAAAAGTGAAAAAACAGTCATAGTATAGCCTGTCGAAAACAGTCATAGTATAGCCTGTCAAAAAAAGTGAAAAACGGTCATAGTATAGCATGTCGAAAAAAGTGAAAAACGGTCATAGTATAGCATGTCGAAAAAAGTAAAAAAACAGTCATAGTAAAGCATGTCAAAAACAGTCATAGTATAGCCTGTCGAAAACAGTCATAGTATAGCCTGTCGAAAACAGTCATAGTATAGCCTGTCAAAAAAAGTGAAAAACGGTCATAGTATAGCATGTCGAAAAAAGTGAAAAACGGTCTTTAGCATGTTGAAAAAATTCAAAAAACAGTCAAAGTATATTATGTCGAAAACAGTCATAGTATAGCCTGTTGAAAAAAGTGAAAATCGGACATAGTATACTATGTCGAAAAAAGTAAAAAAATAGTCATAGTATTTTATGTCGAAAACAGTCATAGTATAGCCTTTAGAAAACAGTCATAGTATAGCCTGTCGAAAAAAGGGAAAATCAGTCATAATATAGCATGTCGAAAAAAGTGAAAAACGGTCATAGTATAGCATGTCGAAAAAAGTAAAAAAACAGTCATAGTAAAGCATGTCAAAAACAGTCATAGTTTAGTCTGTCGAAAAAAGTGAAAAACGGTCTTTAGCATGTTTAAAAAATTCAAAAAACAGTCATAGTATATTATGTCGAAAACAGTCATGGTATAGCCTGTCGAAAAAAGTGAAAAACGATCATAGTATAGCCTGTCGAAAAAAGTGAAAAAAGGTCTTTAGCATGTCAAAAAAAGTGAAAAACGGTCATAGTATAACATGTCGAAAAAAGTGAAAAACGGTCATAGTATAGCATGTCGAAAAAAGTCAAAAAACAGTCATAGTATATAATTTCGAAAACTCTCATAGTATAGCATGTCGAAAAAAGTGAAAAAACAGTCATAGTATATAATGTCGAAAACAGTCATAGTATAGCCTGTCGAAAACAGTCACAGTATAGCATGTCGAAAAAAGTGAAAAAACAGTCATAGTATAGCCTGTCGAATACAGTCATAGTATAGCCTGTCGAAAACAGTCATAGTATAGCCTGTCAAAAAAATTGAAAAACGGTCATAGTATAGCATGTCGAAAAAAGTGAAAAACGGTCTTTAGCATGTTGAAAAAATTCAAAAAACAGTCAAAGTATATTATGTCGAAAACAGTCATAGTATAGCCTGTCAAAAAAAGTGAAAAACGGTCATAGTATACTATGTCGAAAAAAGTAAAAAAATAGTCATAGTATTTTATGTCGAAAACAGTCATAGTATAGCCTTTAGAAAACACTCATAGTATAGCCTGTCAAAAAAAGTGAAAAACGGTCATAGTATAGCATGTCGAAAAAAATGAAAAACGGTCATAGTATAGCATGTCGAAAAAAGTAAAAAAACAGTCATAGTATATTATGTCGAAAACAGTCATAGTATAGCCTGTCGAAAACAGTCATAGTATAGGCTGTCGAAAAAAGTGAAAAACAGTCATAGTATAGCATGTCGAAAAAAGTAAAAAAACAGTCATAGTTTAGTCTGTCGAAAAAAGTGAAAAACAGTCATAGTATAGCATGTTGAAAAAAGTGAAAAAACAGTCATAGTATATTATGTCAAAAACAGTCATAGTATAGCCTGTCAAAAAAAGTGAAAAACGGTCATAGTATAGCCTGTCGAAAAAAGTGAAAAACGGTCTTTAGCATGTTGAAAAAATTCAAAAAACAGTCATAGTATATTATGTCGAAAACAGTCATCGTATAGCCTGTCAAAAAAAGTGAAAAACTGTCATAGTATAGCATGTCGAAAAAAGTGAAAAACGGTCTTTAGCATGTCGAAAAAAGCCAAAAAATAGTCATAGTATATTATGTCGAAAACAGTCATAGTATAGCCTGTCGAAAAACGTGAAAAGATGTCATAGTATACTATGTCGAAAAAAGTAAAAAAATAGTCATAGTATATTATGTCGAAAACAGTCATAGTATAGCCTGTAGAAAACACTCATAGTATAGCCTGTCGAAAAAAGTGAAAAACGGTCATAGTATAGCATGTCGAAAAAAGTGAAAAACGGTCATAGTATATTATGTCGAAAACAGTTATTAAACTAAAAACGTTTACCAGTTTCAATAAAAACAACTTTAAAAACCCAAGTAACTATAATCCCTTCTACTTGTTTTGCAGGCTGCGATCACAGCCGACCTCCTGAGCTTCAGGCGTCCATCCTCTGCAGAAGAAGATCCGCTTCATCATCAGTATCAAAAAAACACAAAAACTAAAGAATCCAGTTTTGGTTTGAATTGGTGTTTCAGCTATGGGATGGAGATTTGCCTTAAGGAGCCTTCACTGACCGACATGTTGAACCACAAACCCCGAACCCCCCCGAACCTGGACTGACTCCACGTCAACGTGGGCCGGGAGGGGTCGGAGGTCTTCCGGCTCTGTCCTGTGATTGGATGTCCACACTGTGTCCGTGCTCGTGGAGGCGGCGTTACCGAGTCAGCAGTTTTTCTTTTTTTCTTTCTTGTTTTAAATCTCAGGAGCAGCTGAAGAAGAAACCCAGCGAGCACATCGGCCTCTTCCTCCGCTTCCAAACCTCCTCGTTCGTTAGATTCACCTTCTCACTGCTCTCCTGGCTCAGTAGATGTAATGAATCTTCTTTAACATGCTCACAAACTGCCAGGAGACGATCCTCACTGAACGACCCCAGGAAGAAGTTCTAGAAGAAAAAAGAGCACAAAGTTTAGTTCACTGATGTTTATTTGAGGAGTTTTCTGCAGCTTTTTTTAATTACATTACAGTCATTTTTTATTTTATTTTAATTCAACACTAAAAACATTAAGTAACAAAATCCATTTGTCAATTAAATCGAAAGTCAATCATCAAAGTATTTTGGATCCGATTTCTTGAATTGCTGCTCGACTCACTTTTTGACTCCTGAACGTGTGAATGTTTGCTGAGTCAGCACAAAATAAAGAGAGTTGAAGTGAACAAACCTCTCTGAGGATGAAGATCGTCACTGTCGGAGCTTCTTTAGAGTCGCTGGTTCAGAGCTGAGATGAACTCTGAGATGAACCTGAAGCTTCTCTGAGGTTCAACAAAAAAAAAGGATCAAAAGTGACTGAAGACGAACAAACTGACAAAACCTCCAACAAACGCTATCGACTTTCTCTTTCTGCTGAATAGACAGAAACATATCTGAAGGCCGGCCCGAAACCTTTCTGAGCTTTTCTTCCATCAAATTACCGAAACATAAAAGAAGGTGCAACTTGGATTCATGACAATAAAACAAATAAACTAATAAACACGAGACGAAACAAATATAAAACGATCAAAGACAGTTTGACTTCATTTCCTGCCGTCGTTACAAAAGTTTAAAGAGCATCAAAATATTTATTTTATTCTTCAAACGTTTCAGATTTAAATTTAAATAACGCTCACAAATGTAGTAAAGCACCAAAAATACAGAAAAATTATGCGTCAATTTGTTTTGATTACAAATTACAAATATAAATGTCTCGTCTACATCATAAATTATAATAGAAAATGTTCCCTTTATAATGGAAAATGATTATTGTATTAAACCATAAATTGTCTATGAATTGTTAAAATACACAAATTCAGCAAAGTGCACAAATCATTTTTTGTTTTAATCTCAAAATTGGAAATCACCAAATTTTGTTCAAAATAGAACAATTCAGTTTTATAATCCTACAATTTGATTTAATCGGTATAATTAGTTATAATGCCCCAAATAACAAAATATTGTGTCGTGCTTCCAAAAGCTAAGAATGTGGTAAGGACGGAGTTCCTGTTAAAAAAACTGATCTGGTTCTAAATTGTTACTTCTTTTTTTTTTTAAAAAAAGAACCAATATTTGGTGTTTATTTATTTGAGTTAATTTGAAAATTTGACCATAAAGCTGCAGAAATGTTTCTGAATTTAAAAGACGTTTTAATAATAAATAATAAATAAATAGTAAATCAGTGAATGTTAACAGCAAAAAACAATTATGATTTTACAATTAATCACTTTCGAAATTTGTCTCGGGCCGAATATTTGTCCTAAAAACATGAATATTGTTCATAAAATAGTTTCTTTTAGTCATCAAATCAACTTATTAACAATAATTTTGTAATATTTCATCTTTCTGCTCCACATTTCTTCCTTCATGACTTTACAGAATGTTTACTGAACCTCATTAGATTTACTGCATTCAGGAAGTTCAGCGCGTCGCAAAAATAAGAGTGCAGAGTTCAACGACTTAAAAACATTAAAGGTCCAAAGAACATCGGATCTTTTAACTATTTACTGCCAACAATCAAAGTCAAATTGTTTAAACACGTTAAAATGTGCCAGTAACATAAAGTTTGTAGTTAGTTCCATAAATCAACGTTTAAATAAAGATTATTAGTTTAATTTGGAATACTTTCAATCTTTAGTTTAAATTAACAAAACTTCTCAAATACATCAGTGTCTAATATTTAATATTTAACAGCTTCATATTTTGCCTGAAAAATGGTATAAAATTTAAATTAGTAACTAAACTAAAATAAGATTTCAAATAATGAAACTATTTAAAGAAACAGCTGATATTGTTTTGTAGTACAAAATGTTTAAAAGAAAAAAAGCTGTTTTCTTCTAAAAAGACGTTTTATGAACTCAGAATTTCAAAATAAAACAAAACACCCCACAAATTGTTTATGATCGCAAATCTTTGTACAACTCCATAAAGTTTTCATAATTTGTTAAATATTGATTTACCTTTAATACTAAATCTAGTAAAAAAACGCCTGTTTGTGTTATTTTCACCTCACTTTGTATCTAATTAGTGAAATAAAGGAAGAACTCATGAATGTGTGAAAGGATTCGTGGCCTTGAGGCTCAAACTGAAGTCTTTTCTCTATTAACATCAAACGTACTGTAAATATTAATATTAATACTGCTTATTGTTTCTACTCGTCATTACTCAGTAACTCTGTGGAACTGTTGCTTTAGAGGTTTGTTTTTTTAAACTTGTTGTATCTGTGAATCATCAGCTGAGCCACAAGTTCAGGAAACGTCGACTTGGAGAAAAAAAACGCACTTTGTTAGAAATAAACCTGCAGACGACGTCTCTGAACTCTAGATTCTCTCTCTTCGTGTTTCAACGTGTTCGTCTTTGGTGCCATTTTATTGTACATTTGTGTCACTTAAAATTTGAGGGACGATTTCAACTGAGATCGTCGTCACAGAGTTTTAATGTGTGTGTTAAAAAATAAAATGTTGCAGTTACATTTGTCCTGGTTCACTTATTTATGGGTCAGGGTATTAATACACATGCATACATACATACGGGTTAACCCTGTATATGTGTGTGTATGTATATGTGTATATATATATATATATATATATATATATATATATATATTAGGATTAACTTTGACCCTGAATGATCTGAGGATAATTTATAGTTTGGATTTTTATGACCAACATTGTGATTTAAATTGTGGTTATTTTCTATACATTAAACTACAGGCCTATATAATTATATATACATATAAATATGTATATATATTGTACAGTGTATTTATATGTGTATATATGTGTTCTGTATAGTTTTCACACTGCTGCCAAACAATCACAAGTTACTTTTGTTTCGTCCGATAGAATATTTAAAGCTTTTTGTTTTGTCAGCCAAGAAGATAAAAGTTAACATTTAATAATGTGACATTAGTGGTAAAGTTAAAAGTTAAATTCAGACGGCGGATACATTTGTGGCTTTAATCTCAGATTATTTGTGAGTTTGTTCTTGTAAATTTAAGATTTTTATCGTAAACTTTGAGTTTCTCCCCAGAATTCCCCCCCTTCCCCGGCTCTTCTTCTTTATTAACCTCCAGCGGCTCTTTTATGTCGTAATAACTAAGAATAAATAAAAGTTTAACCTCAGATTTAGTCTTTATCAGCATAAAAAACGGAACATAACATAAAACTGGGTTTGTCTTTACGGAAACTTTGTAAGTAACAAAAACCCAAAGATAAGAAATGATTTTTATAAATGTTTTATTGCAGAATGAGCAGATTTATATGGAAAAAGGCACCAATGAAAACTATAAACATACAAATACATTTCTGTCTTGTTGGCTTCTAGAACTGTTTGAGTACACGGACGGTTCACTAAATACACAAACGTTACTCTCATTAAATATTCAGCTTTAATCATCATTAGTGTTTTTTACAGTGTCGTACTACAGAAAACAATCCTCCGTTTATTTCTTTAAAATCCACCAAGAGAACGGCAGAAAACCTTAAGAGCATGAGTGGGAAAACAATCAATACAATCAATTGATGCCACAGTGAGTAAAGAACGTACCGACTGATTTATGTAAATCTTTCTTGAAAGCGTATATATATATATATATATATAAAATAAAAACACTATCATATATATATATATATATATATATATATATATATATATATATATATATATATATATATATATATATATATATATATATATATATATATATATGATAGTGTTTAAAGTGTTGTTGCTTCAGGCTGGTGTTATTAGTTTGAGCAGAAATCTTTTTTAGGTTTCTTGTTCATTTACAGATGAACAGTTTTACAGTAAATTCTGAAATAAAAGCAGGTATTTGAATAATGACAGTCTGGAATAAATAAAGAAGCATTTAATAGTGGTAGATTTACTTGCTATAATGACTCACATGGTAAATTTAGGGTTAGGGTTAGTGGAGATTAAAGTTATGTGACCGTGGCTAAGTGGAGAGCAGGGTTGCCTTTCAATCAGAGGGTCGGCGGTTCAATCCCCAGCTCCTGCTCTGCTAGTTGCATGTCAATGTGTCCTTGAGCAAGACACTTAACCCCAAATTTGCTCCCGTAGCTGCGTCTACGGTGTGTAGATAGATACTGAATTGTAAGTCGCTTTGGATAAAAGCGTCTGCTAAATGACTGTAATGTAATGTAATGTCATACTCACCACCTCCCTTCACTGTGAATGGTGCAAACAATCCAGTGTGATGCAATACATCAATATACTGTAATTACTTAAGTTTTTCTGTCTACAGATAACTGAATAACAACTGTATCAAAATGTATCATCAGATACTCTAATCGATGTGTTTATTGAGTGGTGAGTATGAGACAACTGTTGTACTGACTGAATGTCTCATGAATATATAGAAACATGGAGGAAGAGTTTTTAACAGGAAACCAGAATAAAAGACCTCTGAATTTATGGTATTTAAGAAAACAAAACTCCCAGCAAATGTTTAGTATTTTGTCCCATCGGTCAACTTCCTGAAGTGATGACAGCATCAATGTGTTATATTTTGTTATTCATGTAGAGTGACGGAGTCTTCGCTAATAAAGCTTTATACGACAAGATAAATTAAAAAAAGAACTACATATTAAGTACAGCATGAATGCCCCCAAAATCCTGTTCCCAAAGTCCTATATTCCCAAGGTGCTAAGTTCCCTTGGTGCTAAGTTCTTAAAGTCCTAAGTTCCCAAAGTCCTAAGTTCCCACGGTCCTAAGTTGCCACGGTCCTATGTTCACAAAGCGTAAGTTCCAGACTTGATGATGTCATACGTGATGCAGTAAGATGACTGACAGGACAGGACTAAACAGCTGTTATTGTGGGCGGAGCCTGAAGCGAACACATTCGTCATGTTTAGGGTCAGCGGGCTACAATCACCTCAGTGTTTGAACTTCTGAATCATTTACAGGTTTGATTCTAGAAATAATAATAATTACATCGTTATTATTTATTGTGCAAAAATGCTGATCGCCAAATCTAATGATGACATCACTAACTCTGAATCACATGATGTCCTTAAATAAAAGATTATTATAACTGATTATTATATCAGTCGATCAGTTCTATTTTCAATTATATTAAACTTTTGATAAAACCATAAAACACAAAGATTATATATATACTGTATATATATATTATATACTATGAATATAATTCAGTCAGACATGTACAGTTATATTTATCAGTCTATTAATAGAACCATTTATTCCAACATTCTCTTAATTCATTCACTTTTCTGTACAAACCATCAAACTTCATTTAAACTACAAGTCCCAGTTAGTCGTTTATCTTCAAGTCACAGAATCAATGATTTCTTCTTTTATTACGTGTATTATTTACATTATGTTATATCCTCTTATGGGAGTTGGTTTACTACTTAAATGTTTTTTATCTCGACATGTTAAGGTAGTTTGTTTTCTCAGAATAATACGATTTTTAAGTTTAAACCAGGAGACAAACCTCCAGTTCTTCATGAGTTAAAGCTGCATTCTCTCTAGTGTCCATCAGGGGGCGACTCCTCTGGTTGTATAGAAGTCTAGTCTAAAATGACTCTACTTCTCTCTTGATTTATTCCCTCAGTAAACATTGTAAACATGAGTTTATGGTCTCAATCTCTAGTTTACAGTCTTCTTCAATACAGCATGATGTTCATTTAGTACATTATGCTCCATTTAGAGTCAAACAGACCAGAAAGAGGGGATGATTTAGGGGTGGGGCTACACGGTGATTGACAGCATGATGTTAATGACGAGGCACAAACCACCAGCTGTTATTATTTAATAATTAATCATTATTATTTAACACTGAGAGGCTTCAACATGGAAGAATATTCTAAATGTTCTACGGAGACGAGCTGAGGAGCTCCTGTCGCCTCCTCATGATCTCCTCAAACTCTGCCTGGTCCACCGCCGCCTGAGGAGGAAAGGAAGGAGGCTGCAGTGTGAAGAGTAAAGGAAGGAGGGAAGGAGGGGAGGAAGTGGAGCTCAGTGGGCGTTTCCTTCATCAAAAGACTCCACCCCTGAATCACAGGCTGCTAGTTTCTCCTGTCGCCTCCTCATGATCTCCTGGAGCTCAGAGCCTGAACCTCTCTGAGGAGACGAGAGGGGAGGAGACAGGGGAGGAGGGAGGAGATGAGAGAGGAGGGAGGAGAGAGGAGACAGGGGAGGAAACGAGAGCAGAGGAGACAAACAGCTGGTTAGAAAGTGGAAGCTGTTTCTACTGAGATAAAGAACCTCAAGAAGCCGTTTGCTGCTGCAGGAAGCTGTGAAGAGCAGGAGGCATGCTGGGTAACGTAGTTCTACTGAGTACTCTAACACTGGTCCCACAAAGGTCTGTTTCACTCAACAATAAACAAATAAGTCTTAAAATGATTAATATTGTGTTGAAAGCAGGATTAGTATGGAGGACCAAAAGTGCCTCATCAAAATATAAATACATGAATAAATAAATAAATAAATATTGGCATTTACTAATTTCTGATTCTATATTTCTCTATTTTTTTTTACGTATGTACAAAAACTAATAAAAATGTAACTGTAGAAAAAAAATCTGAAAGTAGAAATAAAAAATAAAAAGCTGAAATACATATTTTACTAAAAGTTAAAAAGTTAAAAAAAACATTTGATATTTGTTATATTTATTCATTATTTATATATGTATTAATCTAAGCTTTGTGTATTTATTGATAATTAAGATTATTATCGTTTCTTTTATTTGATTGTCGACGTCTTTGTGCGACCACAACTTTAAATATTGATAAAAAACGATATCATGAGGCAGCCATCTTTATGATCAGCTGACTGCTAATCAATGCTAAGCTAACACACAGAACACACATTTATCAAGAGAAGATCTACATCCTGGTCTCTACGGGTGGGGGGGCGGGGTCAGAGGTTCTGGATCTGGTGCATTCTGGGAGCTTAAGGAGGACTTGACTGTTCGGCCACAGCAGGGAGAGAAATACTACCTTAAAACAACCTTAATACTACCTTAAAACTACATTAAAACGCTGCTAAACAAGAAATGACCAGAGCTTCGTTCTGACGGACAGAATCAGGAAATTAATTTATTCTACTTTAATTCATATGGAAAATTAAACACCTCATGTGGTGCTTTGAAGATCGCAGACTAGAACACGACTAGGACTCAAGGTTTTTTGTTTAATTTGGTCTTTAGTTGATCAATAAACAGTTGACGTCACATATTAATAAAGAGCTGAGAAAAGAACAGTTTAACAAGTCCAAAGTCAGGACCAACTAGTCCCAAGTCAGGACCAGCTAGTCCCAAATCAAGACCAACTAGTCCCAAGTTAGGACCAGCTAGTCCCAAGTCAGGACCAACTAGTCCAAAGTCAGGACCAACTAGTCCCAAGTCAGGACCAGCTAATCCCAAATCAGGACCAGCTAGTCCCAAATCAAGACCAGCTAGTCCCAAATCAAGACCAACTAGTCCCAAGTCAAGACCAACTAGTCTCAAGTCAGGACCAACTAGTCTTAAGTGCTGGTAAAAACTAAAAGCCAGGAGTCTTAATCTGAGTCCCTTTATAATCAGCTGTTCCTTAAATGTGTCCATCAGAAGAAGGTCTGTCTGAGAACTCGATACCTGAATGAACGTAGTGACACATTCAGAAGATCAAAGGAGGGTCAGAAGAAAACCTGCAGTGGAAATAGACACCAAACACCTTTTGGGGGACAGGAAGCTCAAAGACACAAAAGAGTCTCAACAGAGCGGATTTCACCTGATAAACACCTGAGGAGGGTCTGTTTTAATATACAAAATAATAGGACTTTATTCTGTAAATATTAGGACATTATTCTGAAAATATTAGGACTTTATTCTGAAAATATTGGGACTTTATTCTGAAAATATTAGGACTTTAAAAAAAAGTCAGAATAAAGCAACTCCTCAAACCCAACAAGGAAAACATTCTGCAGAGAAAATCACAGTTTGAGGTGTTTTGGTGTCGATGACATCATGTGTGATGACATCACGTGTGACCTGTGACACTCACCTCCAGCGCCGCCTTCTGGACGGTGACCTGGCTGAAGACACGAGCTCCATCATCGGGACAAACCGTCTTCAGCTCCTCTTTGTTGAGAGAGAAGAGCTGAGCGCCAGTCAGGACGCCGAGGCTGGTGATGGTGCTGCAGGAGAGATGGACAGGTGTGAGACAGGACACACAGGAGACACACGGAGGCAGGTGTGAGACAGGACACACAGGAGACACACGGAGGCAGGTGTGAGACAGGACACACAGGAGAGACACAGACAGGTGTGAGACAGGCCACACAGGAGAGACACAGACAGGTGTGAGACAGGACACACACCTGGACATACATCTGGATAAACCAGGGCACACACCTGGTCATACAACTGGACACACGTGTACACACCTGCACACACACCTGTAGTATGAACAGACTGCATGAAGACACTCACACTGGACTGAAGCCCTTGGCCTCTAACCAGGCTCTGACGTCCTCAGGTGAAGAGTCGTAGGTGATGCTGTTCGACGGCAGACGAGCAGAAACCTGAAACTTCTTCTGAGCGCTGCGACCTAAAGTCAGTCTGTGCATCAGCTCGTCCTGAACCTCCTCCATGTTGGATTTCCTTCCTGCGGGACGTTACGTCGTCACGTTAAAGAGATTATTGAGACTTCTCCACATTAAAGTCACAGTGACTCATGTGTGACTCACGGGTGACGGGTGGAGGTCTCTGGTTGTTGTGCCTCATGGCAACGCCGCCAGTGTCGCTGGACGCGATGCTGTTCTGGCGGCTCACGGTGCAGCTGATGGCGGCCGGCTTGGTGGTCGGAGGCGGCAGCGGCGGCGTGGGGAGCCTGGCGGGGGCCGGAGGGGGCGGCGTTGGGCCCGAAGGGGGCGGAGTCATCGAAGTCACAACCGGTTTACTGGAGGTGTGGTCGGTCCTGGTGGTCTGCTTCTGAGAGAGGACAGGTGGGGCTTTTATTCTGAAAATATTGACGATTCAAAGCACAGATTGATTTATTTAAATTATATTCAGTGGACCTTCTGAACCTGAAATACGTGAAGTCGTGTTGTTTGTTGTTTACCTCGTTCAACTCTCCCAGTAATTGCTGACAACATGAATAAAACATGAAGGCGACAAAGCGTTAAAGTTATTCACTCAAAAACTACTGAGATCATCGTCAACACCGTTTTATTATTCAAACTAAACATGAAGATCAAACTCTAACAAACACTGAAAGGAACAGTCTGACATTCAGAAAACTAAACCTTTAAGATCCAGGGACGCACTTAGCCTAGCTTAGCACAAACACTGGAAGCATAGGGAAACTGCTAGCTACAAACAAGCTAGCATAAAAGAACGTATGTTGGGTTTTTATACAGTAGATGTTGTTATAGTTGTGCTAATATGTTTCATATCCACCATCATGGTAAGTGATCAACAGCTCTTGTTATGGTAGTTGTTTGTAGCTAACTGGTGCTATAGCCTAGCTTAGCACAAAGACTGGAAGCAGGGTGAAACTGCTAGCTACTGTAGCATCAAGTAAAGTCACTGGTATGTAATGTTGATGTTGTGGTAGCTACAGTGAGCATATCCAACAGGATGCTAAGTGTTCTGACTTTATGGTAATAGTTTGTAGCTAACTGATGCTAAAGCCTACCAGGACATGTTAGCCTAGCTTAGCACAAAGACTGGAAAAAGAGGGAAACTGTTAGCCTAGCTGCAGCTTGCTGTTGTTTATTGAACAGCAGCAGAATTAGACCTTGTGGTTTTAGCAGCTGTTAGCATTGGAACTATTTTTTGACAAACAAACCAGGAAATGAAACTTATTACCAAAATGTGAGACTGTTCCTTTAGAAATAAAATAATAAAATAAATACAAATAAATAAAAAGGTCCACAGCAAAACACACACACAAGTTTATTAAAACTAGAGAGACTAAACTAAAGCTTTACCTTGAACAACTCAAACTCCTTCTTTGGCATCATAAGCTTCAACCGTTCAGAATGAAACAGAGCGAGGATGAGGATGATGAGGATGATGAGGATGATGAGGATGATGGAGATGATGAAGCACTACATGAACGTACCTGGATGGTGTGGCTGTAGATGGGCTCTCCTCTGCCCGTCATGTCCACGGCCTTGCTGATCTCCAGGATGTTGTTCGGCACGTAGCCGGACGCCCCGACGCCGTTACCCACCTTCCACCACTGCTTCCTGTCGTCCAGGACCTGAAGACCACCAGACCCTCAGATCAGAACTCAACTCACACTTTACTAGTGAGCACTTTATACGCTAAACGTCTCAAATGTTTAGAGACTTATGTGATGATGAATCCATAAATCACTGATCAATATAATAAAGAGTCTGATCAGATCAGATACAAATATTTTCATTTCCAGAAATTCTGCGAGCAACAAATTTAATTATATTTTTGGCATAAATTCAAACCAGATATTATTGTGATAATGTCTTTAATAATGTTTACCTGAGCAGGTGTTTACGTCCTATAATTAAAAACATACTACAGATCATGATGATTATTTATATTTTAACAAACATCATAAATCAGGAAAAGATAAAAGATTAAAATGTGGAATTAATAAAAGGTTAATTTCTTAGTTTGGTTGTTGCTCATCAGAAATGATTCTCGTTTCTTTCAACATTGATTTAAATTAAAAACATCACTTAGTTATTTTTCTTATAAACATGATTGTCCTTCTGATGAAAGCATGTTTATTATTATTATTATTATTAAGTTATTAATAGAAGAACAAACCTCGACAACCTCGTCTTTGAGGACAGAAAGCTCTGTGTTGTTTCTCGCCACAAAGTCGTATTTAGATTTGGCAAAAAGTTTCGGTTGGATTCTGCTGCCGTCATCGAAACTCCTGAAATATATCAACCAATCACAACAAGACTAGTTAAGACTAGTTAAGACCGGTTAATACCAATTATGACCAGTTAAGACCGGTTAAGACCAGTTATGACCAGTTAAGACCAGTTATGACCAGTTAAGACCGGTTAAGACCGGTTGAAGTACAAGCACAAAAAATAAAACAGTAAATGTTTTCCAACTATGAATTTAATAACTTAATAATAATAATAATAATAGTAAATTGAATAACTAAATAATAACTGAATCATTAACTGCTCATGAACTTAAAGAATTTAAAGACTTGATTCAATGAAAATAATTCAATTTTTAGAGGAAAGAAAGTCTGAATGAGAAAGATTAAAATCATTAAATCGTCATTTTGGATCTTTTTCTCAGATTTTCATGTAGAGAAAAGAGATTATCATCAATAAACATCTCAGAGGAAGGTTTGTCCAGTTCAGAAGATTTAGACGGAATAAGAAAATACCTTATTCATCAATAAATATTTAAATACTGAAATAAATAAATAAAAGCAGAATCAAATGTACATTTAATTATTTCAGTTTTTCAATATTAATTAAATGAATAAATAGAAGAAAACAATGAATAGAAAACAATTATTAATTTATGTTCTGATAAAATACAAAAACATTTATCCTCTGATTCATTTAGTGTTCATTTGTATATGTTTCTCTTTATGTATTTACTGATACATTAATGTCAGTAAAGAGCAGGGATCAGTTCTCCAGGGCGTCATGTGACCTCACCGGTCTACGCGGCTGACGGCCGAGTCCTGATCCTGATCCAGGATCTGCATCCGTCTGTAGGAACCGCAGGAGGAGAACCCGTCTGTGGGGGGGAACTTCTGCACTGCTGACGGCTAAACGCACAGACAGGAAGTATGAATATTAATATAATATTATATTAATATAATATTATATTAATATATATATAAATGAACATGTGATCATGTGACACAGACAGGAAGTAAAGAGTGCTGACCTGAACCTCCAGGCAGTTCCTCAGGTCCTCTTGTCTCTGGATCCCGGCGTCGGTGAGACCCTCAGCCTGCTGGATCAGTTCCTGGTCTCTGGACTGAGTCTCGTGGATCAGCGGCGGCTCCCAGCCGTCCTGGAACGTCAGCACACAGGGGGGGAAGTAGTGGTGCCTGGGCCACTCCAACCTGATCACAGAGACACTTGATCAAAACCAGTTATTGATCTCAGTCCTCCAGGAGGACGTTAAGGATCTCGGTCCTCCATGGGGACGTTAAGGATCTCGGTCCTCCAGGGGGACGTTAAGGATCTCGGTCCTGCAGGGGGACGTTAAGGATCTCGGTCCTCCAGGGGGACGTTATGGATCTCGGTCCTCCAGGAGGACGTTAAGGATCTCGGTCCTCCAGGAGGACGTTAAGGATCTCGGTCCTGCAGGAGGACGTTATGGATCTCGGTCCTGCAGGAGGACGTTATGGATCTCGGTCCACCAGGAGGACGTTATGGATCTCGGTCCTCCTGGAGGACATTAAGGATCTCAGTAATAATTAATACATTGTTAAAAGACTTAATTAATAAAGATTGTCTTCACCTGCATTTGGTCCACCCGTCTCCCAGGGCGACCCACAGGTGTCTCTCCTCCGCCGTCCCCAAGGAATGAAGGAAGTCAATGGACTCTTTGGTCAGAAGAGGAACCACGACGCTGCGAGCCAGATCCACACTGGATGCCTGGATCACCTGGAGGATGGGGGGGGCAGGTAGGGGACAGGTGGGGTGACAGGTAGGGAGAAAAGTGGGGGGACAGGTAGGGAGACAGGTGGGGGGACAGGTAGAGGACAGGTGGGGAGACAGGTAGAGGACAGGTAGGGGACAGGTAGGGGGACAGGTAGGGGGACAGGTAGAGGACAGGTAGGGAGACAGGTAGGGAGACAGGTAGAGGACAGGTGGGGAGACAGGTATGGGGACAGGTAGGGGGACAGGTAGAGGACAGGTAGGGAGACAGGTAGGGAGACAGGTAGGGGACAGGTAATGGGACAGGTAGGGAGACAGGTAGAAGACAGGTAGGGGACAGGTAGAGGACAGGTAAGGAGACAGGTAGAGGACAGGTAGGGAGACAGGTAGAAGACAGGTAGGGGGCAGGTAGAGGACAGGTAGGGGGACAGGTAGGGGGACAGGTAGGGGGCAGGTAGAGGACAGGTAGGGGGACAGGTGTGTAGTGGGTTTGTGTCATTCTAACTTGTGGTTTTATTTTTTTACTCCGTGAAAATCTCAAAACATTTCAGCCATTTTAGAAACTTGAGTTGTGAACGATTTTATTCAGTGAAAATAAACCATGAATAAAACTACGACTAAATAAACAACTGACTAGCTGATTCTATCTAATATAATGTGACTAAAACTAGAAGACTTTTATGAACTAAAGGTTTATGATGAATATGTTAAACTGATAAAGTGCTGACTCACCATCCTGAGAGGAGAGAACAGGAAGTGAAGCAGATCCTCAGCACTCGGGTTCTGGATGAGATCCGTCAGTTTCCCCTGAAGGTCACAAACATTCCTTTAATATCTACAATCACACGATGAAGACGATGATGAAGACGATGATGAAGACGAGCCTACCAGCTGGTTGAAGGCGTGTTTGAACTTCTGTAGACAGTCGATGAACTCGTCCTCACCGGGAGGTCTGGAGCGCAGAGTCAGGACGCCCTCTGGTGGACACGACATTTAAATATCAACTGATGAAGGTGATCAATGATCCTCGAGCTCATCTTCATCATTGTGTATTTCATTTCATTCTTTTGCTTATTTTTGTTTCACTCTCAAAGTAAACTCTTTTACATCGTCCATTTCATACCTGAATGTACATGAACATCATTTATTTATTCTTTCATATAAATGAAAAACAATACAGTGGATTCTATTCTGAGAGAAACGTCTCAACAATAAAGAGGAACGTCAATATGATATATATAGATATCTATAGATATCTATAGTCATTAAGTCATTATAATGACAAACTTTAATAACAAATCAGTATCTGGAAATTAGGACTTAGTATCTCAAAAAACACTGGATTAAGTTTCTCATTATTTTCAGATACTAAGTGATCATTATGAGATACTAAATGATTATTATGAGATACTAAGTGATCATTATGAGATACTAAGTGATCATTATGAGATACTAAATGATTATTATGAGATACTAAGTGATCATTATGAGATACTAAATGATTATTATGAGATACTAAGTGATTATTATGAGATACTAAGTGATCATTATGAGATACTAAATGATTATTATGAGATACTAAGTGATCATTATGAGATACTAAATGATTATTATGAGATACTAAGTGATCATTATGAGATACTAAATGATTATTATGAGATACTAAGTGATCATTATGAGATACTAAGTGATCATTATGAGATACTAAATGATTATTATGAGATACTAAGTGATCATTATGAGATACTAAATGATTATTATGAGATACTAAGTGATTATTATGAGATACTAAGTGATCATTATGAGATACTAAGTGATCATTATGAGATACTAAATGATTATTATGAGATACTACGTGATTATTATGAGATACTAAGTGATTATTATGAGATACTAAGTGATCATTATGAGATACTAAGTGATTATTATGAGATACTAAGTGATTTTTATGAGATATTAAGTGATTATTATGAGATATTAAGTCATTATTATGAGATACTAACTGATTATTATGAGATACTAACTGATTATTATGAGATATTAAGTCATTATTATGAGATATTAAGTCATTATTATGAGATACTAACTGATTATTATGAGACACTAAGTCATTATTATGAGATATTAATAATTTTATGTCATACTAGTGACGTACAGCTTAATGGTTTTTTCATCATGAGGCTTTATTTTTATTTGTTCTCGGCGTAATGGTCTTCCATACATCAATTATTGAGTTTTATTGTGTAGTTTGACATTCATTATGTATTTTTTGACTTCTATAAACCATAAATTGAGAAACCAGCTGAAGCAGAACTGAGCTCAGATGTGACAGAAACCATCAGAAATAGAATTCCTCCTCCTCACCTCCCGGACCTTTCTTCTTGCCTTTCTTGGTCTTCTTCCTCTTGGAGAGCTCGTTGAAGGCCTCGGCAGCCTTCTGAAGTTTGGTGACGAACGACTCAATGTCGTCCAGGATGTGGTTCAGGATTTGCTGGCAAAATAAACGTTTGTCTTTGACTTTAATGATTAAACCTAAACCAACAGACCAGAGGTCAGTTTCCTCACAGCGCTCATTCCGTTATTCTTTATGTAACCAGATTTCCCCTCAAAGCCTCTGAACTTTGATGACATTTAAATAAAGCGACGTTGTTCAATCGGCTTAAATGTGATCATCAGTGACCTCACATGTAACCACAGCAGGTCTTCAGCTGCTCTCAGACCAGACCTTTCATAATAAAAGGACTCACCACGTCTCGGTCCACTCTGGCTGCCGTCATCTCCACCGGTCCGTCCTCCCATGAGATCGGTCGCTGCTTCTCATCTACAGCCAATCAATAACCAGTGATAACATCAGATGTGTAGTTCTATAACCACAGAGACACGTGACCGCGTATATTTACTACAGAACGGTTCTCATTTGATTTAATAACTTCAGTTACTCAGCTGTGAGCTTTATTTCAGGTTGAAAAATCGATCCTGGTTGTTTTGTTATTGTTCACACATATCTTCCTCCTATGACGACATCATGATGGTGACATCACTCACAGTCTTGCTGCTCATTGGTCCACGCTGACCACGCAGCCGCTCGGCTCTTCACGTCCACCTGATTGGACGAGGCCGGTGGTTCGGGGGCGGGAGCAGCGGGGGGAGGGGGGATGATCCCGTCGCTCTTCAGGATCATCCTGCAGACAGACGGGCAGACCAGCCAATCAGCTGTCAGCGTTTACTACGAGCCTCTCAGAGTGTTTGCTGATTGGTTCTTACCTTAAAGCCTCCGGTCTCTTCTTCACTTTGCCTCCTTTGGCGTCGATCATAGCACCTTCTATGTCTGCGTGGATCAGATTGGCCTGATGGGCAGAAACATAAGCGTGATGAAACGTTAATAACAACAATTCATGGCTTCATGTTTCTGTAAAAGTCTAAACTTTCATGGCTTTAAATGAAGTGTGAAGACTTTGTCTTTGTGACTCCGCCATGGTGATCCACAGGGCTCCATCATTGGGCCCCTACTGTTTACATTACATCTAAATATTCATGTTCTTTTAACTAATCAAACATCTTTCAAGCTACTTTCTTTTATTCCATTTGGATAAATGTTTTCATGACTCCATGTTTTTATTGAATGTATTTGTGAATTTTTAGTTGACTGACTTTGTTTTCTTACTCTGAACAACTCACATTTTCTACCAAATAAATAACATGAATCATATTGAAATGTACCTTAACTTAAAAAAAAGATGTGAAGATGTCGGACATTTTATCCAGAGAATTGATTTTGTTGCTGCCGTTTACATTTATTATGATTCAAATAAAAACAAATATTGTTTAGTTGTGTTTGTCTTGTGTTTGTTGTGTTAGAAACGAGCTACGAATGAAGCTCTTTATGCATCTCTGTTTCATAACGACAATACAAACCTCAAGCTCTGAATAACATTCAACTCTTCATAATAATATAGTTTTCTGTCTGTGAACTAAAAAGGACCAATCACAGCCGTTCACCTTGATGTCGTCACACTGGAACAGGTGGAGGTCTGCTTTGCTCTGACCCGAGTCTTTACAGACCAGAGCCAAGATGGAGTCGTAGCTGCAGGCGTTCATCACGGCCTGACAGTGCTGGACCGTCCCGATGGGGAAGTTCTCCAACTCGTTCTGACCAACAGGAAGACACAACAGTCAGGAATACTTTAATATCCCAGTCCCAGAGGTTCCTTAGGACTTTCGTGAGTCCCACCTTGGTCTAGTGGTCTCAGAGACTTTAGTGAGTCCTAAAGGTTCCTGAGGACCATAAGAGTCTAGTGGTCTTGGAGACTTAGTGAGTCCTAGAGGTTCCTTAAAGACCAGAAGAGTCTAGTGGTCTCAGAGACATAATGAGTCCTAAAGGTTCCTGAGGACCAGAAGAGTCTAGTGGTCTCAGAGACTTAATGAGTCCTAAAGGTTCCTGAGGACCAGAAGGGTCTAGTGGTCTCAGAGACCTATGTCAGACCCACCTTGGTCTCGTGGTCGATGAGGCTGACGGTCTTCTCCTCCACCTGCAGCAACATCTCCTGGGTCCAGACTTTCCCTTTAGCGTCCAGCAGCCGGAGACGTCGGACTCCGTCGTCCACGGTGATCAAACCGTCTTTACGGTCCAACACGAAGGTGGTCAAGTGCTGAAGATATGAGATTAATATAAACAAGTCTGTTTAACTTAATATGCAGAGTCATCTGGTGTTAATAAACATTCAGAGAACATAATACAAGAAATATGTGAATATCAAAATTGGAAATCACTCAAATCTTAGCCATGAATCAAATATATTTTGAGGTGAAAACATTGTGATTAGTGGTTCATCTTTAATTTACGTTACTACATGAATTCACATAACTTTATGTTTATTATCATTAATAATTAGGTTATTCACATGTTTTTAATGTGTTGTGACAACAAACTCAACGATAACAATATTGACACAGAAACAATGTAAAAATAATCTCCATGTTAATAAAATAAATAAATAAATAAATATATATATATATATATATATATATATATATATATATATATATATATATATATATATATATATATATATATATATACATATATATATATATATATATATATACATATATATATATATATATATATATATACATATATATATATACATATATATATATACATATATATATATACATATATATATATATATACATATATATATATACATATATATATATATATATATATATATATA
>NW_027176817.1:1113889-1148889 GCF_023349555.1 Cebidichthys violaceus
CCTACTCTGACAGAACAGACAGTTCACTCTGCAGGCGCCACCTCCTCTGACAGAGGAACAGTTGTTCACTTTGCAGGCTCCGCCTCCTCTGACAGAGGAACAGACATTAACTCTGGAGGCTCCGCCTCCTCTGACAGACAACAGACTTCATGTTCCAAATCTACCACTTGGCTCAACAACACCACAGAGATGCTAACAGACAAGCTAACATGCTATCTGGTGAAGCACTGACTTGGTCTGTGAGTCGTAGGAGCCGAGAGCTGGAGATTCATATCCGTTCATCCTGCTGCAAGAAAACACACAAGATTAACGTTAGTCATCAATAGCATTATTAATTTTGGATTATTATTATTATTAGTCATCATCATTAATATTATAATATGACATCAACACATGAACAATAAAAACTGAACTACATTTCATCATCACTTTGTTTAACCATCACTTCCTGAGGAGCCAAACGCCAAAATAAGAGCTGATTAATGACTCTCACTGTATGTACAGTCCTGTGATTACTTTTCCCAGGACTCCATGTTGGACTGTGTATCCATGACGACCACAGTGTGAGAGGAGCCTGTGAGGCCTCGCTGAGGGAGGAGAGAGCCCACAGAGACTCCAGAAACGTGTAATGATAAAATCTAAAGATGATATTTCAGAAACTAGTTTTTAATTTTATTTTCTTATGAATACTTTCACTCAAACATTATTAGTCTTTTGAACGTTGACAAAGGAAGGAAGATTTTTCACAATAAAAGCTATTAACATATAATATTATATATTTAAACATATCTTCTGTTTGTATAATATGTTATAAAAAGTGACTCATCATTTTTTGTGTTTCGCGTCAATTTCTGCTTTTTACACTTCATTTATTGTAACAACATTTATTTTATATTTTCAAAATAAAGCTCCGTCATGTGTAACGGACGTTTAAACCCTCTCTCCTCCAATCAGAACGCTGACGACACATTTCATCAACCCGTGTTGATACGACAGTCACCATGACGACGCCTAACAGCTGTGTTTGTGTGACGACCTCATCGAGGGCGGGGGGGCGTTTCCACGGCAACGCCGGCGACTTCACCAACGAGGAGAAACCAAAGAGAGAAGGTTTGTTTATGTATGTATGTATGTATGTATGTATGTATGTATGTATGTATGTATGTATGTATGTATGTATGTATGTATGTATGTACATATACACATGCATACATAAATACATACAGGTGGTCAGCAGCTTGTTGAAGGGTGAAATAAACGTGTGTGTTAGTTAGAAGTCCTGTTTAATGTTTAACATTTGATATCATTATTAATGTTTGTGTTTCCACTAAAGTCAAACTTTGAGGTCGTTCCAGAGAACAGGTGTGTTCAGGTAAACAACGAACACTTCCTGTTAGTTCATGTTCCCGTTTCTGTGAAACAAGAACAAACACTCACAGTTCATCAAGTCCAAAGTCTAACAGATGTAAAGAGGAAGTTTACGAAGACTAAACATGAACATGTGATGAGCTACTGGTCAGATAAAAGAGCCAGATCATTTCCACTCTTTATGCTAAGCTAACAGCTTCCCTCTGCTTCCTGTCTTTGTGCTAAGCTAGGCTAACCAGCTCTTCTCTACTCCACACAGACTGGGCAGAGTTGATCCAGATTACAGAGCTCATCACCTCTGGCTGAGTTTAATCCATAACAATCTACTGAATCGACTTTAATCCTCAAACTGTGACACTCGACTCAAACCGTCCAATCACACGTAGCGTTAGAGGGATGGCATGTTAAAGAAGGCCAACAACAACAACAATAATAATAATAATAATAATAATAATAATCTATATAAATGTATTTTTGATTAATACACCTTGAATGTCATTGTATGTTGGGGTTCTTTATGCGTCTTTTAGTTTATATGATGTGTATATTTAATATATTGAAATATAACATATTTAAAAAAGTTGCAATTTTCAATTAGTACAATCTGTGATTTTAAAAAGCTTAACAATAAATAATGCGAAGCTAAGCTAAGCTAACCAGCTAGCTTCTTATTTAGAGACTTGAGAGGAACTGATGTGAACATCTGACTCAGAGGAAGAGAAGAGGAAGATAAAGTCTAAATGTCATAAACTATATTCACACACACACACACACACACACACACACACACACACACACACACACACTACAGAGACAAACTAAAGAGGTCGACTGAACTCTGTCACAAATAAACTAGCTCCTACACATGTACTAGTACATCAAATAGTAGTACATCATATACTAGTACATTATACACACACACACACACACACACATCAGGTTTCTATGAACGTTATGATGACGTCATCGTCTACATGATTATTCAATGAATTAAAACTTTATTTATAAACATGTTTCTGTCTCACCATTTAAAACTAACTTCCTGTTTTTAAATATTCACAATAAAGCGTCTGTTTCACAATAAAAGCCTCTGATGTCGTTCAGACTGAAGTGACCCTGATGAGAGAACTAGACCACCTCCCTCTGGGGGGTCCTGACCCACTAGATCTGATGGAAACATCATGACCCACTTTCTCAAAGCAGAGACCAGGAGAAACTAGAAGAGACCTAAAGAGACCAGAAGAGACCTGGCGAGACCAAGAGAGACTGGAAGAGACCAGGAGAGACTAGAATAAACCTAAAGAGACCAGGTGAGACTAGAAGAGACCAGGAGAAACCAGGAGAGACCTGGAGAGACTAGAAGAGACCAGAAGAGATCTAAAGAGACCTAGAGAGACCAGGAGAGACCTGAAGAGACCAGGAGAGACCTAGAGAGACCTGAAGAGAGCAGGAGAGACCTGAAGAGACTAAACGAGACCATAAGAGACTAGAAGAGACTAAACTGAGGAAAATGTTGAATAACTCTGAACAAACCGTATTATAATAATAAGGACGCCCACATGAAGCACAGAGAGCTTACCTGTGGGTCCACAGGTGAGGTCCAGAGGATCCACACAGACTGACTGTAGGAATGAGGTCTCTGTGCTTCATGTGGGACAGATTATGAGGATCCAGGTCTCTCCAGGACTGGATTTACAGCAGCAGCTTGTTGTCGACGAGTTTAAGCCTCTAATTAATGACTCATTAGAGACAGGTGGGGGTGGGGCAGGGGGCGGGGCTTAGGGATCAGCTGACATGTGGCAGAGAAGAAGAAGAAGTCTTAAAGCTCCAGGTTATCAGACTCAAAAGAGGTCCTCTACAATAAAGACAATATTTATTTTATCTCCGTTCACACGTTTCTTATCTTCAGAGATAAAACTTTTTAAACATAATTAACTTTAATGATCATCAGCATCATAAACATAATGAGTCATGAAGATTCTTTATCAGTTTATTATTGATCAACTGCTCTGATTCTGTTCACGTCCAACTGAAGAAATATTAAACTATTCAAAGCCTTCTGGTCCATTTATGATGAAACGACCTCAGAATCTGATCTTTGTTCAGACTTTTATCTCCTCAGACGCTTCAAAGAAACACAGAAGTGGAGCGGTCTGCAGGTACAGCTCAGGTGGACCGAAGGATTTCAGTAGAGAAACAGGAAGTGTGTGCGCTCTATAATAAATAATGAGGAACTCCGACTTCACAGTAGAAAAACAGTAGAAAGTAGAACAAGTCCTGTTTACTAAAGAATAAAGATTATTATTATTATTATTATTATTATTATTTATCTGATTATTTTACCAGTACATTGACCTTTTTGACACTAAAATGTTTTTGAATCTTTAAAACATTTTGTTTTGTTTATTTTAAATGTTTCTGACAAAGAACAAATCTTCACATTTAATAAACAAACTTAAATACACACACACACACACACACACACACACACACACACACACACACACACACACACACACACACACACACACACACACCACCTGAGGAACTGGACTCTCGTCTCTCTGACATCACAGAAACACACCTGCCCGACAGGTACGGTTACATCACCACGTCGTCACGGCAACCACACACACACACACACACACACACACACACACACACACACACACACACACACACACACACACACACACACACACACACACACACACACATCAGTGACATCATCAACGGATGTTTAAACTGTTCCATCTTCAGTTATTAATCATCTTCAAACTTCATTATTCTCAGTATTTGAGACTTTTGATTCATAATTTGATTAATATTTAAACATTTTAAATAAACATTTGTTTGTTCTTCATATTAAATCTCTGATTAAAGTGATTATTGATCAAACGACTCATCAATACTGATACTGTGTTAATATAGATTATTATATTATATAATATTTTACGTTATATTTAGAGTTGTATTTAGTTTTATATATTTTGTTATATTTAGTTTTATATATTTTATGTTATATTTTATGTTGTATTTAGTTTTATATATTTTATGCTGTATTTAGTTTTATATATTTTATGAGCACATGTAAAGAGGTTTACTTCTTGTTTTTCTACATAGATATAGATTACTGTAGATTGTAAATGTCTGTTAACTGTATTAAACTGTTTAATTTAAAAGGTGATGTGGTTGAAAATGTTACATCTGAATAACAACAATAACAACAACAACAACAACAACAATAATAATAATGATAATAATAACAGAAGTTATTTAGACATGGCCCTCGTTCTCCGGTTGTCAGGAGACTAAACATCCAATAATAGTCTCTAAACATCTGGAGGATGTTTCCCATGAAGACCAGGTCCCAGTAGAGAACTGATCCAGGACCAGCTGTGGACTTTAATCCTCCTTATTCATCTTAAACTGGGACAAAGCAGCAGAAATGAGTTCAGATTACACAACGCTGACACACAGGTCATCAAGTGATAGCATCAGAGCATGGAGCTCTCTAAGAACAAGCTAACAACGAGCTAACAACAAGCTCACAGAGAGCCAACAACAAGCTCACAGAGAGCTCACAACAAGCTCACAGAGAGCTAACAGAGAGCCAACAACAAGCTCACAGAGAGCTAACAACAAGCTCACAGAGAGCTAACAGAGAGCCAACAACATGCTCACAGAGAGCTCACAGAGAGCCAACAACAAGCACACAGAGAGCTCACAACAAGCTCACAGAGAGCCAACAGAGAGCCAACAACAAGCTCACAGAGAGCTCACAACAAGCTCACAGAGAGCTAACAGAGAGCCAACAACAAGCTCACAGAGAGCTAACAACAAGCTCACAGAAAGCTAATAACGAGCTAACAACAAGCTCACAGAGAGAGATAACAACAAGCTAACAACAAGCTAACAGAGAGCTCACAACAAGCTCACAGAGAGAGATCACAGAGAGCTAACAACAAGCTAATAATGAGCTAACAGAGAGCTAAGGATGGGATGAGAAAGCTCACAGAGAGCAAACAGAGAGCTAATAATGAGCTAACAACAAGCTAACAGAGAGCTAAGGATGGGATGAGAGAGATAACAACAAGCGAACAGAGAGATCACAGAGAACTAACAACAAGCTAATAATGAGCTAACAGAGAGCTAAGGATGGGATGAGAAAGCTAACAGAGAGCTAACAGAGAGCTAACAATGAGCTAACAGAGAGCTAACAATGAGCTAACAGAGAGCTAACAGAAAGCTAACAGAGAGCTAACAGAGAGCTAACAGAAAGCTAACAGAGAGCTAACAGAGAGCTAACAGAGAGCTAAGAATGGCAGAAAATGAAGTTTTCAACATCCAATGATACATTCAATATACTGTATACAGAGACAGAGAGAGAGACAGATGTATATAGATTCTGTGTTTTAAACGGTGTTAAACTGAACATCTCTGGACAGATTTAGAGACATCAGCTGGACTTTGAGACATTTTTCTGTATTTTCTGACTCTTTACAGACCGACTGATAAGATAAGATAATCCTTTATTAGTCCCACAGTGGAGAACGCACAGGATTACAGCAGCATAGTGGAGAGTAGAACCACAATAACTAAATATAAATAAAAATACGATACACACAGACAGAATAATTGTATTGTGAATCTACTAACAAAATAAATTATGGAAACAATCGTTATTTGAGAGGATTGAAGGTAAACTCAGCTTCAGCTCTGGTTACAAGCAGCTGACCATTTCTGGTCGCCATCTTTGTTTAGGTCAACAAACACGCCTTTCAAATCTCCTTCACTGTCCATCTGACGAGATATTCATATTAAATAAATATCCTCCAAAGATGTGCTGGTTTATAAAGTTCATCAATATCTACTAATGGACTGTTTCTGTGACTTCAATGTAAACGATGAGGCAGAAACTGTATCATATTACCAGACCCCTCTCACCCGAGCCCCTTTCATCAGGACCAAGACCTCCTTCAGAACCAAGACCTCCATCAGAACCAAGACCTCCATCAGGACCAAGACCTCCTTCAGAACCAAGACCTCCATCAGGACCAAGACCTCACACCACAAGAACAGTTTCTTCTGAGGTCCATCAGAACCAAGACCTCCGTCAGGACCAAGACCTCCATCAGGACAAAGACCTCACACCATAAGAACAGTTTCTTCTGAGGTTCATCAGGACCAAGACCTCCTTCAGAACCAAGACCTCCATCAGAACCAAGACCTCCATCAGGACCAAGACCTCACACCACAAGAACAGTTTCTTCTGAGGTCCATCAGAACCAAGACCTCCATCAGGACCAAGACCTCACACCACAAGAACAGTTTCTTCTGAGGTCCATCAGAACCAAGACCTCCATCAGGACCAAGACCTCCATCAGGACTAAGACCTCACACCACAAGAACAGTTTCTTCTGAGGTCCATCAGAATCAAGACCTCCATCAGGACCAAGACCTCACGCCATAAGAACAGTTTCTTCTGAGGTTCCTCAGGACCAAGACCTCACTCTTCTTTCATCTTTAATATTTTATTGTACATCTCAATATGTTTCTATTTGTGTTGATTGTTTAATGTTATGCATCGTCAATAGACGGTTCTGGTTCTGATTCTGAAGCCGTGCAGCTAAAGTCAAAGATAACAGGAACAAAAGCAGATCAAACACCCGGTAACCTCCCGGTAACCCGGATGGAACAATACGGAGCGTTATCTCGGTCCTCCCCGGTAACCGGGCTCCATTCAGGCCGAACAAAAGGACTCACAGCCGGGGACGGACCGCCTGTTGCCCGTCACACACCTGTCCGTTAGCTCGGCTCGGCTCGTGTTCTCCTTTATTCAGGTGGATTTCATGCATTTGACTGATGAACTTCAGGTCTTTGTGAAACACGTCTGAGCTGCTCTTCACCTTCATTTGTCTCACTAAACAATCTGACAAACTCCATCCAGATGTTCGTCAATTTAAGATAAACTTCAGTTTAATGACGCATGGATGTCCACTCACAACTGAAACTGGTTGATAAAGAGTTGTTTTGTTCTGCTGGTAGTTTCGGCGCAATGTGATGAACTATTATGTATTTATTTTTAAATAAATCTCTGTAAAGCTTCACCCTCTTCGCTCTCTGCTGCAGTCACGCAACGCTCATGTTCTCCGCGGAGAACGCAGAAATAACAGGAGAAGTGGTGCTAAAAGTTTAATTTAAATGAATATATATCACCGTTATGTGTTGTGGGTTTATGCCGACATGATCATGAGATCCCGACACGTGGTTTATGATAGTGTTTTAAGTCTTTCTGTGTGTGTTTGAGTGTTTAAGTCGATGGAATCCTTTAATCTGGATGTTTTCCCGGTGCAGTCTGGTGTGGGTCTGTTCTCCGCTTACAGGAGCCGAGCAGACGGATCAAGTTAACGGATAAAAACCAGCTCACCTGCAGGTTCCTCCGGTTAATCCTATAAGAACATGGCTCCGAGCACCGGGAGATCTCTACCGGCTCCTCCGGACTCTTCGTGTTCGACACACGGAGCTGATGTTCGGGGACAGAAGTGAAGAGACTCGTTAAAACGACTCGACTTTAGATCGAGTTAAAAACCAGCAGCAGTCAACCTGCCCACCGACAGAGGGCGAAATAAACCCTGTGGACGGACTGGCAGGCAGGAAGCCCCGCCCTCATCACAGGACACGCCCCTTTATTTAGTATCACAGTTATATACTTAAAGACAAAAGTACAACGTAGTAATACTACTAAAACTACTTTGTCCAGGAGTCAAAATAAGTTAAAAAAAACAACATAAAAATATACTTAAAGCACTAAAAGTACTCATTCTGTAGAATAATATACATTATATTTATTTAATATTTATTACATCACCTTAATAATTGTAGTGACTATACACTGATGGTAGATTGTGAATCAATTATAATAAAAATATTATTTGTTTATTTATATTTTGTATCAATATATAAGCTTATTGTTTTGTTTTATTTGTATGCTAATTTTTACAGTTATTTTCCTTTATTGTGAAGGATTCCTTGTTTATTATTCAAAATGTACTTAAGCGCATTAGTATAATAAATGTTTGTAGTCATCTGCATTTTAAATTAACGATTAAATAAAATTATTTTCAATTAAATTTGAGGGAAAAGAAATCCAAAAATGTAATGAAAGAATTTTTATTTATATTTAAAAAGTAATTATTTTTCTATTGACTTGCTTTATTTCTTATTAATTAAACTTCTTGGATAACAAAACATTTTGTAAATAAAAGCTTATGGAATTAATTTAGTTTTGAATGTTTGTTGCAGAATGAATACATTTATTGGTCAGGTAGTTTCATGTCTGAAACCTTTGATTCGTTTTAAGAACATTATTCATCTTTTCTTCTCATCAGAACATTTTAAATGAACTAACATAAAAAAGTTTGTAGGAGCGGAGCTCCTTCCAGTCAACACTCAGGGATTTCAAACCGCATGAAGGAGAAGGACGCCCCCTGCTGGTCATAACTGACTTCTACTGAACTACAGTACTCGGGTTGTCTGGATGTACTTGTACTTCACTTGAGTATACTTTAGGGTATTTTATACTTCTACATCTCTGAAGTAAATATTGTACTTTTACATTTATTGTGCAGAATTAATTTAGATTAAAACATAACTTTTTAAAATAAGATGTATTACAACACTGAAGTACTGCTCATATATTTATACTTCATTAATAATGAATAATTATAATTTCATTATTACTAATAACTTATAATAATAATAATTAAAGACAGGTAGAGACAGACTGGTTGAGACAGGTAGAGACAGACAGGTAGAGACAGACAGGTAGAGACAGGTAGAGACAGACAGGTTGAGACAGGTAGAGACAGACAGGCGGAGACAGGTAAAGACAGGTAGAGACAGACAGGTAAAGACATGTAGAGACAGACAGAGACAGGTAAAGACAGGTAGAGACAGACAGGTAAAGACATGTAGAGACAGGTAAAGACAGGTAGAGACAGAGACAGGTAGAGACAGAGACAGGTAGAGACAGACAGGTAGAGACAGACAGGTAGAGACAGGTAGAGACAAGTAGAAATGGGTAAAGGCAGGTAGAGACAGACAGAGACAGGTAAAGACAGGCGGAGGCAGGTAGACAGGTAGAGACAGGTAAAGACAGGTAGAGACAGGCGGAGGCAGGTAGACAGGTGAAGACGGGTAAAGACAGATGGAGACAGGTAGAGACAAGTAAAGACAAGTGGAGACAAGTAGAGACAGGTAAAGACAGGTGGAGGCAGGTGGAGACAGATGGAGACAGGTAGAGACAGGTAGAGACAGGTGGAGACAAGTAAAGACAGGTAAAGACAGGCGGAGACAGGTAAAGACAGGCGGAGACAGGTAAAGACAGGCGGAGACAGGTAAAGATAGGTGGAGACAGGTAAAGACGGAACTTACTTCTTTCCTGTAAAACAAACGGACTCTTTTTGTTTCAACACTTTTAATCATCAGATTCGTTCTGCTACATGAGCGGTGACACGTTGCTCACCTGATCTGAGTCACACCTGAGCTACATCAGTTCAGATCTTCATCATCATCATCATATGATGATGAAGATGCAGACAGGTGACCAGCAGCATCTCTTCCAGACGAGACATTCAAAGACTCAAAGAGTCCGTCAGTGAAAAGTACCCGTCGTCCTTTTTACTGCAACACACATCAGAGACATCTTCGTCTCCACAGGTGAGCAGACGACCGAACAGGTGAGCAGACTTCCTGTGATGAGTTCACTGACATCACGTGGAGAAATTAAATGAACGATTGAGAGATATTTAGTGAGATCTGATGCTGCTTTCATTATATTTAATTATTATAAACAAGATTCTATTCAAATCAAAACATCAACTGAAGATAAATGGATGACTTCATGTTGGTGATGAGCACAGAGTTCTGATTAATGTTTCTTTGTTCCACATGAACTCAAACAATCATGAAACGTCTCGCCCTCATCGATGATTTAGTTCCTTTTGTTGGAGACAACAGACCGCTAGCTTAGCAACATCAAGGCTAAAAACAATCCCAGAATGCAACACTTTTCAAACATAGTTTGGGTCAGAACGTCCTGATGTCACTTCCTGTCGAAGTGAGCAGACGCCAATGTGTGCTGCACCACATAGCTCCGGTCAGACTCCGGGACCAGGACCAGGACCGGGACCTGGTCCAGGATCAGGAGACCTGGATGACCTCCATGCTGCCGGAGAAGCTGGACTGACTCCCCCGCGTCCCCATCATCTCCTCTCTGGACCTGCTGTCCATCCTCCCATCTCCAAACTCCATCTGACAGCTTCGTCTCTTCAGCTGCTTCTCGAAGCTGCTCTCTTCGTGCCAGCTCCTCCTTGAGTCTCCTCGGTCCCCCGTCCTCTGCCGGCTGCGCCGCCGCACCGCCTCCAGGCCGCCGCCGCTGCAGCCGTAGGACGCCAGGCCGCCGCCGCTCAGGATGGCAGAGGTGGAGTAGAAGCGAGCGGACTCGGAGGAGAGGTACCAGCCGCCGGCCAGAGAGGAGGAGACGGGGCCCAGCAGGATGTCGGAGTGCCAGCCCTTCAGGGTCCCTCCGGGTCCTGGTCCTGGTCTGGCCAGGTGCTGCTGGCTGCGTGAGAGGCCGAAAAGGAAGCTGGTGGCGTTCTCCTCCACGCTGCCACTCCGCTGTAGAGGGTGCCAGCAGGTGGGAGCGGCAGGCGGAGGTTTGGTGAAGCCGGAGGAGGACTGGACCTCCTCCTTGTCGGGGCTCTGCTCCGACACCTCTTCCACCGGGGAGAACTGGCACGGTTTACTGGTCGGCTCTTTGAAGCCAGACGGTTTGAAGAACTCGGCGTCTCCCGGTCCTCCGTGAGGGACAAAGACCGGCTCGCCGTACGACTTGATGTCCAGAGAGAAGGAGCGCTTCAGACGGGCATTGTCCTCGGGGCCGTCGGAGAGCTGGAGGACGCTCAGAGCCTCGGCCAGCCGGAGCTCCTCGGGGGCGTCGGCCAGGACACAAGGAAAGGTGAGGGGCTCCATGAGGGTCTCCATGGGGGCCTCCAGACAGGCTGGAGGGTCCTGGTCCTCACCTGGAGGACCAGGATCCTCCAGGTGAGGGGGGACCTCACCGCTGGGCTCTGAATGAGCATTCAGTCTGGTCTCAGGACCCGGAGGACTCTTGATCCTCCTCTCAAAGTCCAGCAGCTGACCGAGGAAGTTAAAGTTGGGAGAGATGGTCGGCCTCTTCTCCTTTACGAACCTGGACACAAAGAGGGAGGAGCTTCATCATCACCTGTCTGTGGTCCTGTCCCTCTCACCTGTCTGTGGTCCTGTCCCTCTCACCTGTCTGTGGTCCTGTCCCTCTCACCTGTCTGTGGTCCTGTCCCCCTCACCTGTCTGTGGTCCTGTCCCCCTCACCTGTCCACCTGTCTGTGGTCCTGTCCCTCTCACCTGTCTGTGGTCCTGACCCTCTCACCTGTCTGTGGTCCTGACCCTCTCACCAGTCTGTGATCCTGTCCCCCTCACCTGTCTGTGGTCCTGTCCCCCTCACCTGTCCACCTGTCTGTGGTCCTGTCCCTCTCACCTGTCTGTGGTCCTGTCCCTCTCACCTGTCTGTGGTCCTGACCCTCTCACCTGTCTGTGATCCTGTCCCCCTCACCTGTCTGTGGTCCTGTCCCCCTCACCTGTCCTCCTGTCTGTGGTCCTGACCCTCTCAACTGTCTGTGGTCCTGTCCCCCTCACCTGTCTGTAGTCCTGTCCCTCTCACCTGTCCTCCTGTCTGTGGTCCTGTCCCTCTCACCCGTGCACCTGTCTGTGGTCCTGTCCCTCTCACCTGTCTGTGGTCCTGACCCTCTCACCTGTCTGTGGTCCTGTCCCCCTCACCTGTCTGTAGTCCTATCCCTCTCTCCTGTCTGTGGTCCTGTCCCTCTCACCCGTGCACCTGTCTGTGGTCCTGTCCCTCTCACCTGTCTGTGGTCCTGACCCTCTCACCTGTCTGTGGTCCTGTCCCTCTCACCTGTCTGTGGTCCTGACCCTCTCACCTGTCCTCCTGTCTGTGGTCCTGACCCTATCACCTGTCTGTGGTCCTGTCCCTCTCAACTGTCTGTGGTCCTGTCCCTCTCTCCTGTACTCCTGTCTGTGGTCCTGTCCCTCTCACCCGTCCACCTGTCTGTGGTCCTGTCCCTCTCACCTGTCTGTGGTCCTGACTCTCTCACCTGTCTGTGGTCCTGACCCTCTCACCTGTCTGTGGTCCTGTCCCTCCCACCTGTCTGTGGTCCTGACCCTCTCACCTGTCTGTGGTCCTGTCCCCCTCACCTGTCCTCCTGTCTGTGGTCCTGACCCTCTCACCTGTCCTCCTGTCTGTGGTCCTGACCCTTTCACCTGTCTGTGGTCCTGACCCTCTCACCTGTCTGTGGTCCTGTCCCCCTCACCTGTCCTCCTGTCTGTGGTCCTGACCCTCTCACCTGTCTGTGGTCCTGACCCCCTCACCTGTCTGTGGTCCTGACCCTCTCACCTGTCCTCCTGTCTGTGGTTCTGACAATCTCACCTGTCCTCCTGTCTGTGGTCCTGACTCTCTCACCTGTCTGTGGTCCTGTTTCTCTCACCTGTCTGTGGTCCTGACCCCCTCACCTGTCTGTGGTCCTGACCCCCTCACCTGTCTGTGGTCCTGTCCCTCTCACCTGTCTGTGGTCCTGTCCCTCTCACCTGTAGGCCTCGTCCAGAGGCATGTCCATCCTCTTCATGATGTAGGCGATGGCGATGGTGGCGGAGCGGGAGATTCCAGCCAGACAGTGGACCAGGACCCTAGCGTTGGAGGCTTTGGCCTTCTCTGAAACACACAAGAGGTTCTAAGGTGAGAGCAGGTGTGGAGTCCTTCAGGTGCGTCTCTGTGACCTCCAGTCCTCTGACCTATGAAGTCCAGGGACCGGTCCAACCAGGGCAGGATCTTCTCACAGAACGAGTCGTTGACGGGGACCCTGAGGAAGTGGGACTCTGGGATGAAGTCTGGTTTGGGACAGGTGTTACTGGCGTTCAGGACGTAGACGATGTCGTTCTGCTGCATCAGATCCTGGAGACACGAAACTACGTCAGAGAACAGCTCTGTTCTGATTGGCTAAAAGTGATGGGAGGCCTCCCAGCATGCACTGGGGCCATACATCAATATATTATATTATATTGTAATATGATATAATATTATTATATATTATAGTTATTATATTACATTATTGTATATTATATTATAGTATAATATATAATATAATATATTATATTATATTATATTATATTATATTATATTATATTATATTACCTGGTTGAGGACGTCCCTCTGACAGCCCAGGTACAGGTGAGGCAAGATGCGGGTCGGTCCACTGCTGCTGACGGGCAGACATGGTTCAGACATACAGGATGGAACCAGAGAGGACCTCCCCTCACACAGACCTGGGAACAGCTGGGAGAACTCGGAGAACCCACCTGAGAGGAACCAATACACACACACACACGTTTAGACTTCTTCTTCTTCTGCTGTTTTATTCTCAGCAGATGAGACGCAACAAGCTTCTGAATTGATCCTCTGCAGGTCCAACATGAAGACAACAGATTAATATGTGAATATGACAAAGACTTCAACACAGACGACGCTGTCTGTTGTCCTTCATCACATGAATCATAAACGTTTGTTTATTAATATTTAGACTTTAGAATCGGACTGACCTGAGACTCGAGACTCATGACTAGGACTGACCTGAGATTCGTGACTCATGACTAGGACTGACCTGAGACTGGGACTAGGACTGACCTAAGACTCATGACTAGGACTGACCTAAGACTCATGACTAGGACTGACCTGAGACGGACTAGGACTGACCTGAGACTCATGACTAGGACTGACCTAAGACTCATGACTAGGACTGACCTGAGACTGGGACTAGGACTGACCTGAGACTTGTGACTAGGACTGACCTGAGACTCATGACTAGGACTGACCTGAGACTCATGACTAGACCTGACCTGAGACTGGGACTAGGACTGACCTGAGACTGGGACTAGGACTGACCTAAGACTCATGACTAGGATTGACCTGAGACTCATGACGAGGATTGACCTGAGACTGGGACTAGGGCTGACCTGAGACTCATGAATCATGACTAGGACTGACCTGAGACTCATGACTAGGACTGACCTGAGACTCGTGACTCATGACTAGGACTGACCTGAGACTGGGACTGACCTAAGACTGGGCCTAGAACTGACCTGAGACTCGTGACAAGAACTGACCTGAGACTGGGACTAGGACTGACCTGAAACTGGGACTAGGACTGACCTGAGACTCATGACTAGGACTGACCTGAGACTCGTGACTCGGACTGACCTGAGACTCGGACTAGACTGGACTGAGACTGGGACTGACTTCAGACTGGGACTAGGACTGACCTGAGACTCGTGACTAGGACTGATCTGAGACTCGTGACTAGGACTGACCTGAGACTCATGACTAGGACTGACCTGAGACTGGGACTAGGACTGACCTGAGACTGGGACTAGGACTGACCTGAGACTGGGACTAGGACTGACCTGAGACTCATGAATAGGACTGACCTGAGACTGGGACTAGGACTGACCTAAGAGTCATGACTAGAACTGACCTGAGACTGAACCTAGGACTAACCTGAGACTCATGACTAGGACTGACCTGAGACTCATGACTAGGACTGACCTGAGACTCGTGACTAGGACTGACCTGAGACTCGTGACTAGGACTGACCTGAGACTGGGACCAGGACTGACCTGAGACTGGGACTAGAACTGACCTGAGACTGGGACTGACCTGAGACTCATGACTAGGACTGACCTGAGACTGGGACCAGGACTGACCTGAGACTCATGACTAGAACTGACCTGAGACTGGACCTAGGACTGACCTGAGACTCATGACTAGGACTGACCAGAGACTGGGACTAGGACTGACCTGAGACTCATGAATAGGACTGACCTGAGACTGGGACTAGGACTGACCTGAGACTGGGACCAGGACTGACCTAAGACTCATGACTAGAACTGACCTGAGACTGGACCTAGGACTGACCTGAGACTCATGACTAGGACTGACCTGAGACTCGTGACTCATGACTAGGACTCACCTGAGACTGGGACTAGGACTCACCTGAGACTCGTGACTCATGACTAGGACTGACCTGAGACTGGGACCAGAACTGACCTGAGACTGGGACTAGGACTGACCTGAGACTGGGACTAGGACTGACCTGAGACTCGTGACTAGGACTGACCTGAGACTCGTGACTCATGACTAGGACTCACCTGAGACTGGGACTAGGACTCACCTGAGACTCGTGACTCATGACTAGGACTGACCTGAGACTGGGACCAGAACTGACCTGAGACTGGGACTAGGACTGACCTGAGACTGGGACTAGGACTAGGACTGACCTGAGACTCGTGACTAGGACTGACCTGAGACTCGTGACTAGGACTGACCTGAGACTGGGACTAGGACTGACCTGAGGCTGGGACTAGGACTGACCTGAGACTCATGACTAGGACTGACCTGAGAGCAGGTGCACGGAGGTGAAGCTCTTTTCCAGTTTCAGCAGCAGGACGCTGAGGAACGAGTCTGAGCTCAGAGAAGAAGGAAGAGAAGAACTGTGGTCGTAAACAACCACCTGCTGATCCTCCTGCAGCTCCAACTACAACACAGAGACACATTCAGCGTTATTATTATTATTGTTATTATTATGAAACACTTGAAGATCAACTACAACACAGAGACACAAATATATGATTATATATGAGACACCTTTATACACTTTTATACAATAACAACTTTGAATAAGAAAAACTAAATACCTGGTCCTGGTCCTGGTCTGTGTGTGTGTACCTGGTCCTGGACCTGGTCTGTGTGTGTGTACCTGGCCCTGGACCTGGTCTGTGTGTGTACCTGGCCCTGGACCTGGTCTGTGTGTGTACCTGGCCCTGGACCTGGTCTGTGTGTGTACCTGGTCCTGGACCTGGTCTGTGTGTGTACCTGGCCCTGGACCTGGTCTGTGTGTGTACCTTGTTCTTGGCTGAGTGCTGCAGCAGCTCCTGGATCAGGACTTTGTCCTGCTGCAGCCTCCTCTTCATCAGCTTTGAACAGTTCACGTTGACGGCCTCCAGGATGTGAGACGTGTTGTAGTCCACGAAGGACCGGCTGTCGATCAGGACCACACGGTCCAGACCCCCCTCCAGCAGGACCACCAGGGCCTCTGACCCGATGGGCTGCGCTGACCTGGACCTGAACCATGGCGCTGGTCCTGATGGATGCTCCGACATGTCAGACTACCCCCCCACCCCCCTCCTCCGGTGGTCCAGCTCAGTGAGGCGGTCTGAAGAGGAACTTCAGAGGAGGAAGACCTGCATCGTGTAGGACCGGTATGAGGTCATCATCCTGATGGGGGGCAGCACAAAAAACCCCAGGACCAAAGAGACAGACAGACAGAGAGAGAGAGAGATAGACAGAGAGAGACAGACATACAGAGAGACAGACAGAGAGAGAGACAGACAGGACCCCCCCTGACTGTAGTTTAAAGTGTGTTTTTGGTCTGGGGTCTCCTCCTGGACTCAGAACTGAAGACCTCAATCTGAACCCTGATCCTGGTCTTCATGCTGAAGTGGATCCACACTGTGGGACAAAGAGGGAGGAGTCATATTTATATAAACTACGTAACATTAATGATTAAAACATGTGTTTTATGAATGAGGTCTGGTATTAGCAGTTAGCTAACAGTTAGCTAACTGTTAGCTAACGTTAAGCTAACTGTTAGCTACATTTTGTTACTTTGTTTCCATGTTTAATGACCGACAGACCGACTCTTTTTAAAAACAACCAACAAAAAAAAGAAAAAAAGTCACCGACATGTTTCTTCTTCGTGTCTTTTCCGTTAAACTTTAACGGAACTTTTACCAGATTGAGACTTTTTTTTAAACCAGAACATTTAACGGTTCACTCACCGTTTATTGAAAAAACTCGACGTCAAAAAAGTCCAAACGGCTCTTCAGAGGAGGAAGAAGAAGAAGAGGAAGAAGAAGAAGAGTGAAGTCCTCCTGCTGCCATAAGAGATGAGGTCACTGCGTTAAAAATAAAAGGATGTCGTCATCGCTGCTCCAGTCGAATGAACTCAACGGGTCTCTTAAAGGCGCATGCGCAGTCAGAGGGTGAGCCGACAGAAAACCACTGCGCAGCTTTAAAGGAGAGCAAAGTGTCAGGTTCAGTATGGGAGACAAATTGTGCCAAGAAAATATATATTCAATCATCATTATTATTGTACAAGTAGTAGTATCTCCATATTACATATATAATAGGTTATATATAATGTTATAAGTATTATTATTATTATGATAGTAATTGTATAAGTAGTAGTAACGCTATGTTATATTACATATTAAATATAATAGTCTGTATATAATGTTAACCCTGAGGTTCACAGTGAACAGCAGTGGGTCCAGTAAAGAACCCTGAGGTTCACAGTGAACAGCAGTGGGTCCAGTAAAGAACCCTGAGGTTCATAGAGAACAGCAGTGGGTCCAGTAAAGAACCCTGAGGTTCATAGAGAACAGCAATGGGTCCAGTGAAGAAGGTCCGTGACTTTAGTTCAGAGAGTTTATGAATCAGCCTCATGCTGTTAGAGGACGATGAGTATACGGAGGACAAAGGACGTGATGAATGCAGGAGGAAAGAGAAAGCTTCTTCATACTGGAGCAATTAGTACGCATGGCTAACTCAATTAGCATGCATGGTTAACTCCGGCTGATGAATGTAAACGATCAAAGAGACCACGAGAGTCTGAAACCGCTCAGCTGGAAACCAGACGTAGAGCTACATGAAAGGTTCTAACCTGTTTTATTGGTGCATCCAGGTCTGATCTCCATCCATGTCTGATCTCCATCCTGCTGCTAGTGAACAAACTCCACCTGCTGAGGAAGACCATGTGATACTGATCGAAAGCTCCAGCCACTAAACGGACCTCTTGTTGAGATTCTTTTGAAAATGTTTGTGTTAAATCTGAGCTCAGAAAATAGAAAGTAAAGACAACTTTCCCTTTAAATAACAAATATCAGTCTTTATAAACTCAAGTCATAATGTTTCCCCCTTAAGATTTAAATATCTATATTTATACATATATATATATATAGAGAGAGAGATTATTATAATTATGGTATTATTGTAAATAAACCTCTATTGTACAGAATATCACGATATATGAATTAAACCGCATCATTATATTAGATAATTACATTTAGCAATGTAGATAAAACCTGTAAAATGTGAAAGTTAAAGATCTAGTTGAGCATTAAAATAAACTATTTATGATAAATATTTCTTATATTGACAGTAATCATCTTATTGGACTCTTGTTTTTCAGGGTTTACCTCTTAAATCATATGAATACAGATTTGTGATATAATCTATATATATAACATATAATATATATATTATAAATTATATGTATATATATATAATATATAATATATATATAATATATAACATATATATATGATTTAGTCATATTATGCATTATTTTACTCATATGAAGCTCATTGATTCATAACTTTGATACATTTCATCTTGTAAAAGACTTTGTAACTTTGTTCTGACCAGTGTTATAAAGTTCATATTGATTATTGGGTAACGTCTGCTGATCAATAATAAACATGAGAATGGAATCTGATGATTTCACAGAAACTCTTTATTTTCTGTTCAAACTAAAATCATTTCACAAAGTGCTTCTGCAGAAAAACAACAAAGTGCACAAAGTTTCATCAGAAACACAAAAGTTTAGAAGATTATGAATCTGCAACAAAGATAAATAAAGAGAAGCATCTTCATGTTTCAGAGGAACACAAATATAAAATATACAAATAGAAAAATATATCCAGCTCCAGCATCACTGTACAGATAATGAGATGTTAATGACATGTTAATGAGATCAGGACGACGAAGTCAGACTCACATTGGACAACACAAAGCTTTCAGATCAGTCATGTGACGCATTAATCAATAAATAACAACATTTAACATGTTGGTGTTGATTTGTTCTAAAAAACAAACGAAGAAGAGTGAACTGTTCGTAGAGGATGTTTGAGGTTCATTAAGATCAAATCATGTTTGAATAATTTAAATAAGAACTTTTGTAGAGACTCAAACATTTTACATGAGAAATATAAAAGAACAAGAGATTAATAAAGAAGTCTAATGTGTCTTAAAACAAGTTTTAATGAGCAGATCTGTCTTGAATAATGTCAATAAAATGATCTTTAATGGTTAAAAGATTTGATTTAATTTTAGTTCAACAATAAAGAATTTTATTCCTTTTATAAATGTGAGATTCATTCTTTTTATCGATTCATCTTTTTATCGATTCATCTTTTTTCTGTTTCTTCCTCTTTTGGAATAAATATTTAATAAATTAACATTTTAAAGTGAAGAGAAGAAGATTTATTGGCCTGCTTTTTGGCCCCGCCTTCTCCAGCAGCGGACAGCCAATGAGCTTCGTCTCGCTGTATTTAAATACGTTATTAAAGATTAAAATGTTTCCATTCCCTCAATATTGATAACTCTGTTAACATTCATTGATTCATGAACTTTATTAACTGAACAGTTCACATTGTTCTAAAATAATTCATGTTAGTTCCTCTCAGGTCTGAAGAACCTGATTCATGGATGAAAAGAAGTATTAAATATTATATATAGAAGTATTAATGTATTTATAATACATCACACGACAGTCTGAAGAAGTCTGAAGACTTTAAAGAAGTTTCATGTGTTTAACTTGAGAGCAGAGCTGAGAGGGTTAATGGGTCCTGTTGTGTTGTATAATGTTTTATTATGTCGTATTATGCTGTGTATTATTATGTTGTATTATGTTATGTTGTATGATGTCGTATTGTGTTATATTATGTTGTATTATGTCGTATTGTGTGGTATTGTGTGGTATTGTGTCGTATTCCTGTCCGTCAGACTGGTTCAGCTCTGCCCGTTGCTGCTGATGCTGGTCTTGCTGGTCCTGGTCTTGGTGCTGCTGCCACCTTGAGGGGTTTTCTGTTCGTCTCCGGTCAGCAGAGCTTTGATCTCTGACGGGATCTTCCCCTGATCCATGGCTGAGCACCACTGTTTGTACTGAGACACAGAGACACAGAGAGATTAGTGAGACCAGCCATGGATCTCTAACCCCTCCCTCTAGTGACTCACCATCTCTAGCTCCTCCCTCTAGTGTCTCACTATTTCTAGCTCCTCCCTCTAGTGACTCACCGTCTCTAGCTCCTCCCTCTAGTGTCTCACTATTTCTAGTTCCTCCTTCTAGTGACTCACCATCTCTAGCTCCTCCCACTAGTGAACCACCATCTCTAGCTCCTCCCTCTAGTGACTCACCGTCTCTAGCTCCTCCCTCTGGTGACTCACCATCTATAGCTCCTCCCTCTAGGTGACTCACCATCTCTAGCTCCTCCCTCAGAGCACAGATGGCTCTCTCCTTACTGGAGACCAGTTCCTCCAGGTACTGGTACCGGAGCTTCTTTCTGGCTCGACACTCTCTGGCGCTCTGACGACTTCGCTCCAGTTTGGCCTTCAGGTCGATTTTTGCTGGTTTACGGCCACGTTTCCCCGGTTTCTTCACTTTACCAGCCACCATCTGATCAATAATACAGTTATTGATCAGTTATTGATTATTATAACTTAATCTAACATCTGATCAATAATATTGATCATTGATGACTCATTACTTACAGGATATAAAGTCATTAAAATGAGCTCCATCTTTAAAGTGATGAACACATTAAGGCAAGGCAAGTTTATTTGTACAGCACATTTCAACAAGGCAATTCAAAGTGCTTCACCTAAAACCATTAAAAGCATCAAAACATAATGCAAAAGAAAAGGAGATTTAAAAACAATTAAGAACATTCATTGAAACATTGAAAACAGTCATTAAAACACTAAAAAGCTAAAAACAGAATAATAGTTGCAGTTAGGCTTAGGGTTATTAATAATGTATATGTTTTAATCCTCATTATTAATGTACATCTGTATGAATGTAACATACAGATTGAATAACGTTTTATAGATTGATGTTCATACTTAATAAGTGCAGGACATCTATTGTACTTTTACAGTCGTAAAACTACTTTAAACAGAGTACTACGTCAAGATGTCTTCTGTAACAGCTATGTCATCAAGCTAGCTGTGCGTTAGCATATCTTCACGTACAGTTAGCATCGCAGCTAGCTGGTTACTGTTAAACTGTATTAAATGAACCACCAGTCTCTAACACATACTATATATATATATATATATATATATATATATATATATATATATATATATATTCATACATAACACATGATATAATATAAAATGTGTCTGTTAGCCGTTAGCTTCTTACCTTGTTATCATCCATGTTGCTGAATGCTAACGTGCTGGTAGCTTAGCTCGCGTTAGCTGCGTTGAGCTAACAGCTACGAGATCAAACTGCAGATGAACAATAAACTAAATATTAATATTAATATAATATAATGATGAAGAGTCACTGGAACACAAACGGACCAAAACAGAGAATATCAACGTGACGCCGTTTCTTTGTTTACATCATGTTTCCTGTTAACGTTGCGTGGTGACGTCAGCTCTTCTTCTTCTTCTGGTGCAATAAAAGCTGCACACCGCCCCCTGTTGGACCGGAAGAGAGGAGACCGGAAACACATCTAATGTTGTGATCTGTTTTTAATCAATAAATCAGCTTTTAATAAAAGTTCACGTCATCACTGAGGTCAAAGGTGAGCAGTTTGTATACATTAATAAATGATATACATCATTCATACATTTATATATATATATATAAATTATATATATAATGTATATGTATGTCAATTATATATATAATTGATGTATATACAAACAATGTTCATGTTTATATGTAAACATGCTCCTTTTTAAAACATGCTCTGTAAAACTCCTCCTCCTCCTCCTCCTCCTCCTTTTCCCTCTCATCAGCATCATTGTTCCCATAGCGACCGGTCTGTTGGTTGCCAAGGTGACGTGATGCGTCATCATCAGACTTTGTTTCCTTTTATAGCGATGATGTCATCACGATCGTAATATTAATCAATAACTTAATCAGCCACATAACCCTCTGTCTTAATAAACACATTATGACACAAGAGGAGGAAGAGGAGGAGATGATGACATCATCCCCTCCTCTTCCTCCTCTTCCTCCTGTATCTGGATCATATATGAAACATATATAATCAATAATCTTAACTTTACTTATATTAATATCTTTCATCACAAAATAAATAAAGATACATAACAATAAAGAATATTTTGCTATTTATGTGTATTTATGTAATTTTTTGTATATTTATGTATATGCATATATATATTTATGTATATTTATATATTAATATACATTTATGTATATTTATACATGTGTATGTTTGTATGTAAATGTACGTTCTATTGATTGATGTGTGTGTGTGTGGGGGGGCTTTGGGCCTCAGATCTCGTTGGTTCGCTTCTGATAGAAAACATTCATCCTCCTCTTCATCATCTGCTGCTTCTTCATCCTCCAGCAACACAGACAGTACAGAGACAGAGACAGAGACAGACAGACAGACAGACAGACAGACAGACGGGTGGATAAACACCCATGCTGTGTGCTTCCTTCACGGACCTCCTCCTCCTCCTCCTCCTCCTCCTCCTCCTCCTCGTCTCCTCCGTCTGAACCGGATCCCGGAGAGAGAAACACGGAGAATGAAGCGTCTGTTCCCGCTGCAGTGATCCGGTGAGTCTCTAAAGAATCACGGAGCTCGATCAGTGACACGAGCGAGACAGAGCGGCCGATTTCAGACGTCTAAAGACGGACTGATGAGCCGCGGAGCACCGGAGGAACATTCTGTTATCATCTTCATCTTCATCATTATTACTGTTATTATATATAAATATAAATACACATATATATTTATATATATACACACACATAATTATATATATTTATATATGTGTGAATCGTGTTATGTGTTCCCGCTGCTTCATCTTCTTCTTCTTCTTCTTCTTCTTCTTCTTCTTCTTCTTCTTCTTCATCTTCATCATCTTCATCCATCGCGGTGAATCAGACGTGTTGTAGCCGGTTACATGATGAAGATGATGATGAAGATCGTAAGAAGATCAAATGTTTAATTAACAATATGATAAAATATGAATAATCACATTTAAATAAAATGTTCAGCTCCACATGATGTAAAATGAGATGAAGAAGATGAAGATGATGAAGATGAAGAGCTCAGTGTTTTTCCATGAAGAGTTTTAACTCTTCGCTGACATCAGGTCTCATTTAAAGCTTCATGTTTGTTGTTTTTAATCTGTAAATAAACAAACAAACAACGTAAACATAAACATCTGATGTCATAGAAGATGTATACTACACGTAGCACAGCGGTGTATTGGAACAGGAGTCAAATACTGCTATGAAGTACACATTTAAAGTACTTTATTTACGACCTGAAACAATCAATCGACTCGTTGATCGACATGAAAATTATTGATTTGACTTCATTTTAAAGGACAACGTTGTACTCTTTACTGCAGTACATTATATATACACACAGAGGTGGAAAGTACATTTACTCACAAGTACTTGTACAAGTATTTGATTTCATACGTTCTACTTCTACATGTATCAGAGAAGTTAAATTATTTTAACTTAAATAATTGAATGTATAACATCTCTTTGATGATTCATCTTCATATATAATTATAATATAACCAGAAACTTTATGTGAGAGTGTTACTGGTTCCACTAGTTCTACTTTTTCCACTGGTTCTACTGGTTCCACTAGTTTCACTGGTTCCACTAGTTTCACTGGTTCCGCTGGTTCCACTGGTTCCACTAGTTTTACTGGTTCCACAAGTTTCATTGCTTCCACTAGTTTCACTGGTTCCACAAGTTTCATTGCTTCCACTAGTTTCACTGGTTCCACTAGTTTCACTGGTTCCGCTGGTTCCACTGGTTCCACTGGTTCCACTAGTTTCATTGCTTCCACTAGTTTCACTGGTTCCACTAGTTTCACAGGTTCTACTGGTTCCACTAGTTTCACTGGTTTCACTGGTTCTACTACTTCCACTAGTTTTACTGGTTCCACTAGTTTCACTGGTTCCACTGGTTCCACTGGTTTCACTGGTTTCAGTGGTTCCACTGGCTCCATTGGTTCCCAGAATAACCATCAGGTTGCTATAAACAGAGAGCTCTCCTTCTCTTAATGGTCTCCCTCAGAGGAGGTCTGGATCCCTGTGGACTCTGAAGGACTAATTAAATCTACCTGATGTCTAGAGACCAGCTTCATTATTTCATGTTATTTATGTTTAAGAGATGAATGACAATATAAATCCAGTTTCTAGAGACTTCAGATCTCCAGATGTGACTTCTGAAGAGGAACCACGTCTTCATCACATTATTTAAATACTCAACAGATAACTGAGGCGTGTTGTTGTTCCTCTCGGCCAAGTTGAGTCTCTTCATTATAAACATCCCATCAGTCCTCTACAAGTCTTTATTAACTACAAACCCTGAGAGGAAGACAGATCCTCATATAGGTTATTGTAGCTACTACAGAACATCACTGTAATACGAACCTACTAGAACCAGACTACCAACCAACCAACTACAACCAGACTACAACCAACCAACCTACTAGAACAGACTACCAACCAACCAAGCAACCAATCTACTAGAACCAGACTACCAACCAACCAACTACAACCAGACTACAACCAACCAACCTACTAGAACAGACTACCAACCAACCTACTAGAACCAGACTATCAACCAACCAACTACAACCAGACTACAACCAACCAACCTACTAGAACCAGACTACCAACCAACCAACTACAAGCAACCAACCTACTAGAACAGACTACCAACCATCCAAGCAACCAACCTACTAGAACAGACTACCAAGCAACCAAGCAACCAACCTACTAGAACCAGACTACCAACCAACCTACTAGAACAGACTACCAACCAACCAAGCAACCAACCTACTAGAACCAGACTATCAACCAACCAACTACAACCAGACTACAACCAGCCGACCTACTAGAACACACTACCAACCAGCCAACCAATCCTACTAGAACCAGACTACCAACCATCCAACTAGAACCAGACTACCAACCAATCAAACTAATGATCTTCTAACGATGACTTTGTGTCTTTGTGTCCACAGCTCCTCTCTGGTGCAGCTGTATAACTATGGTGTATGCCCAGTCTTCACACACAGTTGGTGTCAATCCCTCCCTTCACTATCCATCTTTCACGTATCAGATGTCATTTAACTACTCTGAGAGGGAGAACTCGACTGTCCTGGCAACCTTACCCACAACCCCCCTCTGCGGCCTCGAGGGCTCGTCCTCTGGCCGGCCGAACGGGACCTCCGTCTCCTACGAGCTGACGTCCGGTGAGGTTGCCGTCCTGGGTTTGGTGTTCTCGGTTCTCTGGTTGGTGTCCATCCTGGGAAATGCCCTTGTCTGCCTGGTCATCCACCGCAGCCGCCGGACTCAGTCCACCACCAACTACTTTGTGGTGTCTATGGCGTGTGCAGACCTGCTCATGAGCCTGGGTTGGGCGCCCTTCATCCTCCTGCAGGTCACCTCAGGACGATGGCCGCTGAGCGCCGCGGCTTGCAAGGCCGTGCGCTACCTGCAGCACCTGTGCCCAGGTGTGCAGGTCTACGTCCTGCTGTCCATCTCCGTAGACCGCTTCTACACGATCGTTTACCCGCTCAGCTTCAAGGTGTCCAGAGAGAAAGCCAAGAAGATGATTGTGGCCTCGTGGTTGTTTGATGCCGCCTTCGTGTCACCCTGCCTCTTCTTCTACGGCTCCACGTCTACAGGCAGCAGTCACTGTGACTTCTTCCTCCCGGACAGCTGGGGCAGCGTAGCCTACGCCGCTGTTCACCTCCTGGTTGGTTTCTTGGTGCCGGTGGCGCTGATCGTGTCATTCTACCAGCGGGTGGTTCGCTACATCTGGAGGATCAGCGCCGACGGACACACGGTGCGCCGGACGATGAACATCGTCCCGCGGACTAAAGTCAAGACCATCAAGATGTTCCTCGTGTTAAATTCAGTTTTCTTCCTCACCTGGACACCCTTCTACGTCGCCCAGCTGTGGCACCCGAGGGAGTCCGACGGACCCAGTAGGAAGGGACTGCTGTTCTTCACGGCCATCGCCTGGATCTCCTTCAGCTCCACGGCGTCCAAGCCCACCATGTACTCTGTCTACAATGCCAACTTCAGAAGGGGCATGAGGGAGACCTTCTGCATGTCCTCCATGAAATGCTACCGCAGCAATGCGTACACCATCACGGCGAGCTCTCGCGTGGCCAAGAAGAACTACATCGGGGTGGTGGAGATCCCCGAGCAGGCGAAGACGGTCACCAAGGACTCGGTTTACGATGCGTTTGGCCGAGAGGCGAAAGAAAAGAAGGTGGCCTGGACCACCAACACCAACCCTCCCAACACTTTTGTCTAAGTAGGTTTGGACTATTTGGAAGATTGTGAAACTTTTTCTTCAACAGCACAACATCAGTGTTAGCAGGCGACCTAGCTAAGGACGAGCATGCTAAGGACCAACATGCTGGGGACCAACACACCAAGGACTAACATGCTAAGGACTTACATGCTGGGGACTAACATGCTAAGGACGTACATGCTGGGGACTAACATGCTAAGAACTAACATGCTGGGGACCAACACGCTAAGGACAAACAAGCTGGGGACCAACATGCTAAGAACCAACATGCTATGGACCAACATGCTATGGACCAACATGCTAAGGACCAACACACTAGGGACGCCAACGTTAACACGCTAACACGCTAACACGCTAACCTTTTATTCAACCACGACGAGTTCAGATTGTATGAAGGGCTTTCTCTACGATGTAACCTTCTGGCAGCCATATTGGAGGTTTTTATACTTCAGATTTGAATCATAATTTATTTCTGCGATGTTTTTTATGGACTGCTTTTCTTTTTGCATCATTGATGCATCAGATTCTGTGTTTTTCTAATGTCAGCTTGTTAGCTAGCTAGCTAACATCGTCTGTGGCCATTTGTCTGGTTGTAAATGCATCTGGTTTGCTGCAGTAATGTACGTGGTTGAAGCTAACGTTGTTTGTTCTGGTAAACTGAGCCGAGTTTCTCCACATGTTGTCAGGTAAACACAGGTGGAGGCTCTAGAGTGGTGAAGTGGGAGGAGCTACATGTGTTGTTAGCATATATGTGACTTTAAACACCTCCAACTCTTAGATGAACATAAAGAGACAATGGTGTTAAACTGGGAATCCTTCAGATTTCAGTCCTGTTGATTTGTAAACATGAGGTTTAATACAATGAGTCCCAGAATACTGAGGGAATAAAAACAGTTTATAATCTGATTTATTCCACCGTTCTGTAGGCAGTAATCCGATGAAGTAGTTTTAGTTTTAATCACTGACACATTTCAATCTGATCCAAAATGGCCGTCGTCTGGTTTTCTACACTTTTTGATGAAGAATAGTTCACTGTTACTATTTAATAATAAAAAATTAAACTCTTCTAATGTGAAGCTGCAGCTGAAGGAAATGTTCGGTTTGCTTACTATTATTATTATTTATTATTATAATACTTTCATCAGTGGGTTATAATCAGCTCGTTCAGAGATAAAAAGTGATTTAACAATTATTTAAATATACATTTTTAACTTCAACTATCGAGATAAACTTCAGTTTAAATTGATTCACTTTCAAATTCTTGATCAGTTTTAGATGAATGTAGCAATGACTAAAACATGACTCAGCAAACCTGGAACATAAAACAACAGTTTTGTTTTTATGTCCAATGGTTACTTTTCAAAATTAGTAAAAATATGATTATTAAGGAAGAAAAGATTGAGGTTTTGGGAGATAAACTATGACTTAAGTATTGTTAATGTTAGATAACCGACACACTTTGTTAGTTTTATGGTTTCAAAGATCGTGGTTAATAAAAAAGCAAATCTGAACAGATCCTAAATCCTAAATAAGAGCTGAATGTTGCCGTTGAATGTAAATTATGAGCTCCAACATGAAGAAAAGTTGAAAATACCTCCAACTTCACAACTCGATAGAGAAGAAGAAGAAGTCCTTTCAGCTGCTGTCAGAAAGTGTTCCAGATGTTTTCTCTCATTTCTGTTTTGGAAACTAATTTATCTGCAACACATCCATCATATGAGATACAGCAGATATTTATCAGCAAATAGATCAGTTGATAAATTCCTCTTAAACTGTAAGTTAACAGTAGTTTACAAAACAATTTGCCTTAAGGTCCATTTAGTTCACATATATTTTGTATTTATGTTGTTTGTTAACTCAAACTTTGAATCCAACACAGACGAGAAGTCTCAGAGGAGTGTTGAGAGAAAACAAACTTGTTATATTTCTGTTAGTCTTGGTTTTAATCTCTGGGTTAGCTAGATGCTAACACAGGTTAGCATCCCACAGTGTAATGTGTCAGATAACGATGTAAGAAAACAGATTTAAAAACACAAACGAGTGAGACGATCAAAAGCCAGAAAGGTTGAGAGACTTCGACTCTTTGCAGACGACAGACGACTCTCTGAGCAAAATCTTTTTTCTACTTTCAGACGTAGTTTCTGTTAAACTTTGACTCAAAGATTACACATCTACAACTGACCAGCAGCTCAAACACGTGTAGACGTTAATATTAAAGGGTTTCTCAGTCTACAGCCTACTTGTTATTATAGAAAGATGTGGAATGAATTCATTTGTAATATTATTCACATTAAGTTGTGTTAACTACACGAGGGATGAAACCAGTAAAGACTCTGCCAGTATTTTGTTTTTTTCTCCATTAACTTTCTGTCAGGAGGAATGTTCTATCATCAAAATATGAATAAAAATATGAATAAAAATATAAATAAATGAATTCATACTCAGAGCCTTTATTGATTCTGAACTGTTTTAGATTTGTCTTCAAAGTAAAAATGTTGAAAAAAGCTGCAGCTTAAAAATCATGTTTTCTTTGTAATTCATAACTATTTTGTCACAACGCTAACAGCCTGCTAACAGTGCTGCTAACCGCATGCTAACGGTGCTGCTAACACACGCTACACTTGATATTAAACATGTCAGAATTCATTCATTCACTCAGCTAAACTTTGGATTTAACATATGCTAGAAACTAACATCGACATTTAGTTAGCACATGCTAACATTAGCATATGCAGCAATATACTAAACATTACATACTTAATGCCAGTTTGGTTTCTACTCCTCAATGACTCGTTTGAAACGTTTTTCTTTTCCAAAAGTAATAAAGTAGAATTTTAAGTCACAAGTGAGAATGAAATAAAAGTCAAAACTTTTACTTAACGAGTGAAATAGTTAATAGTCCAAATGTAGCATCATAGTGTAGATTATTACAGTTCACAACTTAGTTTTCAGAAGTTAATTTTGATTTAATAAGTCAAACTAAATATCCTAAAATGTTCATTTTCTATTTATCAGTCTCAGATTTGATGCTTTGAATTCTTTACAGACAAAAACATTCAGACGACTCCTTAAACATATTTATTTATTTACAAGTTCTTAATTTTTGAGCATTTTTATGCAGATTATAGACAAAACAAAACATGAACATCTTGGTGAGAAAAAGAGTCTTCTTCATGTTACTTATTGATATACCAGAACTCGACTGATAAATAATAAATCTGAACCTCTTAATATTCTCTAAAATACCTTCAGTTGATCCATTAATAGTTTAATGGATCTTATCTGCACAGTTTAGGGATTTATATGGAGTTCAAACCCCTTAAAATGGATAAAAGAACATGGAAGTTATATTTCAATTAAGGTGAAAATTCATTTATTTTTATATTTGATATATTTTAAGCCCTTTAATTTAAGGTTTAAATTAAGGGTTCCTATAACTTTACTTTGTTCCTTAAACCATTAAACACCTTTTAATGTCCCTGAAAATACACTTAACTAACCCTGAAACACATCAAACACCTTAAATCTGTCCTTACTTAAAAGAAAAAGTGTGAAAAACAAGTAAATCCCTTAAAAATCTTCTTAACTTTAAGACCTTAATTAACAAAAAAAGAAGATTTTTTTACACAATCAAGTGAAATATTTGACAAATAATGAATTAATGACTTTAAGGTGTTTTTAAGGTTAAAGGATTATTGTTGACAAATTAGTTTTAAGGGATTCTTAATCAGTTATCAGATACTTAAACCAGATTTTGTTATTAATCTAAATTCTGACTGAAACATTAATGGAATGGAATCTATTTTCCCCTTAAAAACCGTAATATTTAATATTACAGGTACCTCTTTGTTTGTACCTTAAAAGTACAGGAAGTTTAAATGTCTGCACAGTTTAAGAGTTTATAAATAACTTTAAAGGGTTAACCATTAAAACCATCTTAAATCTCAAATTGAATTCCCTTAAATCCTTCATAACACCTTAAAGTGATCGTTAATTGATTTGTTAAATATTCCATGTTAACATTTAAATCAGGGGAAAGTTATGAAACCTTAAAGTCTGCAGTTCTTCACCTGATAATTAAGGCGTGAAGGAGTCTGATGTGGTTTCAGGGTTGAACTCATAATTAAGAGTTTATTTTAAGGGTTTCTGTTTCACAGTTCCTTCACTGATCTTCAGGTAAAACATAAGTTTAAAGTCGTTTCTAACAGAAAGTCTGAAGAAGAAGAACAATGTTCTTCAGATTATTTACACCAGAAACACAGAATATGTACAAAACTGCAGAAGAAGAAGACATCTCAGATTCTTTTAACCCCTCAGACCTCCGTCCAGCGTCAGAGTCCCGAACCTGAAGGAAACATGATCACATTAGCCTAGCTTAGCACAAACCCGGGGACGAAGACGGAAACTGTTAGCCTAGCTTAGCACAAACACGGGAAGAAGGGGGGAACTGTTAGCATAGCTTCATCAGACTAATATAACACACTCAGAGCCACGCTAGCAGTTCCCCTCTGCCTCCAGTGTTTGTGCTAAGCTAAGCTAACCCAGTATGTAGTGAACACACCTTTCTAAGAAGTGGTTGTTCTCCGCCAGCTCTTTGACGACTCCTTCCATCTCCTCCTTCAGCTTCTTCATCCTGAAAAACATCAAGATATTAAGGTTTAAATATGTTTATTTACTCAATAAAACATCCTCATTATCATCAAGATATTAAGGTTTAAATATGTTTATATATATGTATATATGTTTACTAAATGACATCACAGGTACCTTAAACTTCGTCATTTTAATGATTAAAGAATATTTTTTAAATTGACCAAACATCAGAGCATCCCTTCATTTCATAGTTAAGGTAAATATTTGATGTTATTAATAATAATGAAATCTCCTTAAACCTTAAAGAAACCCTTAAACTCATTCAGGAGGCCAATGAAAAGCTCTTAATGAATGAATGTCATAGTATGTGATGAAGATGAAGACATAATGATGAAGATCTCACCCTAGAGTCATCTCCACCAGAGTGTTCTGACTCAGGTAAGCCTGAGGCTTCATCCCACTGGACACCAGAGGAAGAACCTTCTGAGGCAGATGTTCCTGCAGCTGGAGACACAAAATAACACATTTTATATTATTATAGTATTATTATTATATTATTATTATTATTGTATTATTATAGCATTATTATATATTATTATTATATATTATTATTATATATGATATAGTGTCACCTTGATGGCTCTCTCCATCAGCATGGTGACCTCCTTCTCGATGCTGATCAGCTGACCTGACAGACCAATCAGCTGCTTCTTCACGTGATGAACCTTCCTGAAAACACAAGAGACGCTGGTGACTCTTCACCTCCTGTCAGGTGAGGAGGTGAACAGGGAGGAGGAGGGTTAGGGTTAGGCGGTGAGGAGGTGTATGTGTAGGTGAGGAGGTGAACAGAGGGTTAGGAGGTGAGGAGGTAAACAGAGGAGGGTTAGGGTTAGGAGGTGTATGTGTAGGTGAGGAGGTGAACAGAGGGTTAGGAGGTGAGGAGGTGAACAGAGGAGGAGGGTTAGGGTTAGGAGGTGTATGTGTAGGTGAGGAGGTGAACAGGGAGGAGGAGGGTTAGGGTTAGGAGGTGAGGAGGTGAACAGAGGGTTAGGAGGTGAGGAGGTGATTACCTGAGCCACTCCTCACTCTTTGAGATGAACAGACGATACTTCATAGCACACTCCTCAGTGAACAGAGATCTGGCTTTACTGGCATGAAGCACCAACTTCTGTCTGTTAGACACACAGAAACAGAGACAGACAGAGAGAGACACAGACAGAGAGACAGAGAGAAAGAGACACAGGCAGAGACAGAGCGAGACAGAGACAGACAGACAGAGAGAAAGAGACAGAGAGACAGATAGAGCGAGTCAGAGTGTGTGAGAGAGAGAGAGAGAGACAGAGACAGACAGAGAGACAGAGAAAGAGAGAGACAGAGACAGACAGAAAGAGAGACAGACAGACAGACAGACAGACAGACAGACAGAGACAGACAGAAAGAGAGACAGACAGACAGACAGACAGACAGACAGACAGAGAGAGAGACAGAGAGAGACAGACAGACAGAGAGAGACAGAGAGACAGACAGACAGACAGAGAGAGAGACAGAGAGAGACAGACAGACAGAGAGAGAGACAGAGAGAGAAAGACAGAGAGACAGAGAGAGAGAGAGACAGACAGACAGACAGACAGAGAGAGACAGACAGAGACATTTGGGTTACTAAAATACAAAATTAAGTGTTTTTTATTGATTAAAACATGAATAATTATTGTTCTCAGGAAGTTAAAGATTCAGTTTTTGTTTGTCAAAATAAAATAATCAAATGTGATGAAATAGTTTCTTGACTTTTACTGTATCGTGATATAAAACTACATATGTGTAAGAAAACTAATTACACATGTAGTAAAACAGAGTGTTACAGGTAATACATATGTACTTACTGTGTTTACAGTAATCAGTGAACATACTTATCAAACTTATGGATCTGTTCTTCGTTGTACGGGAGACCTGAAAACACACAATATTAAATATGAGACTGAAAGTTAAGACAAACAAACCAGACACAGGAACAACTATTTAAATATTATACATATAAATATTATACATATAAAATACATGAAATACAATCAGAACTCATGAAATAGCTGCTGTTAACACTTAGAGATCTAATTATTCAGTAAATTAACCAATATTATTATTAATATTATAATTATTAATTGTATTCATATTGTAATTATTAATGTTAATATTATTATCATTATTAATAATATTATTATTGTAGGTGAGTGTGACTCACGTCTCTCAGCTTTGTCCTTCTTAAACTGTTGATAAATGGCTGTGATGGCGTCCAGCAGCACTTTGATCTTCTCAACACTGTGGAGACAAACTCACGTCACACATCTTATATATGTGTGTGTGTGTATATATGTGTGTGTGTGTGTGTGTGTGTGTGTGTGTGTGTGTGTGTGTATATTTATATATGTATACTACTACAGTCTTACTTCCTGTCCTCGGGGTGCGTTCCCACTTGTTGTATCCAGCCGTCGGTCAGCTGACCTCCTGAGATGAACTTCGTCTTGATGTCTTGTGTTGTTCGTTCGATCGGCTCCAGAGAGCTGGAGATCTGAAACAAACCAGGAAGTAATATATATGTATATGTCATAAAATACTCTTTAGAGTACATCATCTGGTACAACACATTATCTTCTAGTTATCTGGTCTAACGTGGTTCGAGACCCTGAAGGTACCTCACTAACCTGGTCCGGGACCCTGAAGGTACCTCACTAACCTGGTTCGAGACCCTGAAGGTACCTCACTAACCTGGTCCGGGACCCTGAAGGTACCTCACTAACCTGGTTCGAGACCCTGAAGGTACCTCACTAACCTGGTTCGAGACCCTGAAGGTACCTCACTAACCTGGTCCGGGACCCTGAAGGTACCTCACTAACCTGGTCCGGGACCCTGAAGGTACCTCACTAACCTGGTCCGGGACCCTGGAGGTACCTCACTAACCTGGTCCGGGACCCTGGAGGTACCTCACTAACCTGGTCCGGGACCCTGAAGGTACCTCACTAACCTGGTTCGAGACCCTGAAGGTACCTCACTAACCTGGTTCGAGACCCTGAACAACACATCACAGATATGTAAATGAGGCAATGACTCACTCTGAGGACCTTCTTGTGCATGTCGGAGATCTCGTCGTACTCTGATGACATCATGTTGGCCTGCATCATCACCTCAAACCTGCTCAGGAGACAGGAAGTCACCTAGTTACTGGTCTGTGCTGTTGGTTTAACTAGTTTAACTAGTTTAATGGTGTTCATGAGTCACTCACAGCTGCTCCGTCTTCTCCAGAATCTGAGTACAGAAGTTACACAGATGGAAAACCTCAGACTTCTTGTGTAGAATCTCACTGTAGTCCTCCTTCATCAGCTCACTGTGGAGATAAACTCATTATACACATGTATGTATAAATATATATATATACATATATATATATATATATATATATATATATACATATATATA
>NW_027176817.1:1153889-1310126 GCF_023349555.1 Cebidichthys violaceus
AAAACGGTCCACCTCGACTCCTTCAACCCTGCCAGAGAGCGCAAGTTCACAACCTTTACACAGATTTCATAAATTGCTTTCTTTTCTGCCACCTGAAACTTGTCCAGACGAGGGGTTGTGAACGTCAGCAGCTTGTTTCCTCCCCCCTGCCAGTCGCCCACAGCTGGGGCAATGAGCAGAGTGGGGGGAGTGTACTCACTCTCTTCATCCCACTGGTCAGACAGAGTACAGTTTCCTGCAAACGCTCTCAGGTGTTGTGGCAGGGCGGCACAGACCTCCTCCACCATTCTGTTGGTCAGCCTGACAGACGTGATGTTGGCCTTCTGCCTGAAGGTGACCCTGGATGCTGCTGTCGCTGACATCTTCAACAAATGCCCCAGCTTAGTACAGCCGGCTTGTCTTAGTTGTGTTCGCAGGCTGGCAGACTGCAGCGTTTGAGCCCCGATGAAGCTGTTGAAGAACAGAGGTTCCTCCAGCAGCCACACGCCTGGAGTCTCCTCAGCTTTACGTGAAGTGGTAAAGATCTGCCACGCCTGCAGAACAGAGCCGTAGAATGGTGTCAGCCCGGCCAAGTCCACTTTCTCATGTTGTAGGAGAAAGAGCTGCTTATCATAACCCAACCGCCCAGCTCTCCTCAGCAGCAGTCTAGCAGTGTCCATCCAGGTAGGGCCACAGCCATAGAGCAGCTTTTGCGCAGTCCTGAGTCTGAATGAGGCGATCCTCGACTGGATGTCAATGAGGCCCTGCCCTCCCTCTGCCACAGGCAGATAAAGGCCTGCTGCACGAATCCAGTGCCGGCCAGACCAGAAAAAGTCCACTACCAACCTCTGTATTTCCGCTATGAGGCCTCCTGGAGGCGTCAGCGCGATGAGTCTGTGCCACAGAGTCGAGGCAACCAAGTTATTAGCAACCAGAACTCTTCCCCTATATGACAACTGGGGTATCAACCATTTCCAACGAGAGAACCGAGCACACACCTTCTCCTTGACTCCCTCCCAGTTCTTTTTCTGAAAGTCCTCAGAACCTAAGAACACCCCCAACACCTTTAGGCCTCCTTTTCCCCACTGAAGACCTCCAGGCAGGCGAGGCACCGTCTGATGTCTCCAGTGTCCCACCAATAAGCCTTCAGATTTACCCCAGTTCACCCGTGCAGATGAAGCCCTCTCATACAGTGACAAAATATCCTGCAGACATTGAACATCTACCTGGTCCCTGACGAAGACGTTTACATCGTCAGCATACGCAGACACAGCGAGGGGACGACAAAGACTGGAGGACCCAGGCAGTGCCAGACCACTGAGCCGACTCCTCAGCCTGCACAAGAGAGGCTCAAAAGCAAGACTGTATAATTGGCCTGAGATCGGACAGCCCTGCCTAATCCCTTGCTGTACCGGGATCGGGCGACTCAGCCCAGCTCCCATTTTAACCATACATACCGCACCACTGTACAGCAAACCCACCCAAGACAAAAAACCATCACCAAGCCCAAATGCCCTAAGTGCAGAAAAAAGATAGGAGTGATCCACCCTGTCGAACGCCTTCTCCTGGTCAAGTGAGACGATACCGACATTGACATCGTGAAATTTACAAACATCGAGCACATCACGAATCACAAAAATGTTGTCCGTCACTGTCCTGTCTGGGACACAGTATGTCTGATCACTATTTACAATCACTTCCAAGTGTTCTCTCAGTCTGTTAGACAAGGCTCTGGAAAGCACCTTATAGTCAGTACACAGCAGGGCCACTGGTCTCCAGTTCTTCAGAAGGGCCAAGTCTCCCTTCTTGTGCAGCAGGGAGAGTACCGCCAGCTGGCATGAGACCGGAAGTGATCCAGTTTTAAAACATTCCAACAAAACACAATGTAAGTCAGAACCGATAATGTTCCAGAACTGCTTAAAGAAATCCGTGGAGAGGCCGTCGATTCCCGGAGTCTTCCCTGAAGCCATCCGGTTCACTGCAGCCGTCAGCTCCTCCAGCGTCAGCTCTCCGTCCAGCGTAGCCCTCTCTGCTGGACTGAGCTGTGGAAGACCCTCCAGGAGCTCCTTACTGCTCTCTGTACAGCACTGCTCCTCCCCAAAAAGAGCAGCGTAGAAGCCCATGGCATGAGTCCTCATCTCCCTCTGGTCGGTGGTTATCCTGCCTCCTGGGAGCTTCAGACAGGTCATCCGCTTCCTCTGCGCCACCGATCTCTCCAGGTTGAAGAAAAACAAACTAGGGGCGTCCATGTCCTTCAACTGGAGAAAACGGGACCTGACCAGAGCTCCTTTCACTCTCTCCTGCAGGAAGGAGCTCAACTCCATCCTCCTCTCCTTCAGCAGTGAACCCGACTGGACTGATTGTGCTGTTTTTCAGTCTGGAACTGAGACTGTGCGAGATGTAGATTCTGTCCAGCCTGGCTGCACTTATCCTGTCGTTTCTGACCCTGACCCATGTGTACTGCCTGTTTTGTGGGTGTTTTACTCTCCATGCAGCCAACAGATCTAGGTGTGCGATGACGTTGCGGAGACTCTGAGCTGACAGTGGGTGTGGTTCCTCACTGTTCCTGTCTATGGTGAAGTCTACAGTGCAGTTGAAGTCCCCTCCGATGATCAGTTGCTCCTGATTGCAGCTCTGCAGTTCGTTTTGCAGCACAGTGAAGAAGCGTGCTCTTTCTGACCCCTGATTCGGTGCATATATATTCAGGAAGCAGTAAAGCGAGCCCTCTATCTCCGCCCTCACCATCAGCAGACGACCCTTCACCACCTCAGTGACAGACAGCACTGTTGCATTGGCTGCTGTTCTAAACAGCACGGCTACTCCGGCACTAAGATTGGTGCCGTGGCTCAGGGTGCATGAGCCCTCCCACCATAGACCCCAGTCCACTTCATCTGATGGAGTGGTGTGAGTTTCTTGCAAAAAGAGGATGTCCAACCTTTTTTGATTTACAACTTCCGGTATTAATGCTCTTTTCTGTCTGTCCCTCCCACCATTGATGTTTAAAGACCCTAAATTAAAGCTCTGCATTGAAAGGTCAGAGGAAAGGAGGCAGGACAAGAGCAGAAATAAGCAGTGGAAAGTGGAAAACCCCGTGTGACACATGATCATGTCAAACTGTCTTAGTGGTTTTAACCCTTTTACTTTTTCTTACTTTCCTCAGGGTTGTGATGTGTTTCTTTAGACGGAAGAGCTTTCGTTCATCTAAAAGGTCAAAACCCACCTGTCTCTGCACCACCCCAACAGAGCGAATGAACTTCTCAGTGTCACCGAAATATTCACTCACTTTTACAGATCTTTTGTAAGTTACGTCCAAAAACGAGTTAATGTCCTCTAGTGAGTACAGATCAGAGCTTTTAACGCACGCTTCAGAGTTAGATGCAGTATCTGATTCACTCTCCTCCTCCATGTCCTCTCCTTCACAAGACAGCTGGCTGTTGGACACAGACCGTACACTCTGTCCTTCATCTAAGCCTATGGTGTGATCTCCACCTACAGCACCTGTGGCTGCCTCTTCACGGAGTTCTACAGACTGAGGTGGTGCTTTGGTACCAGATGCAGTGAGGTTCTGCACAACCACAGGAGCCTGCAGGTTGTGAGCCTGACCCTGATCCTCCTTGTCGACATTTTTGTTATCAGAAGACGAGGAAGCGCCGCCGGCGGGATCCGCAGCGCCCGCGGATGGAGCCGCGATGGTGTCCGCGGACGGAGAGGCGAGAGTGTCCGCGCCCGGAGCCGCGAGAGCAGTCACGGTCCCAGCAGCGACCTCGCAAGCCGCGAGAACAGCCGCGTCCGCGGCAAGGGCCTCCGCGCTTCTCTGCTGCTTATGCGGACACGCGAAACGTTTATGTCCCACATCCCCGCACTCAAAGCATTTGAGCTGTCCCGAGCTCGCGTAGACCATATAGGAACCCTCCCCGTGTTTCACCCTGAAGGACACCTCCAGTGTTTGTGCAGGTGTCTCCAGGAACATGAAGACCTGCCTCCTCAGCGACAGCACATGCTTTAGTTTGGGATCCTTGCATCCCAAACTTACCGTTTTAAAACTGCTGGCAAACTTTCCAAACCTGCGCAGCTCGTTTTCCAGCAGGTCGTTCGGTATAAACGGCGGAACACCGGACACGGTGATCCTCGTAGACAGCACTGAGAGCGGAGACACCTGCACAAAGCTGTCCCTGAGAAACACGCCGCTCTCCACCAGCTTGTGGACAAACGCCTCGCTCGTCATGAACACAACCACGGCTTTATTCATCCGGGATGAAAACGAGAGGTTGTTGTGTCCCACCTGCTCTCCGACAGCCAGCAGCACCTCCTCTACCGACCCGCTGCTGTCCGGTGGGACTATCCGGACTCCCTGCCGGATTGACGGGGGTGGCGTCTCAGAGGACGCCATGCTCCCGAAAAAAAGTTAAACAAAACCACTATCACGCGTTATTCTACCGGTAAACACACCCTGTCTCTTACCTGATCATGTGCACACACCGAGGAAGTGAGGAACAATCCCAAAACTGTAAACATACGATCAAAACTCCACACATCCACTGCTCACATGTCCACCACGCACCCTCACACTCACACGGAACCGGAAACGGAAACGAGGAGAGGAGAGGAGAGGAAAGGAGAGGAAAGGAGAGAGGAGAGAGGAGAGAGGAGAGGCTGTTAATATTTAATATTAAAAACTCGAGGCTCCTCTATTGTACTGAAACATGTGACACTAGTGGACTCTTTCATGTCTCATCTTTAGACTCTTGTGTTTTCACCTCTTCCTCCACAGCGAACAGCTTCACGATGTTCTTGTGGTTGAGTTTCTTCAGAACCTCGAACTCTCTCATCTGAACGTCCAGCGGCCTCAAGAAGCTCAGGTTGTTGAAGACTTTGACGGCGTAAAGGTCTCCGGTTTTCTACACAACAACAACAACAACAACACAAACAACAACAACAACAACAACAACACAAACACAGCTGAGTGAAATCAGTCAGCGAGACATAAAACAACAGATTCTAACAGAAGAAATGACTGTGGCTAAGTGGAGAGCAGGGCCGCCTTTCAATCAGAGGTTCGGTGGTTCGATCCCTGTCTCCTGCTCTACTAGTCTCATGTCAATGTGTCCTTGAGCAAGACACTTAACCCCAGAATCGCTCCCGTAGCTGCGTCTACGGTGTGTCGATGTAGATAAAAGCGTCTGCTAAATGACTGTAATGTAATGTAATGTAAAACTGAATGAATATGAAAGGATTAAACAAGATGTCCATGTGACTCCTCCCTGCTCCCTGATTGGCTGAGAGTGAGTCACGTGACCTACCTTGTGTCTGCCCCGGTACACGTTGGCCGTGGCTCCCTGACCCAGCAGGTCTGAGATCAGCCACAGGTAGTTAGTGGTGCTCTGCATCCTGAAGGCTCAGCTGATCCTGAGACACAGAAGACGATCAATATGAATATCAGTGACATCACATGTACCGATCAGTGACATCAATGACATCACATGTACCAATCAATGACATCACATGTACCGATCAGTGACATCACATGTACCAATCAATGACATCACATGTACCGATCAGTGACATCAATGACATCACATGTACTGATCAATGACATCACATGTACCGATCAGTGACATCAATGACATCACATGTACCGATGAATGACATCACATGTACCGATCAGTGACATCAATGACATCACATGTACCGATCAGTGACATCACATGTACCGATCAGTGACATCAGTGACATCACATGTTTCTGATATGAACTCAAACATCAGCAGAAGTTTTACTTTGAAATGATTTCAACGATTCACAGATTGTGAAAAGCTGATGATTAATTTACTGATGATTGATTAATACATTATTTATGTACAAAACCACATATTATTTATTCACATATATTTTTTTTCCATTGATTTTATATTCTTCATGTTACAAATTACTTTTCAATTTTTATAATTTGTTTTATTTTGTCAAAAGTTTATTATTGTTTTAATTGTATTAAGTTACATCTTTTATATATATTTTGAAGTCATATTTACGTATTTTTTTATTATTATTGTTTAGTATTTGTCATTTTATGGGTTTTGTGGATTATTTAGCAAAACTCAAAAATCAGTAAAACTAGAAATAATCCAGAAAAATATTAAAATAACAAAACATTATAATTATCTTTCACAGTATTCATTTTATTAATATTTATAATTATCTTTCACAGTATTTATTTGTATTATTATTTTATTAATATTTATAATGTAGTCTCTGTGCTGCTGCTGAAGAATCAACACTAGTTTTCATTTTATTATTTTATCTAAAAATGATAAAATAAAAAGTTTACATCTCGCTACGTAACCTTTCCTTGCGTCACGACGTAATGATGACGTAGCGGTACGTAGGTGGGAAACTCCCGTTTTCAGGCCCGAAAACAACAAAAAAAAACGTCCAGAGACGTAAAAACCCGTAAATATGTGTTAATTAATGACGTCAGCTAACAGGAGCTCATCGATTAATCAACACCGATATTAATATCTCCGGTTTATCGGTTTAATATCATATTTATGTCTCATATCGCTTCATATTTTCACTTTCTCTTAACGGAAATGGACGCTAACTGTCACAAATCTGACCTAAATCACGACGTTTGAACACCGGGTCCGGTACCGAACACGTGGAGCTTCTTACCGGACCCGGTGATGACGTGTCTTTACCGGTTTTATCCGTTAAAACGATTAGTTTTCTCTTTTATTTATTTCCTCACCTTCTTTACTGCTGCGGAGTTTTCTTCTTCCGCTGTTCTCTTACCACGTGACAGGAGCCGTCCAATCAGCGCACAGTGAGACTAAAGGGGCGTGGTACAATTATCGTAATAACCACTATATATATATATATATATATATATATATATATATATATATATACATATATATATATATATATATATATATATATATATATATATATATATATATATATATACATATATATATATATATATATATACATATATATATATATATATATATTTATTTATTTTTTTAATTTTTTTTTTTATCGATAAAAATATGTTGCGAGTAAGAAATACATCATAATTTATTCAAGATTCTAGCCAATCATACACGCAGCAGAAAGTATTCCTATAAATATTGGGGAAAGCTAAATACGTTTCTAAATACTCAGAATACGAGCAGGAGATACATATTTCAATTAGTGACATTAAATATCAGATAAAAATGTAATGAAATATAAATATTGATATATTTTTGTCCTCTTTATAAAAATCACATTAACATTATCAGAATATAAATAGATTATATATTATAATTATTTTATATTAAAAATACATGTATGAAACATAGCAGTAGAGGCGTTTTTAGTATACATGTATATATATATATATATATATATATATATATATATATATATATATATATATATTATTATTATTATTATAAAACCACACAGACGTAAAGTTCACTCACTTTATATTCAACAAAAAGGAAAAATCATTTCATGAGTTACAGGTTTGTGGGGGCAGCTGGTTGGCTGAACAGGTCTACAGGTAAACTACAGGTCCAGGTGTTCATGTTTACAGGTAAACAAACAATAATTAGTGGAACAAACAATAACTTGACGGAGCACCGTGAGAGAAAATGAATGAATCCAGAAAACTTGGAGACAAAAGTGCTTAAAAAAATATACAGATAATGACGACTCGACATTTTTACATTTCTGTTTTCCTTGATCTTTTTCAACCCAAAACTAAAAAGATCAAAAGCCTGAAACCAGAGAAGCAACAACTTGTTTTATATTTTTGATTTAGGGAATCGAACCAACGACCTTCTGAACCAACAGACTTCGAAACTTTTTGTTCATAAAACTGAAATATTCAAACAAGTTCAAACAATAAAAGTAATTTTCTCTTTAATGTCTTCTGTAAATAAAGACGTAAAATAAACTACAATAAAACTAAAATGTTTTGACATTTGAGAAATGTTTGTGTTTTTATAGAAATACGTTAATATTAATATCTGAATTAATATTAATATAATTTGACACCCAGCCTTCACACATTCATTTTTACCCTAAAAATGTAATATTAGTACCTGCTGGTTTCATTGATTCTCTTAAATTATGAATTTGTACTTTTAAAAATGAAATAACTGATTCCTTTTAGATTCAACAGATTCAAAATTTTGTTCTTTGACTTTAAACACATTTGATTAATTTCATAAAAACTTTAAAAAAAACGGTACAAATTATTAAAAAAAGATGTAAAATGAGGTTAAAACAACAAGGAAACAAAGTCAGAAATATTTGTTTTAAAAAACAAATAAAAGTCTTGTAAAGTTTAAAGTGCAGATAAAGAGAAACGTCTCCTAAAGAGGATGTGATTAATAAATAAGAAATGATCAATGATTAGTCTCCTGATCATAATAATGTGTTTTAGTTCATTCAGTTTCATTAAAAACATTAAAACATTTTTCAGGACTTCGTTGCATTCAAACGATTATTTTTTACCATCAAATTGAATTTTATTGATAAACTTTTTAATCTTTAATCTTCAGATCGCGACGATTATTTCTAGAAAAGTAAACGAGTGAAATCAATATTTTAAAATGAAAAATAAAGACGACTATTCAAGCTGGTTTTCGTCTTTACGTTTTTTATTACATTTTCATGTTCGACTGTTTAATTTAATATTTAAGAATGAATCTTGTTTTATAAAGTTTTTTTGCAGAAAAACGTTTTTATTCCTCAAAGTATCAAAAAAACCTTTATATTTATAACGACACAAAACTCGAAACATCGCCAAAGATATTTTTACTGCTTTTTATTCAGAAAATAATTAAATTAGATTTTCTAATAATCAATATCTGAAAAAATGACACAAGATTATTTTAATGAATCATTTTGGTTTTACAATTTAATATTTTCTAAAATGTGAAAAGATTAAATACTTCAGCCTGTTTGTAAAATCGTCTCATTAAGACGGATGATGTCATTAAAAAAATATAGTGTAAACATTGAGATTGTCAGATTACAGATTCTGTTAACGACAGAAAATTAAAACGAGAAAAATACATTTATGTCGTCACGACAACAGAAAAGAAACTGACTGATGGTTGACCTCATGACCTCTGGCTCTTGAACACTAGAAACCTTGTTGTTGATTTGTTGTTATTTTTTGATTTGTTGTCATTTTTTGATTTGTTATTAGTTGATTTGTTGTTATTAGTTGATTTGTTGTTATTTTTTGATTTGTTGTTATTAGTTGATTTGTTGTTATTTTTTGATTTGTTGTTATTTGTTCTTCTGAGATTGTCGTTTGAACGTTTTGAGTGAAACTTTGTAGAAAAATATAACGAGTCGATATAAAAAAAGACGGAATGAAAAGTAAAAGTAAAGATTTACAATGATTTTCTAAATAGTTTATAAATACGATATCTACACAATATGTGGTACAAAAATACTATCGAGCATTTCGTTAAAATAAAAACGTGAAGATGAAGACGAGAACTTTTCAGGCACGAGATCGAGTTCACGAGAAAATAAACGAGAAGCGACGACGTCGTCAATCAAAACACGACGTTTTGGTTTTTATCCCGATGAATCATGTGACACCTGATCTTTGACATGTTTTAGTGTTTAGTACGGAGGCCCCGAAGGGACAAGAGCAAGAAGTCGTTTCTAGTGAGAAACAAACAAAAACAAACACAAACCAAAAGAGTCTGATCGTCTTCAGATTCAGATTCTAGAAACACTTCCTGCCTCATGGAGAAAGTATGGAAGACCATCTCTGACAATATGATGGCAAAAAAGTCAAAATCATGAAAAACTCTCAAAACACGAGAAACATTCTAAAAATGATGACTTAATACCTCAAAATGATGAGGAAATCTAAAAAAGGACTGATGGGACCTTTTTCTCTTTTCCTGGCGTCAATGGGCTTCCATACTTCAGGACCTCCGTAGAGTTTAATCAAACTTATTGATCCTCTGCTGCCTCGTCAATACAGAGCACCTGTTTGATTGATTAATAAATATGTTGTGTTATTGCTACATGACTCACCACATGACTCACCACATGACTCATCACATGACTCACCACATGACTCATCACATGACTCATCACATGACTCATCACATGACTCATCCATCAGACACGATCCTACGAACCGTTTTCTAACTGAGGAGGTAAAACGTAAATCAAAGTACGGCGTTCTCCAGTTTACATGGTAACCACAGACACCACAGGGGGCGCTCTCCTCCTCCTTCTCCTCTTCTTCTCCTGTTGATGTTTTTCATATCTGGCATCAGATAAGGTAAATCGTCCCTCTGTTCGGCCTCTTGTTCTCCCGGTTTAAGGCAACTTAATATTTGTGATGATTTTAATAAAACCTTTTCTTAAAAAATGTACAAATGTCTTAATACAAACCTCTATGACATCATCAGTAAACACTGTATAGAAAATATATAAATATGCTTTTCTCTTTTTCACTGTACAAATGTTTCCTCCTCTTCCTCCTCTTCCTCAGCCTTTTTAACCTCTTTTATGCACAATTGCTATTTACAGTGAGGGGGGCGTGGTCTGTGGGGGCGAGGCTGTGGAGAGGTGCATTGTGGGTGCTCAGGAGGAGTCCGTGCAGGGCGACGGAGGCGGCGGGTAGAGGTGATGAGAGTAGCTCCTCTCGGTAAAAGGAGAAGGAGGACAGCTCTCACAGTTCTCTTCAGCTGACAGGTACTGACTCCTCGGGGTCGGAGGAGGAGGAAGAGGCTCAGAATCGTAGTTCAGGTCGCTGGTGTAACCTTTAGCACCAGAAGAAGACTTCAGAGGAGCCCGACGGCCTGGAGTGTAGTCGCTGTCACACAGGTCGGTACTGCAGGGGGTGGTGGGGGGGGCGAAGTGACGGTACGTGTAGGGACGGTAGCTGAGGAAACACCACAGAGTAAGAACATGTGTAAAAACACCACAGAGTAAGAACATGTGTAAAAACACCACAGAGTAAGAACATGTGTAAAAACACCACAGACTAAGAACATGTGTAAAAACACCACAGAGTAAGAACATGTGTAAAAACACCACAGAGTAAGAACATGTGTAGAAACACCACAGAGTAAGAACATGGAGTAAGAACACCACAGAGTAAGAACATGTGTAAAAACACCACAGAGTAAGAACATGTGTAGAAACACCACAGAGTAAGAACATGGAGTAAGAACACCACAGAGTAAGAATACTTAACAAGAGTTATTAAAACAAGACAATGGGAGATATTAACACAAGATAATAAAAGATAATAAGAGATATTAACACGAGATAATAAGAGATAATAAGAGATATTAACACAAGATAATAAAAGATAATAAGAGATATTAACACAAGATAATAAGAGGTATTAACACAAGATAATAAGAGATAATAAGAGATATTAACACAAGATAATAAGAGACATTAACACGAGATAATAAGAGATAATAAGAAATAAGAGATAATAAGAGATATTAACACAACATAATAAGAGATATTAACACGAGATAATAAGAGATATTAACACAAGATAAGAGATATCAACACAAGATAATAAGAGATATCAACAAAAAATAATAGGAGATATCAACGCAAGATAATAAGAGATAATAAGATATATTAACACAAGATAATGAGAGATATTAACACAAGATAATAAGAGATATTAACACAAGATAATAAGAGATAATAAGATATTAACATGAGATAATAAAAGAGATTAACATGATATAATGAGTTACCTGTAGGATCTGTGAGTTGAGGGACTGTTGGAGGAATAACCAAACTCCATGGTGTACTGAGAGCGGACTGTAGCAGGAGACGGAGGAGGATTCAGGATCTGCAACAAAACAATCAGCAGTTAAAAAACTTATAATTAAATTACCTCTTCAGCATGAAGTACATTTAATAAATAAACCGTGTTGTTTCCACTGATAAAATATGAAATAATAAACCACATGTCTCACCAGGAGGAAGTAGGTCCTGATATAATATGAAATATGAAATAATAAACCACATGTCTCACCAGGAGGAAGTAGGTCCTGATATAATATGAAATATGAAATAATAAACCACATGTCTCACCGGGGGGAAGTAGGTCCTGATATAATATGAAATAATAAACCACATGTCTCACCGGGGGGAAGTAGGTCCTGATATAATATGAAATAATAAACCACATGTCTCACCGGGGGGAAGTAGGTCCCCTTGGTGCTGGACGAGCTGCTGGATGAAGCTCCGGTCACGTGAGCGCGGTCGTACGGCGGTCCGCTGCTCCCGCCCATGATGCTGAGGGAGCCAATCACAGACTTCCCCCTGGACATCCCTGTAGGTTTAAACACATGTCAGCGTCACGTTCATTAAAGGCCATGAGGTAGATAAAGATACTCGAGGTTAGGACGTCCCACCTGGCAGCGAGCTGGACAGAGAGCTCGGATGAGGAACGTATCCCAGCGGCACCGAAGACGACGACCCATGAACCACGAAGTCGTTGGTGACCGTCTCTCCGTCATCCTTCATCTGAGGACAGAGGACGCGCTGACACACGAAGTACACGGTGCCCACCACGAACAGTGCCATGACCACGCCCACAATGGATCCGATGGTGTTGTTGGAGGGAGGAGGAGGCTCCTCTGTCGGGTCTGACACCACAGAAGAAGAGACATGTTAGAATACATCACAAGCTTCCTGTTCTAATCAACAACAATAACAACATACGCTTTTATTATTTTTAAGACACAACGACAGAATAAATCTTATTGCATTATATATCAATTTAATAACAGAAGAACACAGTTCATATAATATTATTATTACTTTATATGATTGTTTATAATCAAATGTACTATTCTACCATGAATGAAATTAATAACTAGTTCATTATTTATAATTTATGTTTTTAAATGACCTGCACATTTATTTGATCATTGAACATTTATTTATTTATTGTAATGTCAGCTTTGGTCCTCCATAGTAAACGATTACATGTATAAACACATGCTTTTTATTTGTTATTGTTATTTAGTTGTCTATAACTTTATGAAACTAAAGACATGTGAACACTACAAGAGATGAGCAGCATCCTGTAATGTGTTACGTTGTGTTATTGTTAACGTAGTATCTGATATCTGTATAATAATGTATACATATTAATATCTGTTAGTAGACTCACAGCAGCCGATCTCATCAGAGTTGTCCGTACAGTCCATGTTGTGGTCACACTTCTTGTGCTTCCCGATGCACTGACCATTGGAGCAGGTGAACTGGTCCGGAGGACAGCGTACTGGGAGACCAACAGGAAGACAAACACCGGTCACGTCCCCGTTAAACAACATGTGACGACAAATCAGAGAAACTGTGACTGAACTTCAGGAAGTGAACACAGAGAGGAGAGGAGAGGATGGGACCCGTCTCACCTTCACACTTGTTCTCATCGGACCGGTCCTGACAGTTGACCTCCCCGTTGCAGCGGAGGCTCAGCTCGATACACTGCCGGCTGTCACACTGGAACTCTGACTCGGAGCAGACGGGACAGTCCTCCTCGTCGCTGCTGTCGTCACACTCGGGGTAACCGTCGCACCTCCAGGCCTGAGGGATGCAGTCCACCTCTCCTGAGGTGCAGGAGAACTGCTCCGGGGAGCAGGTGGGGGGCTCTGAGAGACGGAGACGCGTGACGGGTCAGAGCGAGCTCGTTTAAAAACCAGTAAGAAGACCGTTGAGTTTGTCTCTCACCTCCACAGGACAGCTCGTCCTGCAGCAGCACCAGGTGGACGGGACACGAGCAGCGAGTCGTCCCGTCTCCCTTCACGATGCAGATGTGGGAGCAGCCGCCGTTGTCCCACGTACACGGGTGTTTACCTGGACAGGTGAGACAGAGACACAGCTGAGGACAGATAAGAGGTCAAACACAGAGCCTGAGGACAGACTGAGGTCTCCTCACGTCCCAATGGTCCCCAACATCCCCGCAACGTCTTAATGGTCCCCAACGATCCCCAACGTCCCAATGGTCCCCCCAATGTCCCATTTAAGGTCCCCAACGTCCCTAAGGTCCCTAACATCCCAAAGGTCCCCAACGTCCCCCCAACGTCTCAATGGTCCCCAACGATCCCCAACGTCCCAATGGTCCCCAACGTCTCAAAGGTCCCCAATGTCCCCCTAACGTCTCAAAGGTCCCCAACGTCCCCCCAACGGTCCCCAACGTCCCCCCAACGTCCCAATGGTCCCCAACGTCGCCCCAACGTCTCAATGGTCCCCAATGTCCCCCTAACGTCCCAAACCTCCATAACATCTTTAAGGTCCCCAATGTCCTCAAGTCAGACTCACTGTACTCCCTCATGTCCAGCTCGTGGACGGCGTGGATGTCGCTCAGGTAGGCGATGCGGGCCTGGATCTTGGTGCGACCCTCCCTCGTGGTCTTGTCGATGCGTTCGATCATCTGCTGCTGCTTGTCGATCCAGTACAGGTGGTTCCCGAACACCGTCAGGCCCACCGGCTGCAGGATGTTGGAGTCTGCGATCACGATCCGATTGGCTCCTGAATGTTTTTTAATTTAAAAAGCGTCGGGAGGAAAAAAACAAAACAAGGTTGTAGGGCCAAAAGGTTCAGGATCAGAGGCAACAAAACGGGTGAGAAACTGAGGGGTGAGGCAGGAGGGGGGGCAGGAGGACAGTGATGCAACAGTCAGCTACACGTCAGACAGAGATCACTCATGGTCCCTAAGGGTTAGCACCCTTATGGACCAGAACAACACACCACAATGTATTCAACATAGTATATATACATACATATATATATATATATATATATTCATGTTACATCATCAAGTTCATGGTCCTGGTCTCAGTCAGTTATCTGGTTTAGTGCTTCACAGAGGAGGACTTTAAGTCCTGAACCAGGACTCCCCTAAACCCTCTCCCACAGATGCTTCACATTCCTGTCGGCCTGCGTGGAGCTCAGAGAATCTCAGGAATGTGCTGAGATCAGACAAACTTCTACTCTACAGACACAAGACAAAGTGTCCTCAGTCTAGTCTGTCCTCAGTCTGTCTTCAGTCTGTCCTCAGTCTAGTCTGTCTTCACTCTGTCCAATCTGTCCTGCTACTCACTCTACCCACAGGGTTACATTAGACGCTTTTAGCCAAAGCGACTTACGATTCAGCAATTTTGGGGTTAAGTGTCTTGCTCAAGGACACATTGACATGAGACTAGCAGGAGCCGGGGATCGAACCGCCGACCCTCTGATTGAAAGGTGGCCCTGCTCTCCAGTTAACCACAGTCACCCCCTGGGTTAAAACACAGAGAGACAGACTGAAGGACAGACAGACTGAAGGACAGACAGACTGAACACAGACTAACTTCTCCTCACTAGATGAGCATCACGGTTTAGTTGTGATTGTTCAGCTAGAAGATTAATAAATAAATAAATCAGTGACAGATGTTCAAACTGATGCCACTCTCAGGTCTGTACGCTAAACATGAAGCTACAGCTGCTTAGCTTAGCATTATTACAGCGAACAGGTGGAAACGGCTAATCTAGTATAAAAATATTAATTTACCATTTTGCCGGTATTTCTGGTAATTTTACCCTTAAAAGACTACAAATGAAAATATTATTATGATATAAACATGTTGATCAGCTTTAGAGGAGCTGATCGGTGGATGTTATCTTTATGCTAAGCTAAGCTAACCAGCAGTAGCTTGATGTTTCAACGTACAGACAGAGTGTGAGGACCCCCCCACCACCTGGTGGACCCTGATGTGGATCTGAACCCTCCAGACTCACCAGAGAGGTCGCTGCTCTCGATGCGTCTCAGTTCCGAGTCGACCCAGAACAGCTTCCCCGCCTCGTTGTCGATGGCCAGAGCGACGGGTTTCCCCAAACCGCTGAAGAACAGAACCTCTCGCTCCGTCCCGTCCAGCGCCGCCCGCTCGATCTTAGGAGAACGCTCCAGCAGGTTGGTGAAGTACATGTACCTGCAGCACAGAACCACTGAGTCACATGCTGGTTTCATCTGCACACTTCATTTCTTCAAAACTCTAGAATCACGTTTGTGTCCTGAACAGAAACCTCATAAAGTCCATTACTGACCCATCGACATCACTGACCCTCTCTCGGGGACACTGACCCTCTCTCAGGGACACTGTTTTGAGGACACTGACCCTCTCTCGTGGACAATGTTTTGAGGACACTAACCCTCTCTCGGGGACACTGTTTTGAGGACACTGACCCTCTCTCAGGGACACTGACCCTCTCTCGGGGACACTGACCCTCTCTCGGGGACACTGTTTGGAGGACACTGACCCTCTCTCAGGGTTGACCACGATGGCTCTGGGTTTGTCCGTCTCTCCTCTCAGAACCACCCCGACTCTGCTGCCGTCGGTCCGGGTGACGTTGATGACGTTGGTGACCTCGCTGGTCCAGTAGATGAAGCGGCTGTAGATGTCGATGCTCAGGTCGTAGAGCTGCAGACCCTGACTGGGTCCCCCCAGAGAGCTGGACACCACCGTCATACTCTGATGGGACACAACCAGAGACGGGTCACAAACTGGTTTATATAGAACCACTTCAACGGGGATCTGGTCTCTGACGTACCTGGTTCCCGTCCTCCTGAGCCCGGCGGACCACGTTTTGCTTGGAGTCGATCCAGTACAGTTGCTTGTCCAGCGGGTCGTAGTCGATGGCTCTGACGTTCCTCAGGCTGTGAATCGGCAGGATGATGTCCGGACTCTGCTGCTCGTCCATCACCATGCGGTTGATGGCCGTCTTCTGGCTGAACAGCAGGAAGGAGGTCGGAGCTAGAAGACAAAGAAGAACCGGGTCAGACCTGCAGGGTTCTGCAGAAGAAAAAGATGTTCTCCACATATTTAACCGGCCGCCTCACCGCTGCACGTCTTGTTGTCGTAGTTGAGGGAGAAGTGGGCGGGGCATCCGCAGACGAAGCTGCTGACGGGCACGGCGAGGCAGAGGTGGGAGCAGTGTCCGTTGGTGGAGGCGCAGGCGTTCCAGCCGGCCTGTCTGGATGAGTGGAACACCAGGATGTCCATGACGTAGTCCAGGTGGCCCTGAATCACCGTGCGATTCTGGCCGCTGGTCTTGTTGGCTCGCTCGATGCTGCGCTGGCTCCAGTCGGTCCAGTAGATGTAGTCCTGGTACTGGGTGAGGCCGAAAGGGTGAGGGAGGTCGTCCGCTATCACCTCTCGGTCCTGACCTGAGGACACGAGGACATGAGGAGAGGAGACGAGTTGTTCATGAACAACATGGTGAAACATATTCATCATCAAAAATAAAACGGTTCCTTTAAGAAATAAATCTGGAGTAAATTTGGAGATTATTAAATCAAACTGATCTGTGGTTATGACCAAAGGGAGCATTGAATAAGGTGACGATGGTATTTATATTATATTATATTTATTCTATTCCAAAGGTGACCTCCTGACCACTCGGTGCTGAGAGACCAACATGGAGCCGATCGTCCTCATTAACGTCCTAAAACAACGCGTTCTCACCGAGCATGTTGGAGGACTCAATGAGCGTGGTGTCCAAGTCGGTCCAGTAGAGGCGCCGCTCGGCGTAGTCGATGGTGAGTCCGTTGGCTCGGCCCACGTCGGCCACCAGAGTGATCCGACCCGTCCCGTCCATCGCCGCCCGGTCGATCTTTGGCTTTCCGCCCCACTCGGTCCAGTACATGTACCTGTGGACAGGTAACCAGGTCTTAGTGGTTCTCAGGTGAGTCTCTGGTCTACGACGGTGGGTTAGGGCATTGTGGGTAAAATACATAAATAAAGACATTACAGAGACGGGGGATATTCAGAATATCGGGGAGATTTAAGTGGTAAATTTATAAGAGAAAAACATGAATATTCTGTGACTTAAGTCAGAAGTTTACGAGAAAAAAACGTTAATATTCTCTCACATCAAAGAAACAGGATAATATGAATAAAATGACAAAGAAAAAATTAAATATTCTCTGAGATTTAAGTCGGAAAATAAACAAGAAAAAACAACAAATTTAGGAGAAACAAACAGATTTTTTTCTTCTGATGGTCCTCATGCTGGTCTACTGGTCTACTGGTCTACTGGTCTACTGGTCTACCCGTCGTACTGATCCGTCTCCTCCTGGTTTTAGTTCTCACCCTTCAGCTGGATCCAGAGCCAGAGCTCGGGGACTGTCCAGGTCCTTCCAGACCAGGACCTGCCGGTGCTGCCCGTCCAGCTTGGCCACCTCGATGCGGTTGGTGCCGGTGTCGGCCCAGTACAGGTTCTTCCCCAGCCAGTCCACCGCCATCCCCTCCGGGTAGTCCAGACCGAACTCCACCACGTGTTCCAGAGCGCTGCCGTTCATGAAGGCCCGGCTGATGGTCTGCAGGGGGGACGAGGCGAGACCACGTACAGGTGTTCAGGTTCCATACTGAGAATCTGACTGAACCATATACGTATATATATATATATACTGTTTCCAGTCCTTATGCTAAGCTAGTAGATATATATATATATATATATATATATATATATATATATATATATATATATATATATATATATATATATATATATATATATATATATATATATATATCTGAACTAAAGTGTATTTATGTATTTATATATATATATATATATATATATATATATATATATATATATATACACACACACACACACACACACACACACACACACACACATACACATACATATTAAAAGATATGGAGGAGGAGAGTCTCTTCTCACCTTCAGGGTGATGTCGGTCCAGTAGATTCGGTTGTCGGTGACGTCAAAGTCGAGCGCCGAGGCCTCCTTGACGCCGGTGAGCGGTATGGCCACGTTGTTGTTGTTGGTCTCCAGAGAGATGCGTCGGATGTCGGTGTGACGGGAGAAGAGCAGGAAGGCTTCGGGCACGATGCAGGTCCTCATGTCGGAGATGAGCTCCAGACCGATGGGACAGCCACACTGAACGCCCTGAGGCTTGTAGAGGCACAGGTGGCTGCAGCCGCCGTTACTCTCTGCACACGGGTTGGTACCTGAGGGGGGCGGAGCCACAGGTGAGCCACAGGGTTCTGGAGGAGGACTCGTGGTCATGTTTTAGGTTATTCTAACTGTCTGGAGGTGTTTGATTTATATTCTCTTAAATATAATCTGTGTTGTTCTTTGTGGACTCAATATGAATCTGATCAGTTTCTGTAGTGTTGAGGATTAAATGATTCACTTTAGTTCATATTATCAAGACCAGAGAGAACCGATCAGATGGATCCATCAGGGAGCTTTAGAGGAGGAAGTTGTTACTGTACAGACCCAGGCTAAGCTAACTGTTAACTTCTGAATCCAGTCCTTGTGCTAAGCTATGCTAGCTGTTTCTCTCAGTTACCAGTTATGCTAAATTACCTGTTTCCAGCTAAGATAGCTATAGTCCTCGGGTTCCAGTCTTTATGCTAAGCTAGTCGTTTCCAGTCTTTATGCTAAGCTAAGATAGCTGTAGTCCTCGGGTTCCGGTCTTTATGCTAAGCTAGTCGTTTCCAGTCTTTATGCTAAGCTAAGATAGCTGTAGTCCTCGGGTTCCAGTCTTTATGCTAAGCTAGTCGTTTCCAGTCTTTTGTTTCTTGTTCCAGTCTGAAGTTTTAACTGGAGCAACATCCAAACAATTGAAGACCAGCATGGGACCACACTCTGTCCTATGGTCTTCAGGGTCCTGGTGTTTCGGGTACTGGACTCACCGACGGACTGGTGCACATAAGTGGCCTTGAGGCCCATGAGGTCCGGCAGCTGGTCGATAATGACCTCTCTCTCCGCGGTGCGTTTGTGGACCCGTTCGATGCTGCGGCGCTGCCAGTCCGTCCAGTAGATGAAGTCTCCCAGCAGAGTGAAGCCGAAGATGTGAGGAAGTTTGTCCTCCACCAGCACCCGTCGTCCTGTCCCGTCCATGTCCATCACCTGAGAGACAGACAGGCAGAAAGACAGGAGGGTGAGACACACGAGCATGCTCTCAAGAACACTTTAAGGAGAACACATGGAAGATGTTTCTGGTGAGAGTTTATGTAAAATATGAAGAGAAATAGTAAATACATGTAGAAATGTGAGGAATCTACTGTCCTGTAACACACACACACACACACACACACACACACACACACACACACACACACACAAATATAAAGCCTAAAGGTCTCTGCTGGTTCAGGACTGTGACCACAGTGCGGTGATGGTTTCAGATTCTGGTTCTATTCTAAACAGAGCGACCACAGCTGGAGGACCGGCCGCAATGGGAACCAGATGTGGGATCCACCGCAAAGATCGGGTCCTGCGAGAAACGGTGGGGAGGGGGTGGACCCAGAACAACCACATCCGATGCTCAGGATGGGAGTCAGGTGAGGTCACGAGAGGTAAATAAAAACTAGAACACGGAGAGATTGCGTGAGGATGGAAACCACAGAAGAAGAAAAGAGAACGTTTCACACCTTTAACAGGAACGTATTCTACATTTACATTAAATATGATCTTTCTCTTTTCTGATTTTCATGGAGAAGATAGTTTTTAGATGAATTAAATACATTAGTTTCCTTATGTGGCTACAAGATAAATCCACAATATTTATATAAAAAAATGACCTAAACGTGTTTCATGTTTGTTATTTATATCAGTTCATGTTAAAGGAACCACCGTGAAGCAGCAGAAGAACAAGAACTACAACTCCAGGTGAACTCACATTGATTGACACAACATCTCTGGGTTCTGTTATTCGCTCGCATGACTTCTCCTACCATTGTTATGCCGATGACACCCAGCTGGTCTTGTCATTTCCCCCCGGTGACACCCAAGTGGAGACGACACACCACCTCAAGCTCAACCTGGACAAAACCGAGCTACTGTTCTTCTTGGTGAAGGGTTGTCCGCACCGGGACCTGTCCATCACCATTGATGATACCGTGGTGACGCCGACTCGGACCGCGAGGAACCTGGTGTGACCCTAATGACCAACTGTCATTCTCAGCAAACCTCACTGACAGGACGGTTCAGGTTCTCATCCAGGCTCTTGTCATCTCCCGTCTGGACTACTGACACTCTCTACTCGCCGGAGCCCCGGCATCGGCCATCAGACCTCTGGAGCTTGTCCAGAAAGCCGCAGCTCGCCTGGTGTTCAATCGCCCCAAGTTCTCCCACACAACTTCCTTTCTCCGTTCTCTGCACTGGCTCCCTGTAAGAGCTCATCCAGTCTAAGACTCTGGTGCTAGAATACAGGGCAGTGAAAGAAACAGCTCCTTCCTATCTCCAGACCATGGTCGCTCAGAGGTCCATGTGGCCGATCAACCCGGTCACGGCTGTTTTCTGTCCTGGTTCCTCAGAGGTGGAATGAACTTCCCACTGACGTCAGGACAGCAGAGTCGCTGCCCATCTTTCATCAGGCTGAAGACCCACCTCTTCAGGAAGTGCTACCCTGAGCCTTCCACTCAGCACTTATTGTATTCATACTAGCTTGTTGCACTTATTGTATTCATACTAGCTTGTTGCACTTATGGTATTCATACCAGCTTGTTACACTTATTGTATTCGTATTACTTATAGCACTAACTGTTTCTCTTGTTTCTGTACTTTGGCTCTGAGTTATGCTCTGCTTCAGGCTCTTAGATGCTTGTTTAAAGGAAATGTACTTATGACTTCTGGTGACTAGTAGTTCTTTTGATTACCAATGTTGATGCACTTATTGTAAGTCGCTTTGGATAAAAGCGTCTGCTAAATGACTGTAATGTAATGTAATGTAATTGATTATAGAACTACAACTCCAGGTGAACCAACACTTAAAAGAAAACTACAACTCCAAGGTCCCCCCCCCCCCCCACAGACCTCAATCTTGTCCGTCTTGGCGTCCCCCCAGTACAGTTTGCGTTCGTCGTAGTCGAGGGCGAGTCCGTTGGGCCATCCCAGAGACGTGTTGACCATCACCAGACGCTCCATCCCGTCCAGGTCGGCCCGCTCGATCTTTGGGACCTCACCCCAGTCGGTCCAGTACATGTAGCTGGAGACACAAACATTATAACATTATCATTATTAATATTAATATTATTACTAACAAAAACACAGACAACAACATTATTATTATCATTATCAATCATTAATTAAGAAACACAGACAGGAAGGAGCTAATTATCATCATTAGGATTATTATTAATATTATTACTAATAGAAATCTGATCTGATCAGGACTCATTGATCGATGATCAGGACTCTGATCAGGACTCATTGATTGATGGACTCACCCGGCCACAGGGTCCAGTACGATGGCTCTGGGCTCGTCCAGGTCTTCAGAGATCAGGATCTTACGCATGGTCCCGTTGAGGCGGGTCACCTCGATGCGGTCCGTCCCGGTGTCGGTCCAGTACAGGTTTCGGGCGATCCAGTCCACGGCGATGCCGTCGGGGTGGTTTACCTGAGACGTGACCACGAACTGGGCGTCGCTGCCGTCCAGCAGCGAGCGGCGGATGGCCTTCACGTCGTCGTCCGTCCAGTAGACGTACCCGTCCACCGGGTCGTAGTCCACGGCGATGGCGTGCCGGATGTCCTCCACCTGCAGGACGATGTCGGTGAAGTCCGGCATGTCCAGAGAGATGCGGCGCAGGTCGGTCCGCCGAGCCAACAGCAGCATCCGAGTCGCACCTGAGGACAGACCACGGGGGGCAGTAGGGACGGGAATCATTAGGATTTTATCTATAGTAGTACTCTCATCAACATTCAACACTCTCATTGGCCCATGTTGTCATGTTGGTATGTTGTCATGTTGTCATGTTGGTATGTTTGTATGTTGTCATGTTTGTATGACCGTGGCTAAGTGGAGAGCAGGGCCGCCTTTCAATCAGAAAATTGGCGGTTCGATCCCCGGCTCCTGCTCCGCTAGTCTCATGTCAATGTGTCCTTGAGCAAGACACTTAACCCCAAAAATGTCTCCCGTAGCTGCGTCTACGGTATGTAGATAGATACTGAATTGTAAGTCGCTTTGGATAAAAGCGTCTGCTAAATGACCGTAATGTAATGTAATGATGTTGGTAGGTTGTCATGTTTGTAGGTTGTCATGTTGGTATGTTGTCATGTTGGTATGTTGTCATGTTGGTATGTTGTCATGTTTGTAGGTTGTCATGTTGGTATGTTGTCATGTTGGTATGTTGTCATGTTTGCAGGTTGTCATGTTGGTATGTTGTCATGTTTGCAGGTTGTCATGTTGGTATGTTGGCATGTTTGTAGGTTGTCATGTTGGTATGTTTGTAGGTTGTCATGTTGGTATGTTCTCATGTTGGTATGTTCTCATGTTTGTAGGTTGTCATGTTGGTATGTTTGTATGTTGGCATGTTTGTAGGTTGTCATGTTGGTATGTTTGTATGTTGTCATGTTTGTAGGTTGTCATGTTTGTAGGTTGTCATGTTGGTATGTTGTCATGTTGGTATGTTGTCATGTTTGTAGATTGTCATGTTGGTATGTTCTCATGTTGTTATGTTCTCATGTTTGTATGTTGTCATGTTTGTAGGTTGTCATGTTGGTATGTTGTCATGTTTGTAGGTTGTCATGTTGGTATGTTTGTATGTTGGCATGTTTGTAGGTTGGCATGTTTGTAGGTTGTCATGTTGGTATGTTTGTATGTTGGCATGTTTGTAGGTTGTCATGTTGGTATGTTTGTATGTTGTCATGTTTGTATGTTGTCATGTTTGTAGGTTGTCATGTTGGTATGTTGTCATGTTTGTAGGTTGTCATGTTCTCATGTTGGTATGTTCTCATGTTTGTATGTTGGTATGTTTGTATGTTGTCATGTTTGTAGGTTGTCATGTTGGTATGTTGTCATGTTTGTAGGTTGTCATGTTTGTAGGTTGTCATGTTGGTATGTTTGTAGGTTGTCATGTTTGTAGGTTGTCATGTTGGTATGTTTGTAGGTTGTCATGTTTGTAGGTTGTCATGTTTGTATGTTCTCATGTTGGTATGTTGTCATGTTTGTAGGTTGTCATGTTGGTATGTTTGTAGGTTGTCATGTTTGTAGGTTGTCATGTTGGTATGTTGTCATGTTGGTATGTTCTCATGTTGGTATGTTGTCATGTTTGAATGTTGTCATGTTCTCATGTTTGTATGTTCACATGTTCGTATGTTGTTCATGTTCTCAGTTAAAGCTGAACTGTTACTGTGTCTTATTGTTGGAGGAGGAGCTCAGAGAGAAACCCAGAAACAGTTAAAGCTGCTCAGTGAAAGGAGGCTTTGTCTGCAGGAGATCATGTGATCCGTCTCTCACAAAAGATTCTCCGCCTTCACTCCTCGTTGCTCTGCAGCCAACCAGAAACATGTAAATAAGGGGGTGGTGGGGGGGTGGTGGTGTTACCATGGCAACAGCAGGTCAACCCCAATGCTACCTTTAGCTTGTTAGCATCAGAACGTCCAGAGAGGGACGAAGAGACATGAAGCAACAACCTCACAGTTTAATCAATATATATATACACATACATACATATACACATACATATATACAGCTGATAGAAATTAAGAGCACACTGTGGTGATGATGATGTGTCCTCACCGTCTCTGCAGGTCTTCCCGTCCTCCAGCAGCTGGACTCCAGTGGGACAGGCACACTTATAGAAAGGCTTCATCGGAGACAAGAGACAGAGGTGGGAACATCCTCCATTGTTCTCAGAGCAGGGACTCTTCACTACTGTTAATGGAGAGGACATTAGAGACTCACTATTGTCCACAGAGAGGACATTAAAGAGGACATTAGAGACTCACTATTGTCCACAGAGAGGACATTAGAGACTCACTATTGTCCACAGAGAGGACATTAAAGACTCACTATTGTCCACAGAGAGGACATTAAAGAGGACATTAGAGACTCACTATTGTCCACAGAGAGGACATTAGAGACTCACTATTGTCCACAGAGAGGACATTAGAGACTCACTATTGTCCACAGAGAGGACATTAAAGACTCACTATTGTCCACAGAGAGGACATTAAAGAGGACATTAGAGACTCACTATTGTCCACAGAGAGGACATTAAAGAGGACATTAGAGACTCACTATTGTCCACAGAGAAGACATTAGAGACTCACTATTGTCCACAGAGAGGACATTAAAGAGGACATTAGAGACTCACTATTGTCCACAGAGAGGACATTAAAAAGGACATTAGAGACTCACTATTGTCCACAGAGAGGACATTAGAGACTCACTACGTTAATGTTAAAACCTAAAACAAACTTAAGACATTTAGACTCACGTATGTCTTGTCTCTTGGCACTGAAGACGTGGATGTCCATCGGTGAGAAGATGTCCGAGTGGACGATCCGCTGCTCGTCTCCGGTCTGTTTCCTACAGGAGTGGATGGAGTGAGTGTTCCAGTCGGTCCAGAACAGAGTGTCCTCGTACAGGGTGAGAGCGAACGGGTGAGGAAGCTCTCCTTTGACCACCACCTCTCTGAAAACACACATCACCAGGTACATGTACTTCAAAATCCTTTACAAGTACTTCAGTACAGTGAAGACAGTAGGACATGTTGAGTACCTGGAGGACCCGTCCAGGTTGCAGCGGTGGATGAAGTTGTGCTTGGCGTCGGCCCAGTAGATCTTCTCCAGCTTGTAGTCCAGAGTGAGACCGTTGGGCCAGTAGATCTCTTTATCGATGATCATGGAGCGATTCGTCCCGTCCATCCCGGCTCGCTCGATCTTTGGGATTTCACCCCAGTCTGTCCAGTACATGTACCTGAGGACAAAGGAGGACATGTATCAGTACATGTACCTGAGGATAGAGGAGGACATGCATCAGTACATGTACCTGAGGACAGAGGAGGCATTATGGGTAATTATAGTGAACATCATCCAGTTTAAAGACTCAGAGACTAGAGAAGTTCAACCTGATGACAACAACCAATCAGAGCTCTTCATTCGAAGAATAATAAGACCAGGACATGGTGAGACCAGGACACAGTGAGACCAGCGAGACCAGGACACAGTGAGACCAGGACACGGTGAGACCAGAACACAGTGAGACCAGGACACAGTGAGACCAGAACACAGTGCAGTGAGACCAGCAAGACCAGAACACAGTGAGACCAGGACACGATGAGACCAGGACACGGGGAGACAGGAACACGGGGAGACCAGAACACGAGGAGACCAGAACACGGTGAGACCAGGACACGGGGAGACCTAGTGGTGTAACGGATCGCTTGTGAACCGCGGCTCAATTGAGTATTTTTTGTTTGACAGTTTCATCATCATCGTGAGTAATAAAGTCTTTCTGCTGCTGTTCCTCTTCAAGTATCAAGTCCCTGGACATCAACGCAGAGCTGCAGTGAACAGATATGAAGCAGTGAGTTCACCTGAGCAGCTTAGAAGAGTTTAACGGTGAAAGTCACGGTGAGAGGAGGAGCTAACGGCACCATTGAAGTCTCAAGTTTGGATCATTTAGTCTTCACTGTAACTCATAATGAGGATGAGGGTGGTGGACAGAACCGTTACTGTGTGTAGGCGTTTAAAGAGAAAGACAACGGACATACATCAGACATGTCCACACATGTGAAGAGACACCATCACAGTCTGTCAATGATGGGGACACTCCGGTGAGGAAAACAAAGGATTTCAAAATCTGGTTAAAGTCTTGAGCCACGCTACGAGATCCCCTCAAACACACCACACACACACACACACACACACACACACACACACACACACACACACACACACACACACACACACACACACACACACACACACACACACACACACCCCGATAGTGATGTCACCACAGAAAGGTCTACTCTCTCCACAGACAATGGAGATATTCTCTTCTTCATTAAAACATTTTAAAGTTGTAGATCATTTCACAGTAATGTAAACATTATTTAATGTAAACGTTATTGTGTATTTGAATGACATCACCTGACAGGAAGTAAACGCAGACCAAGTTCACTTCAGTGTAAACTATCTCACCGTCTGTTTCTTTATTTCAGAGGTGATCAAAGGATGAGAGCATCAACATTCCTCATGTTGCACTTTAACTTAACAGAACTGAGTATTCTTCAATGTTTATTATTATTATTATTATTATTATTAGGGCCCGAGCATCGACGTAGTCAGAGCAGAGGACCTATTGTTCTTCTAATGTTTATCATTATTATTATTAGGGCCCGAGCACCGACGTAGTCGGAGCGGAGGACCTATTGTTATTCTAATGTTTTTTATTATTATTATTATTATTATTATTATCGTACCAGTTTCATCGCAAAAAGGAGGTGCTTGGGATACTGGGAATCTTTTGAAATTTGGCACAAAATTCAATCGTGGTGAAAATTCCAGTATTATTGGGGTGTCCAGCTGCGGCATGACATTTTGGCTCGATAGCGCCCCCTACAGAGTAGCCCCAACTTTGGGTTTGACCTAGCTGTATGAAATTTGGTAGGTATGTGGAACGTGATGGGACGTACAAAAAAGTCAAAAGGAGGTATATCCTAAACCAAACAGGAAGTCGGCCATTTTGAATGTTATGACGTTTTTGGACCGTTTCAAGGCGCCGTACTTTAACGAACTCCTCCTAGAGATTAAACCCGATTGCCTTCAGATTTGGTCAGTATGCTCTTGAGACTTTGGCAGTGAAACGATACTCAAAGATCAAAAAGTGATCGAACTATGTGTCCGTGGCGTGGCGGCAAAAGAACACCATTCGCCATGAAACAGGAAGTTGTTGTAACTCGGCTGTACATTGCCTAATCTGCTCTAAATTTCTCAGATGTCATAACATCCTGACCCTGAACACATGTATATGACAATTTAGAATCATAGTAATAGCGCCACCTAGTGGCAACAGGAAGTCATAGGTTGTGTACTTTGACACCCTACTGCTCACAGATTAATCGGATCCCTCTCAAATTTTGTCACAAAAGCCTTAAGACGTTGATAATGCTTCATTGTGAAAATTGTAGGAAGTTGTCCAAGCGTGGCGACGTGGCGGCTTTGATCCTTCGCCATGAACGAATAAACTGATGTAACTCGACTCCGCATCATCAGATCTTTACCAGATTTCACATGTTTGATTAAACTCCAGGCCTGAAGACATCTGCAAGCCAATTTTGAATCATAGTCATAGCGCCACCTACTGGCAACAGTAAGTTAAAGTCTTTACACTTTGGCTTGTTTCTCTTAGTTGGAAAATCAGATCAACATCAAATTTGTTCCACACAAATGTAAGAAGTTCATAATGCCAGTTCTCCAAGCTTTTGATGTTTTGTCGAACGCCGTTGCCGTGGTAACGCAGTCTTCGCCGTGAAAAACGATGGTCATTTGGAGAGGTTAAAAAAGCTCGAAACACAAGCAAACTTGACACACAGATCACAAGGCCAAAATGTAGTTATATAATATGATTTTATTCAATCAGAGTGTCAAATCGGCTCAATAGCGCCCCCTACAATATTTCGACGAAGCAGCCCTCGCAGTACGTTTCACATAGAATAACAAAATTTGGTAGGCACATGTATCACATGTGGACTCAAACAAAAGTCTCTTGGGGCCATGCCCTAAACCCAACCGGAAGTCAGCCATTTTGAATTTAGTCTGAATTTCTAGTGTCGTTTTTGCAATTTCCAGGCGCTCTACTTTAACAAACTCCTCCCAGGGAATTAATCAGATCAACTTAGAATTTGGTCAGAACAATCTGAAGACCTTTGTGATTAAAAGTTACTCAAAGCTTGTTGTTTCGTGAAATGCCGTTGCCGTGGCGATGCATTCCTCGCCATGAAAAACAAAGGTGTTTTTGAGGGGCTAAAAATACTCAAAACAAAATCAAACTTGTCACACACATTTAAAATCCTGAATGTAGTTATCTGATGTGATTTTAATGCTTCAGAGTGGCAACTCGGCTCGATAGCGCCCCCTACAATATTTCGACGATGCAGCCCTCGCTGTACGTTTCACCGAGATGTATGAAATTAAGTAAGCAGGTGTATCACATGTATACTTAAAAAAAAGTCTTAGGGGTCCATGCTCTAAACCCAACCGGAAGTCAGCCAATTTGAATTTTGTATGAATTTCTTGTGGTTTTATTTCCTTTTCCAGGTGCTGCACTACGAACTTCTCCTAGGGAAATAATCCGATCATCTTTGAATTTGGTCAGAACAACCTAAAGACCTTAACGATTAAAAGTTACTAAAAGCTTGATGTTTCATCGGATAACATGGACTTGGTGTAGCGTCAATTTTACATGATTCTCCATCATCCATCAAGCTTTTGTAACTCAACCTTACTTTGTCAAAACTGCCCCAAACTTGACATGCTTGATTGCTGTCGTGATTTTAGGTCTTCTGCATGCCAATATTAACTCATAGTCATAGCGCCACCTACTGGCAACCACGGACGTAAACAGAATTCTATAACAACGGCCCAAACAGGGTTTGTGGGCACACCATGAGAAAAAGACTTCTCTGATCTAAATATGTGCAAACTAAGATGCTTGGAGAACAAAAGTTAATCAACAGTGTTTTTCAAACCATGTCGGTGGGCATTAGTATAAATGATCTGTCCAGAGCTTCTACATGAGAATCAGGTTAAATGTTACAATGAATGCTTCACACTACAATCTAAAGTTACAGAAGAGCTTAAAATGAAAACAGTGTCAAATTAAAGTGTTCAAGTAAAAACAAATGACACTGCTGTTCTGTTAACTTTCATGTAAGTCCAAATACAATCAGCAGGACACTGCAGGGAGTTGAACTCCATCCCAGTAACCTGACAGTCTGTTATGTTACAAATACTGAAGCACATTCACACGTTCATTTTCTTAATGATCTTAACAGGCTTACATTTATGATTGTATCGGAGGTACACTCAAAACATTTGAGGCTTAAGACCTGGCAACATGGTCTTGCTATGCTGCTGGTCGACGCAGGAAATATCATCTAACTTGTGCATGCAGTGTATGATGGTCACAGAAATGCATTGCCGCATCAACCAGAGTCCTGCCAGTACCCTCGACGTGTGTGACGTTGCGAGGGCCCGATCAATGCTGCTTGCAGCTTTAATTATTATTATTATTGCGCCTGTTTCGTCGCAAAAAGGAGGTGCTTGGGATACTGGGAATTTTTCGAAATTTGGCACGCAAGCCAAAATTTGCGAAAATTGCAGTCTGATTGGGGTGTCCAGCTGCGATATGAAATATTGGCTCGATAGCGCCCCCTATTGAGTAGCCCCAACATTGGGTTTCACCTAGCTGAATGAAATTTGGTAGGTATGTGGAACATGATGGACGTACAAAAAATCCTCTTGGAATTTTTCACTTAACCAAACAGGAAGTCGGCCATTTTTAATTTTATGACGTTTTTGGACTGTTTCAAGGCGCCGTACTTTAACAAACTCCTCCCAGAGATTTAACCTGATTGACTCCAGATTCGGTCGGTATGCTCTTGAGACCTTGACAGTGAAACGATACTCAAAGATCAAAAAGTTATCAAACTATGTGTCCGTGGCGTGAAAAGAAAAAAACACCATTCGCCATGAAACAGGAAGTTGTTGTAACTCGGACGTACATTGTCTAATCTGCTCCAATGGACTTGGTGTAGCGGCCATTTTACATGGTTCGCCATCATCCATCAATCTGTTGTAACTCAACTGTACTTTGTCAAAACTGTCCCAAACTTGACATGCTTGATTACTGTCATGATTTTAGGACATCTGCATGCCAATATTAACTCATAGTCATAGCGCCACCTACTGGCAACCACAGACGTAAGCAGGATTCTATAATTACAGCGGCCCAAACACTGAACTTAATTAAAGGGTTTGTGGACACACCATGAGAAAAAGACTTCTCTGATCTAAATATGTGCAAACTAAGATGCTTGGAGAGCAAAAGTTAGACAACAGTGGTTCTCAAACCATGTCAGTGGGCATTAGTATAAATGATCTGTCCAGGGCTTCTACATGAGAATCAGGTTAAATGTTATAATGAATGCTTCACACTACAATCTAAAGTTACAGAAGAGCTTAAAATGAAAACAGTGTTAAATTGAAGTGTTCAAGTAAAAGCAAATGACACTGCTGTTCTGTTAACTTTCATGTAAGTCCAAATACAATCAGCAGAACACTGCAGGGAGTTGAACCCCATCCCAGTAAACTGACAGTTTGTTATGTTTCAAACATTGAAGCGCATTCACGCACATTAATTTTCTTAATGATCTTAACAGGCTTACATCTATGATTGTATTGGGGGTACACTTAAAAACATTTGAGGCTTAAGACCTGGCAACATGATCTTGCTACGCTGCTGGTCGACACAGGAAATATCGTCTAACTCGTTCACGCAGTGCATGATGGTCACAGAAATGCATGACCGCGTCACCCACAGTCCTGCCAGTAGGGTACTACGATGTGCGTGAAGTTGTGAGGGCCCAATCAATGCTGCTTGCAGCTTTAATTTTCATTTGTTATTTATTTCATTTTGTTTCAAATTGGACATCTTCAATATGTTTGTTTTTAAGACTAAAGCCCAACGTTCTTTCTTTAAGTGTTCTTGAAGTTCTTTAAATAATAAATGGAAAGAAAAGTTATATTTGACTCCTCCCCTTTTCTTTGCTGAGCCCAAAAATGATCCGAACCATAAGGTTTGTGATCAGTTGCACCCCTAGTGAGACCAGAACACAGTGAGACCAGAACCAGTAAAATAAGGATGACCAGTCTTCCTCACATTGGCTGTGGTTTCAGAGGCCAGGTGGAACAACAGGTGTGTTCTCACTACTAATGTTTACTGTGTAAAATCACAGCCTTTATATATTCTACTAATCCATCTCAACAGTCCAATAAGAGCCAGACACACAACTGGTCCCGCCTCCAGCAGAGAAACTAAATAACTTCAAAATAAAAGCACACAACTAAATGAAACATGTCACAAAAGACTTTCACCTAAATAAGAACAACAGAAGGTAAATAACTAGAACATGGTCCAGAATGTATCTATGAAAACTAATAATCAATTAAAGCTGCAAGCAGCATTGATCGGGCCCTCGCAACTTCACGCACGTCGAGGGTACTGGCAGGACTCTGGTTGACGCGGCTATGCATTTCTGTGACAATCATAAACTGCGTGCACGAGTTAAACTATATTTCCTGCCTCAACCAGCAGCGTAGCAAGATCATGTTGCCAGGTCTTAAGCCTCAAATGTTTTGATGGTTTGAAAAACACTGTTGATTAACTTTTGTTCTCCAAGCATCTTAGTTTGCACATATTTAGATCAGAGAAGTCTTTTTCTCATGGTGTGCCCACAAACCCTGTTTGGGCCGCTGTTATTATAGAATTCTGTTTACGTCCGTGGTTGCCAGTAGGTGGCGCTATGACTATGAGTTAATATTGGCATGCAGAAGACCTAAAATCACGACAGCAATCAAGCATGTCAAGTTTGGGGCAGTTTTGACAAAGTAAGGTTGAGTTACAAAAGCTTGATGGATGATGGCGAATCATGTAACATTGCCGCGACACCAAGTCCATGTTATCCGATGAAACATCAAGCTTTTAGTAACTTTTAATCGTTAAGGTCTTTAGGTTGTTCTGACCAAATTCTAAGCTGATCGGATTATTTCCCTAGGAGGAGTTCATAGTGCAGCACCTGGAAAAGGAAATAAAACCACAAGAAATTCATACAAAATTCAAATTGGCTGACTTCCGGTTGGGTTTAGAGCATGGACCCCTAAGACTTTTTTTTTAAGTCTACATGTGATACACCTGCTTACTTAATTTCATACATCTAGGTGAAACGTACTGCGAGGGCTGCATCGTCAAAATATTGTAGGGGGCGCTATCGAGCCGAGTTGCCACTCTGAAGCATTAAAATCACATCAGATAACTACATTCAAGATTTTAAATGTGTGTGACAAGTTTGATTTTGTTTTGAGTATTTTTAGCCCCTCAAAAACACCTTTGTTTTTCATGGCGAGGAATGCGTCGCCACGGCAACGGCATTTCACGAAACAACAAGCTTTGAGTAATTTTTAATCACAAAGGTCTTTAGATTGTTCTGACCAAATTCTAAGTTGATCTGATTAGTTCCCTGGGAGGAGTTCGTTAAAGTAGAGCGCCTGGAAATTGAAAAAACGACACTAGAAATTCAGACTAAATTCAAAATGGCTGACTTCCGGTTGGGTTTAGGGCATGGCCCCAAGAGACTTTTATTTAAGTCCACATGTGATACGTGTGCCTACCAAATTTTGTTAATCTATGTGAAACGTACTGCGAGGGCTGCTTCGTCGAAATTTTGTAGGGGGCGCTATTGAGCCGATTTAACACTCTGATTGAATAAAATCATATTATAGAACTACATTTTGGCCTTGTGATCTGTGTGTCAAGTTTGCTTGTGTTTCAAGCTTTTTTAACCTCTCCAAATGACCATCGTTTTTCACGGCGAAGACTGCGTTACCACGGCAACGGCGTTCGACGAAACATCAAAAGCTTAGAGAACTGGCATTATGAACTTCTTACATTTGTGTGGAACAAATTTGATGTTGATCTGATTTTCCAACTAAGAGAAACAAGCCAAAGTATAAAGACTTTAACTTACTGTTGCCAGTAGGTGGCGCTATGACTATGATTCAAAATTGGCTTGCAGATGTCTTCAGGCCTGGAGTTTAATCAAACATGTGAAATCTGGTAAAGATCTGATGATGCGGAGTCGAGTTACATCAGTTTATTCGTTCGTGGCGAAGGATCGAAATTCGCAGAGCCGCCACATCGCCACGCTTTGACAACTTCCTACAATTTTCACAATGAAGCATTATCAAGGTCTTAAGGCTTTTGTGACGAAATTTGAGAGGGATCCGATTAATCTGTGAGCAGTAGGGTGTCAAAGTACACAACCTATGACTTCCTGTTGCCACTAGGAGGCGCTATTAGTATGATTCAAAATTGTCATATACATGTGTTCAGGGTCAGGATGTTATGACATCTGAGAAATTTGGAGCAGATTAGGCAATGTACAGCCGAGTTACAACAACTTCCTGTTTCATGGCGAATGGTGTTTTTTTGCCGCCACGCCACGGACACATAGTTCGATCACTTTTTGATCTTTGAGTATCGTTTCACTGCCAAAGTCTCAAGAGCATACTGACCAAATCTGAAGGCAATCGGGTTTAATCTCTAGGAGGAGTTCGTTAAAGTACGGCGCCTTGAAACGGTCCAAAAACGTCATAAAATTCAAAATGGCCGACTTCCTGTTTGGTTTAGGATATACCTCCTTTTGACTTTTTTGTACGTCCCATCACGTTCCACATACCTACCAAATTTCATACAGCTAGGTCAAACCCAAAGTTGGGGCTACTCTGTAGGGGGCGCTATCGAGCCAAAATGTCATGCACATATTGGACACCCCAATAATACTGGAATTTTCACCACGATTGAATTTTGTGCCAAATTTCAAAAGATTCCCAGTATCCCAAGCACCTCCTTTTTGCGATGAAACTGGTACGATAATAATAATAATAATAATAATAATAATAATAATAAAAAAAAACATTAGAATAACAATAGGTCCTCCGCTCCGACTACGTCGGTGCTCGGGCCCTAATGATCAGTATTCAGATGGTTTTATTATCATCAACACATTAAGATCTGGTCTCTCTGGTCTTCCATACTGAACAAGATCAAAGAGACAATAGAACCCAAGAGATACATTTAAATAAAACTCATGAATACATTACAGACCTCTTCAATCTGAGTCCTCATGGATCTACATCCTCCTGTGAGACCCAGAGGGACCGCAGAGACTACAGGTGAGTTATATATACAGACTACAGGTGAGGAGGTGAGTTATATATACAGACTACAAGTGAGGAGGTGAGTTATATATACACACTACAAGTGAGGAGGTGAGTTATATATACAGACTACAAGCGAGGAGGTGAGTTATATATACAGACTACAGGTGAGTTATATATACACACTACAAGTGAGGAGGTGAGTTATATATACAGACTACAGGTGAGGAGGTGAGTTATATATACAGACTACAGGTGAGGAGGTGAGTTATATATACAGACTACAGGTGAGGAGGTGAGTTATATATACAGACTACAAGTGAGGAGGTGAGTTATATATACAGACTACAGGTGAGGAGGTGAGTTATATATACAGACTACAGGTGAGGAGGTGAGTTATATATACACACTACAAGTGAGGAGGTGAGTTATATATACAGACTACAGGTGAGGAGGTGAGTTATATATACAGACTACAGGTGAGGAGGTGAGTTATATATACAGACTACAGGTGAGGAGGTGAGTTATATATACACACTACAAGTGAGGAGGTGAGTTATATATACAGACTACAGGTGAGGAGGTGAGTTATATATACAGACTACAGGTGAGGAGGTGAGTTATATAAACAGACTACAGGTGAGTTATATATCGATTCACTGACTCCTCCCACTCCAACTGGTCTTCATCCGGACCACTACAGAGAGACTAGACTAGACCAGGACCAACTTTTCCCCCTCATCCAGGACTCAAACCCGGTCCCTCAGACTCACCCTCGTTCTGGATCCAGAGCGATGGCCCTCGGCTGGTCCAGTTCCTGCCAGAACAAAACCTTCCTCAAGGACCCGTCCAGTTCGGCCACCTCGATCCGATTGGTCTCCGAGTCCGTCCAGTAGAGTTTACTTCCTAACCAATCACAGGCCAGTCCGTCTGGGGAGGCCAGACCGGGGACCACGATCTGGACAACGCTGGCCTGTGATTGGTTGAAGACGGTGCGTTTGATGGCCTCCTCGCTGACGTCGCTCCAGTAGATGAGACCCCGAGAGTAGACGTAGTCCACGGCGGCGGCGTCCTCCAGCCCCCCCACCACCACCGTGGAGTTGGCCTTCTCGTGGGCCGCGTCCACCAGCCGAAGGTCCCGTCGGTTCGCATAGAGCAGCAGGGGCACGCCTGGAAGAGGTTAACATAAATACACTTGAATGGTGGAAAATACACAAAAATACACCGCTTCAACTGTGGAAAATACACAAAAATACACTGTTTGAACTGTGGAAAATACACAGAAATACACTGTTTGAACTGTGGAAAATATTAATTTCCATTGAGAGAATTTACTGTTTTCTATCAGAATAAAGGGGAAATATTTAAATGTTGGACGAACTAAATAAGACATTTAATGACAAATAACCTGAAATAAATCATCACATTGATCAATAATGTAAGTAAACAGAATGTTGTTGGTTCTATTGAGGTAGATGTTAATAACACATTTGAATGTGATCACAGATCAGTAAACAATCAAACTGATCAGCTGTTATTGAGATAATCGATCAATCGTTCTTTGGTTTCATATCACAGAAAACTGAATATAAAGAGTTTTGGGCAAAACAAAACAGACTTTTTTCATGTTTTCAACAACAACTATTTAAATAAGTCAGACAATAATCAGCAGATTGATTGATGATGAAAGTAAGCGTTAAATAACTTATAACCAACAGAATCGTCTCCATTTTACTTTTAGTTAATAACAAATGACTGACGTGAATGTACAGTTATTTCTCTGGTTTATTATTTTATTCATACGTTTTTAATATACAAATACATCTTTTTATAAAGTAGCTTTTAACTTGACTGTGTTTTTAAAGAGTCAAAAAACATTAAAACAATTCAGAATACTGTGGCTCATTAAATTAATAAATTAATGTAGAATATTAAATAAAACAGATGATATTAAAGATACAGTTTTATTTTGAGATTGGAACAAAGAATAAATTATTAAATAAAAATAAAAGTGTAAATACTAAACAAAGGAGAATATAAGTAAATAAAACAGGAACAAATCTAGAAACATTGATTCATAAATTAAATATTCTTTAAATATTGTTGAATTATTATATACATCTCTTTAAAATGAAGTCTGATGAATTAGTTAATTTATAAATAATAATAATAATGTAAATAATAACATTATTATTAATAATAACATTAACAATAATAAAACTAGTAACAACAATAACATTACTAATAGTATTATTGTCATACTGTTATTATTAATAATAATAACAGTATAATAATAATAGCAGAAATGACCTCAGCTAGCTTGTTAGCTTGTTAGCATAACAACATGAAAACATGAGCTGCTCCAGTTTTAACACATATACATGTTGTTAAATATGATTTAATCAATAATAAAATCATATTATCGATTAGCTCCACTGTTAGCTTTACATCACACATTTAGATATATAACGTTACAGCGAGCTAGACGACTCGCTCACGTAGCATTTGTTGTGCTAACTGCTGCTAGCAATGCTAATCTAAGTTACTACCACAGCGGTTATCATGATAACGGTGTTAAGATAAGACTGTTAGAATGCTAACTATAATAAGACGTAAAGTGTGAGGACCGGGCTTGGTGAGAGTTTATACGTATAAAACATATAAAGACTGAAGCTAACTGGTTTATTTCGGCTCCTCCAACAGCCTAACAGGCGGCGCAGCACTGATAGCATGAGGCTAACAGCTAGAGGGCCCTGATCCTCGGACCTCTCCACACACCTCCACCCGTTAGAAGCCTCTTCTCCCGGCTGTTAACCAGCACTCTCACACATCGTACCGGAGGAACAAGAGGACTTGAGGATAAACTCACCCCGTATGAGGAAACAGAAGCTAAACAACAACAAGCTCCGCAGCGCGACCCTCATCGTTCTCTTCTCTCGGCTCCTCAGCGCGGAGCTCCCATCGCTGCTACGGCCGCTTATTGTCCGGGAATCAAACACGATGTTTGGGTTCAGATCTACGAGACGAGACGTTAAAATGTCCCAAAGAAGTCCATCACGGCTCGATAACTGGTTTATCCTGTATTACATATTATATATACGTAACCCCAACCCACTGAATCAACTCTCTGTGTCTCACATTGTCCTGGAGGAGGTCCGTGGTCTCCTTCCGCTGTGAGGAAGAAGCTCCTCCTCCTCGTCTTCTTCTTCTTCTTCTTCTTCTTCTTCTTCTTCTTCTTCTTCTTCTTCTTCTTCTTCTTCTTCTTCTTCCTCTTCCTCTTCTTCTTCCTCCTCCTCTACTTCCTCTTCATCTTCCACCTCCTCTTCTTCCTCCTCCTCTTCTTCTTCCTCTTCTTCTTCCTCTTCTTCTTCCTCCTCTTCTTCCTCCTCTTCCTCCTCCTCTTCTTCTTCCTCTTCTTCTTCCTCCTCTTCTTCCTGCCTACTATTGTTGTTCTGATTTCAGGGTTATGGTCACATGACTTCACGTTAGTCTATAAAGGAACTCCACCACGGTCACGTGACTTCATTAGTCTATAAAAGAACTCTACCACGGTCACATGACTTCATTAGTCTATAAAGGAACTCCACCACGGTCACATGACTTCATTAGTCTATAAAGGAACTCCACCACGGTCACATGACTTCGTTAGTCTATAAAGGAACTCCACCACGGTCACATGACTTCATTAGTCTATAAAGGAACTCCACCACGGTCACATGACTTCATTAGTCTATAAAGGAACTCCACCACGGTCACGTGACTTCATTAGTCTATAAAGGAACTCAACCACGGTCACATGATTTCATTAGTCTATAAAGGAACTCCACCACGGTCACGTGACTTCACGTTAGTCTAAAAAGGAACTCCACCACGGTCACATGACTTCATTAGTCTATAAAGGAACTCCACCACGGTCACATGACTTCATTAGTCTATAAAGGAACTCCACCACGGTCACCTGACTTCATTAGTCTATAAAGGAACTCCACCACGGTCACATGACTTCATTAGTCTATAAAGGAACTCCACCACGGTCACGTGACTTCATTAGTCTATAAAGGAACTCCACCACGGTCACCTGACTTCATTAGTCTATAAAGGAACTCCACCACGGTCACGTGACTTCATTAGTCTATAAAGGAACTCCACCACGGTCACCTGACTTCATTAGTCTATAAAGGAACTCCACCACGGTCACCTGACTTCATTAGTCTATAAAGGAACTCCACCACGGTCACGTGACTTCATTAGTCTATAAAGGAACTCCACCACGGTCACGTGACTTCATTAGTCTATAAAGGAACTCCACCACGGTCTCGTGACTTCATGTTAGTCTATAAAGGAACTCCACTTCATGGTCAAGGTCACGTGACTTCATGTTAGATATATTAGAATTTAATTAACCATCAGAATCACCAGTCGGAGTCCCATTTTTCTGCTGTTTGCTTTGGAGCAAGCTGCACATACCGAGGAGTGAAGTCAGCTCAGACTTCATGTATTTGTAATGATTTTACATGTTTATGACTGTGACTCATTGAGAAGAATGTTTTCCATCACTGAGTGAGGTCTTTTCTGCAGAACACCCACTGCTCCGTCTGCTCTACACACACCCAGTTAACTCCCAGTACCCCCACCTCCTCCACTGTTACACCAGTCTGCTTCCCAGCAGGCTGCCTGACACCATTACTGTAATGAGCTCCCTCTTTTACGTTCATTTTCTGTCAATCCACTATTCAATTATTTTAAATTCTTCCACTTTAAATGAAATGAAAGGACAGATGAAGTGACCTTTGGTGGCGCCTTGATGTAGCTTCAGCTGTTTGGTGTGTTTCCAGAAGTAAATCAAGGATTTTTTAATGAGTTTCATTGGATTATTAGTGAATACAGATACACACATAAATGTGCAGAAGGATTTCATCACAAGCAGCCCGTCACGTTTGAAAAGAAGGAACCGTGAAGTGTCCTCCACAAAGTGACAGATTTTATGTGTGATGTGTTGAACCTTCGCTCATGATCAGTGAGCAGAGAGCAGCTGAGGCTGATGGATGCTGTTAAACACTGAATGAAGTGACTCATGTCACCTGTGTGAACTCTGTGTTCTTCATCAGCTGCTTCAGCTTCACGTGTTGAAGAACATCGCCATCATGTGGACAGACGGAGCAACAGCAGCTTCACAGGCTTCAGTTACATTTAGAAAAGAAGATCAAACTGCCTTTTTCTGTTTTTGTAAACAGAATCAAAGCTTTTAAACATATAAACACAGGTTTTAAATATACAAATACAGGTGATAATTTATAAATACAGGTATTAAACATAGAAATACAGGTTTTAAACAGACTTAAGAGTCTCTGTGTTGATCCAGACGAGGTTTATTAAGTCTCTTTAAAGAGGTTTCTGATCCAGCTGCCTTCCATCAGCTCATCTACTCAACAGTTTAGGGAGTTAGGGGATTGTGATCTGTCCATACCTCACACCATGAAGCTCCTACCTCTCATTGAGGCCTTTGGGATGTGTGGTATCCAGTCTGGATATCCAGGTCCTCTCTGCCCTCTTTCTTTGGGCAGTGCTCTGTGTAGGATTACACTGAATGACTGTTCTCAGAACATATTTCCAGCCATGTTGGAGGAAGTGTTTCACTAAGGGAGTGAGTACCTTTTTCCTATTCAATATATTATATTTGTGTTGGGTAAATCTAATAGAAATGGTGTTGCCGGTTTCACCCACATACTACAAACCACACTGTTTACATTGAATCAGATAAATTCAGCTTTTAGACTTCAGACTGCCACGGGTCACTGCATGGAAGACCTCCTTCGTGTATGGATTAGTGAACCAGATGCGGTGCTGAAAAAATGTTTTATGAAAGATAGAAATCATAAATACTGTAAATCAATAATCTATACTTATGACATCATCAGTAAAACAACAAGTTCAAAAATCACATTTTTTTATTCTTTACAAGAACAAAACATCAAATTTCCAAACTTATGCAAAAGCATCACTTCACAAAACAGGACCAGACTGTCACCATCGTTAATAATAATAATAATAATAATCAATAATCAGAGCAACAGAAGAGAAGAGCAGTCAGTGTTCATCAGCCGACTCTTCATCATCATCATCATCATCATCATCATCATCATAGGAAAATAGTGAAAAAGAAGCTTCAGAAGATGATATTTATCAAAAACACACAAAAGTGCATCAACGTTCAAAAGATCAATAGTTTAAATCTTCATCGTTTAGATCTTCATCATCGTGTGAAACGATTTACAAAACCAGCACAGTGAGTTCAGAGGAGGACATGCAGGAGGAAGTCATGATGAAGAGGAGGAGGAAGAAGAGGAAGAGGAGGAGGAAGAAGAGGAGGTAGAGGAAGAGGAGGAAGAAGAGGAGGTAGAGGAAGAGGAGGAAGAGGAAGAGGAGGAAGAGGAGGAGGCTCCTCAGTGGCTTCCTGAGATTCAGGGAATAAAAATATTGCAGTTTGTTCTTTGTGTTTAAAGAGAAATCAATCGGCTGATCAGGAGTCAGCTCATCAAACGTTTCTAGTTTTACTGAGAGACAGTTTTTATATCTTTTATTATTATAACTTATCTTTTGTTTTTGTTTCATCGTGAAACTGAATAAATAAGGAGAATAAAACATCTTAATAGAAACGTTTGATGTTAAAACGAGAAACAAAACGTCTTCAAAAGTGAACGTGAGAAAAAAGATGTGACGACAAACGTGATAAAAGACAAAGTTATGGTGATATTTAAATTCTACATAATTGTTTTCATCGTTGTGATGTTTCTTGATTTGTCATTTGTCACTGTATCACAATAAAAATACAGTTTATTGATATAAAGTCATTAATGTTCTTTGTGACGACGCATTCGTCAGATAAGTTTATTAACTGTTTGTCATTATTTCTCATAACCGCACAGGTTCCATTATCCTCGTTATACTACGAGTGTAACGATGTAAATAAACTGTGTGGTTATGAAACATAACAAACATCCTTCGGCCAATCGGAGTCGAGTATTCTCCGCGTAGACATTCGGTTATTGTTTTATGTGGTTAACAATCTTAAAAGAACTAATTTTACTTCTTGAGCTCCGTCACACCTCGTAGTGAAGGTCGTTGAGCTCCAGTCTCGTATAGTGCCGTCTGTCGAAGGACTCCATCGCTTTGCGGCCCCCAACGGCCAGAGCCAGCGTGAGCATGGCGAGCCCGAGCACCATGAACGCCACCACGCCGCTCTTCAGCGCGCCTCGCGTCGCAGACGACGCAGAGTTCTGGAGGGCGCGATCGGACTGGAGGGCGCGATCGGACTGGATGGCGCCTTTGGGGACGATGACCGGACTCGCTGCTGGAGTCGTCCTCGTGGTGGACGAATCAGTGGTGGTGGTCGTAGCAGGAAGAGGAGCCGTAGTAGTGGTGGTGGCAGGAGTAGTAGTAGTAGTACTAGTAGTAGTAGTAGTAGTAGTAGTAGTAGTAGTAGTAGTGGTTGGAGCAGGAGTAGTAGTAGTAGTGGTAGTAGTAGTAGTGGTTGGAGCAGGAGTAGTGGGAGTTGTAGTAGTTTCAGTGTTAGGCAGTGGTTTGTCAGTGGTTCTTGGTGCAGCTTCCCTCTTGGCCGTGACAACAGGAAGTGATGTGGTGGAGCTCTGTGTCGGCCGGGTGGAGGTGGTGGTGCCGACGGGGTGAGGCTTTACTTTCTTGGCTGTTTTGTTTTGCTTTTTACTAGTTTTGTTTGGCTTCTTTGTGGTGGTGGCTGCAGTAGTTGTAGAAGCTGCTGTTGTTGTGGTTGTGGTTGTAGATGTGGTCGAGGTGGGTGCTGGAGTTACCGGAGGCATTGTGGCGATGATGATGATGAGTGGAGGTGCTGTTGTGGTGGCGGGAGCCTGCGTGGTGGTGGTTGGTGTCGTGGTTCTTGTGGTGGTGGTTGGGGCCGTGGTTGTGGTTGTTGTGGTGGTTGGTGGTGTTGTTGTTGTACTTTGTGTGGTGGTTGTTGTGGTGGTGGGTTGTGTGGTTGTTGGTGTAGTTGTGGCTGGTGTGGTGGAGGAGGTGGTGGTTGGTTCCGTGGTGGTCGTCATGGTTGAGGGTCTCACTGTGGTCGGATGAATCAAACCTGTGAAGAAACACAGTGAAATGTTAAAGAAGCAAAGAAACAGGAAGCTGAACTTCAACATCACAAATCTACCTGAGCAGGTAGTGTTGAGATTTCACCGTGTGCTCTGAACAAAGGGGCCTGCAGTCAAAAGCCTGATTTGAGTTTAAGAAAACACCAAAGCTCCAGGTCTGAGGTCTCATTGGACCTCTATCTCTGGGCCATTCCACGTAATTTGATTCGCATGAAAAGAGGCACAGAAACAACGTTGCTTTTTAAGAAACCCGAGGTCATAGTCTTAACTTCGATTGGATGAATAGAAGAGAACGGATAATTTCCATGCCCCGTTCTCTCCCCGTTAACGTCCACATTTTGCTGGTCATGAGGAAGAAGAATTCCCTTAATTTCTGAGGATAAACTCTCTACCACACAGAGAGTTTATCACCACGCAGCTGTAAGCTCCGGATTCCGAGTTTAACCCGGAAACTCGAAGAACCACATCGACCACTACGAAGTCATCTCACAGTAAGAGGCTTGTGTGTCTGGGCAGAGTTTAGGTCAAAGTGTGTTTATTACCTTGTTTGTTTAGTTCTAAGTTTACTGTATTGTTATAATGTGTTCTTGTGAGTTTACGGACTGCTGAGTTCCGTTAGCGCTGTGAAGAAACTACAGTTGTGCTCCATTCTGTGTGATAGAATAACAATCTCCGTATTTTTCCATGGTGGTGAGGATCTGCCTTGTTTTGATCAGTATTAATAGAATCTAATAAACTCAGTTATACTTTAAAGAGCAGCTGTCTGTGATTACTTGGTGCATGTGTATTGTGATGATAGCTGATGTCAAACCTTCACTATTTACTCTGAATATGTAATAGTACTTTGACTCTTGACATTGTGAGTGAATACTAATTATGAGACTTAGTTTATAGTTAACCCTAACCCTGATCTCAGGGTGGTGCCCCGTTATTATTAATAATTGTTAATAATCTTACTGACATTAATAATTCTATTGATGTCAATAGTTTAGTTTTTCATAATTGCTGTTAACCAAACACACTCCTGATAAATCCCAACAGTAGTGTACAGAGTACCTGAACAGGTAGTGTACAGAGTACCTGACCAGGTAAAGAACAGAGTACCTGAACAGGTAGTGTACAGAGTACCTGAACAGGTAGTGAACAGAGTACCTGAACAGGTAGAGAACAGAGTACCTGAACAGGTAGGTTACAGAGTACCTGAACAGGTAGTGAACAGAGTACCTGAGCAGGTAGAGAACAGAGTACTTGAACAGGTAGTGTACAGAGTACCTGAACAGGTAGTGAACAGAGTGTACAGAGTACCTGAACAGGTAGTGTACAGAGTACCTGAACAGGTAGGTTACAGAGTACCTGAACAGGTAGTGAACAGAGTACCTGAGCAGGTAGAGAACAGAGTACCTGAGCAGGTAGAGAACAGAGTACCTGAGCAGGTAGTGAACAGAGTACCTGAGCAGGTAGTGAACAGAGTACCTGAGCAGGTAGAGAACAGAGTACCTGAACAAGTAGTGAACAGAGTACCTGAGCAGGTAGAGAACAGAGTACCTGAGCAGGTGAACTCACCTTTGTAGATGTCGTAGGTGTTGATGCCGTCCTGAGCCTTCATTAAAGGGCAGTCCTGCTCCATCTGACAGTGGAACAGGAAGCAGTTATCTTCCCCAGCGTGTTTGTTGCCGTTGAACACGGCCATGGTGCATTTGGCGCCTTCAGAAACACAGAAACAGTGGAGAGAATGTAAAGGTTGTGTTCTATACGATGGAGTTTATTGATATATATTTATATATCTATGAAGATGCACAGGTAGAGCTGGTCTGTGTGATGTGATGGGGTTCAGGTCTCGGGTAGTCTCACCTGGTTTCACGTCCTCTGAGCAGCAGGCGAGGACACAGTCCCTCTCAGACCGGACCACGCGGGCGTCCATCGCCGTGGTCGGCCTGTTCAGCGCCTGTCTGACGTTCACGATGGCACTCTGGTGCTGTCTGGAGAAACACGTCTCCGGCTCCACGCCAGACACAGGAAGTGATGTCATCAGCAGCAGCAGCAGCAGATGCACTGCGGCGACGGGAGGCCTGAGAGTCCACGATGAGGGCAGAACGTTCGCTGGAGGAGTCATGTTCACCTGATGCTGATTAACTGAAGTCAGAAATAAAGTGAAACTAAAAGAATTATTATTATTATTACGTAACATCACAAAACGTCATAAATATTTTTTAAGACTTTCAAAGCTCGTCAGTTTGTCTCTGAGACGGTTTTCTTCTGCGTTAGCGTCTTCAGAACAAACAAACTAAATTAGTTCAATCTGAGGAGTAAAAATAGAAATCTAAAAATGAACACGGCTCCTTCAGGAGCTTCTATCTTTAGAACTTCTGAGAGTGAACGAGGTCGGTCGGGTTTTAAAGACGGAGATTTAAAAACAGATGAAATAAAAGTTGTTCAGAACAAAAACTCACCGAAGAGACGCTGAGATCCGTCCTCCATCTGGAGGTCCAGAGTCCTCTGAGCTGGACTTTAGTCTCCTGTGAGGACAGAAACTCATTATGTCTCTTATCTCCTGTTAGGATGCTATCTGACCCACTATCAGAGACCTGGACCACTATCAGAGACCTGCACCCTGTTCAGACCTGCACCTGCTACTGTGTAGCCCCGCCCCTAAAGCATCCCCTGCTTTATGGTCTGTTTGACTCTAAATGGAGCATAATGTACTAAATGAACATCATGCTGTATTGAAGAAGACTGTAAACTAGAGGTTGAGACCATAAACTCATGTTTACAATGTTTACTGAGGGAATAAATCAAGAGAGAAGTAGAGTCATTTTAGACTAGACTTCTATACAACCAGAGGAGTCGCCCCCTGGTGGACACTAGAGAGAATGCAGCTGTGACACGTGAAGAACAGGAGGTTTGTCTCATTCTAAACTTCCTCTATTACTCTTTACAACCTTAACCTCACCAGACCAGATCCACAGCTTCCTTATTACCTTTCATAATAAAAGCCTGTTCACCAGAAGGAACTAAAAGTTACTCAAATCAGCATTTAGCTAAAAAGGAAACTCAGTAAAATATATATATATGTATTTAAACAACAGTTCACATCAAACAGAGGACACAATAGGATTGTAGTGGTTCGTCCTCGACACAAATCTCTTCAAACGTTTTATTGGAACAAAACGTCATAAATTCACATCTCAGTTTGAACACTTTAATCTTTACGTCCCGTAGCGTAACGGCTGTAAGTGTATATTTATATTATTGTATTCATACCAGCTTGTTGCACTTATTGTATTCGTATTACTCATAGCACTAACTGTTTCTCTTGTTTCTGTACTTTGGCTCTGAGTTATGCTCTGCTTCATGCTCTTAGATGTTTGTTTAAAGGAAATGTACTTATGACTTCTGGTGACTAGTAGTTCTTTTGATTACCAATGTTGATGCACTTATTGTAAGTCGCTTTGGATAAAAGCGTCTGCTAAATGACTGTAATGTAATATTTATAATATTTTCACCTCTTTATCTTTATGCTCTATAACACCAGACTCCATTGACAAAAACGGTAATTTAACCTCAATCTTAGTGTTATTGTGTGCCTTTGGTGTTTTAAAGGTTTAATTTAACTAATATTCGTCACTATAATGATTACAGGATATTGTTATTTTTTTACGTATTTTAGCATTATTGGTCTTCCATACTCCACGCTCCTCTATCGGACACAATGAGCTGCTATCTTAAAGACAAAGATAAGGATAACGTTATTAACCATGGCGGTGAAAAGCAGCTGAAATCTAAACAGCTTCACGACAGACAGCCGGTCGCCTTTGTGTCTCTCTCCGTGTTTATTGCCGGTAACACCTGCGCTCACACGTCTCTCTGTACCGGTGTTAACGGCGCTAACGTGACAAAATAAGAAACAATTAAATAACCGGAACATAACGCGTCGTTTTCCCGCCTAAACTCCGCGGTTCTACCTGTATTTACCCAGATTAAGTCGCGTGCATCATCGCGGATCCGTCCTTCCGTCGATGAGTCCGGTGAAGAATCCAGTTAAACCGGTTCAGTCCGAGTCAGAAGCTCCACTATCCCGAGACGACCCGAGTCACAGATCCTCCCGAATGATTAATGGATCCTTTAAATGTCTCAATGTGTAAATGATGTGACAATTATTATTATTAAACGTCTCCGGGAGGATGAACTAGATCACGTGATGGATGGTGAGAGGAGGAAGAAGAAGAAGAGGAAGCTTCAGTCTTCTGACCCATTTTAGTCTTTGTCCTCTGGAGGAGGGGGGGGGGGGGATCATCACTGATCACATATTCAATAACTGATCACATGATCAATAACTACATGTTTATGAACATTAAAGATCAATAATATCTTTAAAAACACGGTGTTTTAATGAAGAATCTCTGTAAGTAACACGGTTTATATTCAGGTTAATTAATAACTAAAGAAGAAGAAGAACACTGTTCAAAGTACGGAAGATCATTAACGTCTAGAAAATAATAAACACGAGATACTAAGTTAAAAATCATGATAGTGATATATATATATATATATATATATATATATATATATAAGATGTATAGAAAGATAAAAAAATTGTGAGGTACTAATTTAATTAAAAGTGAAATATTTTGAATATTTCCTTGACATCAGGAAATATAAAAAAATATTTTAATATTTTTAACGTTTGACATACTGGGAGAAAACTATGAAATTTTCATTTAAAAAAAGAAATCCATTTATATTTAGGTTCATTAATAATTAAAGAAGAAAGAAAAGCACTGAAGACTAAGTATGGAAGATCATTAACGTCTAGAAAAAAAATCATGAAAAGACAAAAGTCAAATATTAAGTTTTGGCGAAAGTATTAATAAAAATCATGACTTTTAAATTCAAACATAAAAGATCAATATTACCATTAAAAACTATGTTTCAAATAGAAATATTCAGGTTCATTCATAATTAAAGAAGAAAAACACTGTTCATGGTATGGAAGATCATTAACGTAAAAAATTAGACATTCAGTCAAAATTATGAAATACAAAAAATGGATAAAATGTTAAAAACAAAAAAGTCACAATTATGAAATCTTGACTGAAAATAATTAAGTTTAAATTACGTTTGCAACATTTTCAAGGGAAAATATGAATAAAAATGACTTTTTAATTTAAAATGACCTCAGTAAAATGTTTGACGTACTGAGAAAACTATGAAATTTTAATTCATTTTTATATTTTTTGTGGTCCCATGAGGATGTGTGATATCACCTGAATATTCATATATGTATATATATATATATATATATATATACATATGAATACATCTAAATATCTATATTATGTCACATGATCAGAATGAAGAAAACAGTAAGTTAAAATGAGTTGTGAACAGTTTAATAAAACAAAAAGAGTTGTTTAATGTTCTCAATTTTTTTTTTTTAACAGATTTTAAGTATTTATGACGTAAACAAACTTTGACATCACGTATTATTGTGACAGTGAATCTATGGAAGGAAAAAAACTAAACTCCAAAATATGTAAATAATAACAAAACTCAAAACACCACAGTTTGTGTTAAATAGTTAAATTATGAGGCATACTTTAAATTAATATCAGATATTATCAAATATCTGATATTAATTAATACAAATTATCTTCACTATTTGTTTGACCTAAAAAGATGTTTTAAAAGTTTGATTTAATAAACATTTTAACGTCTCGTTAGTTTGACTCACTGAGAACTTTGACTTGATAAATGAAACATGTTTAGTATCTTATGTGAGAATGGTTCCAACCCTAACCCTAACCCTCTATGGTTGTTGTGGTCTTGGTGGTTCTGGTGGTCTTGGTGGTTCTGGTCTTCAGTCTGTTGGATCTTTGTCTTCATAGAAACATGAACATTGGTTCAGAGTTCAGCTCATCATTTCCACGTCGTCCATCTCTTGGTCCTCCGGAGGTCCAGCTGCTCTCTTCTTCTTCTGCTGCTGCTGCTTCTTCTTCATTGGATCCGATGAAGAGTCCTGCTTCTTCTTCTGTGGTTCTGCTTCGACTGAAGAGAAACAACAGTTTTAAACAACTTCAACAAATATTGATGATGCAAGTTTATAATAAATATCTAAAAAAAGACGTTGAATCAATAAATTCAACAAAAGTGATTTATTTAAACATTTCTGAGGTTCAACAAAGAATATTTGTTTACAAATAAATAAATAAATGTTGATTCTTTTTTAATTATTTGTCTTTTTCTTTCACAAAACAATAAAAAGAACCGATAAGAGTATTGATAATAGCACTAGTGTTGATAATACCACTAGTGTTAATAGTACTAGTGTTGATAATAGCACTAGTGTTGATAATATTACTAATGTTGATAATATTACTAATGTTGATAATAGCACTAGTGTTGATAATAGCACTAGTATTGATAATAGCACTAGTGTTGATAATAGTATTAGTGTTGATAATTGCACTAGTGTTAATAGTACTAGTGTTGATAATAGCACTAGTGTTGATAATATTACTAATGTTGATAATATTACTAATGTTGATAATAGCACTAGTGTTGATAATAGCACTAGTATTGATAATAGCATTAGTGTTGATAATAGTATTAGTGTTGATAATAGTACTAGTATTGATAATAGCACTAGTGTTGATGATAGTATTACTGTTGATAATAGTACTAGTATTGATAATAGCACTAATGTTGATAATATTACTAGTGTTGATCATATTACTAATGTTGATAATAGCACTAGTGTTGATAATAGCACTAGTGTTGATAATAGCACTAGTATTGATAATAGTATTAGTGTTGATAATAGCACTAGTGTTGATAATATTACTAATGTTGATAATATCACTAGTATTGATAATAGCACTAGTGTTGATAATAGCACTAGTGTTGATAATAGCACTAGTGTTGATAATAGCACTAGTATTGATAATAGCACTAGTGTTGATAATATTACTAATGTTGATAATAGCACTAGTGTTGATAATAGCACTAGTATTGATAATAGCACTAGTGTTGATAATAGTATTAGTGTTGATAATTGCACTAGTATTGATAATAGTATTAGTGTTGATAATAGTACTAGTATTGATAATAGCACTAGTATTGATAATAGCACTAGTGTTGATAATAGCATTAGTGTTGATAATAGTACTAGTATTGATAATAGTATTAGTGTTGATAATAGTACTAGTATTGATAATAGCAGTAGTGTTGATGATAGTATTACTGTTGATAATAGTACTAGTATTGATAATAGCACTAATGTTGATAATATTACTAGTGTTGATCATATTACTAATGTTGATAATAGCACTAGTGTTGATAATAGCACTAGTGTTGATAATAGCACTAGTATTGATAATAGTATTAGTGTTGATAATAGCACTAGTGTTGATAATATTACTAGTGTTGATAATAGCACTAGTGTTGATAATAGCACTAGTGTTGATAATAGCACTAGTGTTGATAATAGCACTAGTATTGATAATAGCACTAGTGTTGATAATAGCACCAGTGTTGATAATAGTACTAGTAGTGATAATATCCTCAATGACACTCTTAGGCATCACTGACCTTCCATACCGGCCTTCTCCGTCTGCATGTGCTGAAGCTGTTTCAGAAGTTTTCTCTTCTTCTTTCCAGACAAAGTGATGTTCGCTCGCTGACTCGACCTGAAACACAAACACGTTTATTCTCCGTCTAACAACATCAGAAGAAGAAGAGGTTCTATGGATCACGTACTTCCTCTTCTTCAGGTGGTGGACGGTGATCAGACCTTCGTCCACCACGGCTCCAACGATCAGATGTCTCTTCCTCTTCTCTCGGCTCAGAACTCGTCGGCGCTTGAAAACGTTCTTAGCGAGTTCCTGCAGGACGACAACAAAAAGAAAAACCTGAACAACGAGATGGATTTAGGACGAATCATCTTGAGTCTCAGACTTCATGTTTGAGTCACATTTTACTCAGATAGTGACTCAATATAATTATAATTATATATATATATATATATATATATATATATATATATATATATATATATACACATATACACACACACACACACATATATATATGTATATTATATATATGTATAGTTAATAGCTTATAACGCGTAAAGAGTTAAAACCAGCGTGTGCAATGTGGCGGCCAGTCCAGCAGAGGGCAGACTGACCACAGAGACACTAGTATTATATTACTATATAAATGTAGTTTGTTCTTCAATAAATCAAATGTCTCAAAGATCAGCTATGAATATAAATAGATGATGAATAAATATATGTCAACAACAAAACAATGAAATGATAAAAAATGCAAAAAATATTAATTTATAATAATAACATAAAACAGGAGAAATGTTTGAATGTTTACCAACAAACAAAAAAAAACACGTCAGTAAACATGTTAAATAACTACGTCTCTTCTTTAGTCATAAATATCATTTATCTTTTTACATTTCATCTAAGAAGCTTTAAAAACAACACAAGTACCTCAAAAAGTACAATGCTTGAGGAAAAGTACTTTTACCACAGTGTAGAAATACTCAATCAATATATACTTAAAGTAAAGGTACTCGTTATGCATAATGAGTACTTAATATATATATATATATATATATATATATATATAAAGTTTCTGTTTGTAAAAACTAAATAAATAAAAGTACTATTTCCTCTGAGAAATAGAGAAGTGTATATACACATATATATATAGACTAGAAAGTAGCAGAACAAAGTTATGTACAAGTACCTTGAATGTGTACTTGAGTACATTTTTATAACTGTTCTGATCTGTATACTATAAAGACACAGACTTTATAAAAATGCAGTAAAATAAATGATAAACTAAGCTAGGCTAAATTAGCTAGAAGTAGCAGCGTTTACGTTAGCCGTCCATGCTAGCTGCTGTTAGCTTCTAGCCGCTAGCCGTTAGCTGTTTAACGGTCCGGTTCCAGCTCGTTCTTGTGTTATGAACCCTCTCCTCTCTCTGAACTTTCTCGTCTCGTATCGACATTAAACGTCGTTCATCATCGACATTAAACGTCGTTTCTTGTTGATATTAAAAGTCGTTTCTTACAGTCTTCGGTCTGTTTATTTTTCCTCCTGGAGGAGACATGTTGGTCTCACGTGGGAAGAGTTGAGCTTCTTCTTCTGCTCTTTAAATGACGGTCAAACCTCCGGCCAGACGGCTCTTTACTGCCCCCTCAGGTCTGTCTTCGCATTACACCCACAGTGATGAGTACAGACTAAAACACTCATTATGAGTAAAAGTGACACAGTTTAACTGTTTTTACTTTTATTTATATCATTGAAGGAGAGTTTCTGTGAAATGAACAAAAAGCCAAGTCTGTTTGGTTCTGTGTGGTTCTGTTTGGTTCTGTTTGGTTCTGTTTGGTTCTAAGTGGAGTGATTTTATTCTATTTGTCTTATCTGGACCCCGAGTCTGAACTAAAGTTTGATGGATTGATTGATTCAATCCATCAAACACAAAGTCCTCACATTGAAGAGAATATAGATATAGATTAATAATCTACCATCACATGAACAAGATGTAATTAAGTATAATCTGAAACTTCAGAGGACCTGAGGTGGAACCTTGAGGAACTCCTCTAAACAGAAATGTTTGAAGTGAAGAGAAACTTCACAAGGGTTCTGATGTAAAATGAATGTTTGAGACAAAGAGAGACATCAGAGACATCAGAGAGACATCAGAGACATCAGAGAGACATCACAGATATCAGAGAGACATCAGAGAGACATCAGAGACATCAGGGAGACATCAGAGAGACATCAGAGACATCAAAGAGACATCAGAGAGACATCAGAGAGACATCAGAGACATCACATAGACATCAGAGACACCAGAGAGACATCAAAGAGACATCAGAGAGACATCAGAGAGACATCAGAGACACCAGAGAGACATCAGAGACATCAAAGAGACATCAAAGATACACCAGAGAGACATCAGAGAGACATCATGACGTTTCTGATGTAAAATGAATGTTTAGGACAAAGAGACATCAGAGACATTGAGGACATGGAGAGCAGGATTCTGTCAAAGGTTTAATGGTTCAGAGTGTTTGTCTCAGTGCAACATGGAGCCGTGTTGGTACAGATGTGAGCTTTGGCATTGAGAAGCAGAGCGGATGGTGGAAGGAACAAGAGACCTTGAAGGCAGCACGAGGGTCCAACACTGAAGACAAAAACCAGCAGCAGAGAAACCAAAAGACCGGAAACTGAACACAGAATAATTTCTTCATTTCAATCAACCACAAAACCAAGTCCACAAACTAAATCAATGGTATATATATTTATATTTATATATCTAAAGTGCATTATGGTACAAAAATATAGAAGGTCAGCAGCACCTCGATACATTTACAAAATAAATACACCAGACCAAATAAATTACCGCAAAACAAATCTGACATAACGGGAATAAAAAAAGAAAAAGCAAGGATTCACAAAGATTAAAATCTTTTTTTTTTTTTTATCATATTCTGCTTTCTATTCTGCTATATTTAGAATATTTACAGACAATAAATATTTTCCATTTTCTTTCCAAACAATCTCATTTACAGACGACTGTAACAAGATTATTTAGGAGTCCGACTGTCCGAAGGTTCTGAAACACAGAGAGACAAACTGTTACTTTTATGTTTGTACATCAATAATATTCATACAAATAATACTTCATACAAATGATTTATGTGGAAGTAAATAGTTGCATTAATCTTACTCCTATAGTAAGAATTAATTAAGATAACTTCACGTTTAGTGGAAAAAATAGTAGTAAAGAGATTTGTTGTGTAATATTATGTAGAATTTATGGTAAACAATGAAATATGAGCATTTAATGGATTAATAACTTAATTTCCTTTGTTTGGTAAACGTGAGGCAATAACCTGAATGTGTTCAAAACTCTTTGAGTAATTAAAGGAATAATTCAAACGCTAAGTCTTAAGAAAAGGCTGATTTTTCAAAACAGAGAAAAGTGAAGTAAACGTGACTCCGTTTACTTCACTTTATCAAGACTTCTGTTTTACTGATTCTTCGTTCTCTGTTGAGGAATCAGAAGTTGAAGAAAGAGAGTATATATACATAATACACATTTAGTGGCTGAAGTATTCCTTTAAGAACACTGAGTAACGTGTGAGCCAATCAGAAACAAGAATAACGCTACGCTACGCTACGCTACGCTACGCTGCGTTACGGTAGGTGTCATGTTACTAACTTTAACTTCCCTGATGCTGAAGGTGTAAATATTCACACGCTTTATGCTTCAGGGTTATGTTATGTTATCTTGTGTTATGTTAGGTCTCATGTTGTGTACTTCAGAACTCACCTTTGTCAGAGACTGACAGCGTCTTAAAGCAGCGCCCTCTGCAGGCCCAGCAGAGACCTCCACTCCAGGAGGAGTCCACTTCCTGTTTCCTCCTCCAGCCTCCAGCCCACCGACCGGGTCCTCCTCTTCCTCTTGTCTCCCTCCCTCCTCTTCCCGGACCTCCCTTTCTTCTTCTTCTTTCCGGGAGCTTTCAGCGTGCCGTCCTTGTAGGTCTGAGACTTGTTGGTCTCCTGCGGCAGGTTGGTTCCCTCCTCCTCCTCCAGCTTGAAGCTGAGGGGCAGGTTCTTGGTTCCTCCGGGTGGTTTGGAGTGCAGAGTGCTGCTGGTGGTTCCGGTGGTGCTCGGGTTGACCCCCAGGCCGATCCACGGCAGCCCGACGCCGGCGCCGCTGCTGCTACCGCCTCCTCCTCCTCCTCCTCCTCCTCCTCCTCCTCCTCCTGCGGGGGTCCGAGCCGGGAGGTCTCGGATCTCGGCCGTGTGGACTTCGTCCAAAAGCTCCTGCAGCCACATGCGACGCTTAAAGTCCTGCAGCGTCCGGCCTTTGTCGTGCATCAGCTGAGCGTGAGTCACTGAGCGCCTTCTGCAAAGAGTCACATAACGTTGGTTTGGATCAGTCTTTTCTCTACAATATATATTTAAAAGTAGCACGATAAGATAACACTTCAAATGAAATAAAACTGTTTCCCTTGAACCAAATGTTTGATGACTTTAACATGTGACTCTTTATTAACGTTCGTCAGCTGAGAGACTTCTCCAATAATAATCCATCCAAACTGATGCTTTTCATTGTTCATTAAAAGCAAAAAGTAAAAACTTCTCAAAACCTTTAAAGACAAAAAATAAGAAGCAGAGACTCACAGAAATGTTTCTCTACAGAAAACAGACGAATGGATTCTTCCTCATTTTGAATAAAGATATTTATGCCAATCAAAGAAAACACTGAAGAGATTTCGAACAAATGTAAATAATTATAAATACATAAACGATCTTTACAGAGTCCTGTAATCAGCTAACCAACTTCTTCTTCATCATGTTCTTGTACCAACAGCTCTATATTATTAATATCACATCATTAATATGTTTTACAAAGTATTTGCTTATGTATTATTGAAATTTTAAATGTAGTGAGGCCACAGTGGGATTTGAACTCGTTAGATTAAAGAAAGAACTTCAAGAAGTGTCCACACGGTGGAGCTGTCTGCTCAACAACTAAAGAACACGAACTTCACCAAACCTCACTGACGTTTCCTACAAATCATATTTTTCATTCATATTTTAACTTTTTATTGAGTCGATTTATAAGATGAAATGAAACGAGACAGACAAATCAATCTGCTTTTTGGTAGATGTAAGAACAAGAGAAGAAGAAGCAGAAGAAGAAGAAGAAGAAGAAGAAGAAGGAGAAGAAGGAGAAGGAAAAGGAGAAGAAGAGGAAGAGCAGCTGATTTTGACCAGCTGAAGGACCTGTTGTCAGACCAGGTCCCAGCAGCTGAAGGACCTGTTGTCAGACCAGGTCCCAGCAGCTGAAGGACCTGTTTTCTTTCAGACCAGGTCCCAGCAGCTGAAGGACCTGTTATCTTTCAGACCTGGTCCCAGCAGCTGAAGGACCTGTTATCTTTCAGACCAGGTCCCAGCAGCTGAAGGACCTGTTATCTTTCAGACCTGGTCCCAGCAGCTGAAGGACCTGTTATCTTTCAGACCTGGTCCCAGCAGCTGAAGGACCTGTTATGTTTTAGACCTGGTCACAGCAGCTGAAGGATCAGGTCCCAGCAGCTGAAGGACCTGTTATCTTGTAGACCTGGTCCCAGCAGCTGAAGGACCTGTTATCTTTCAGACCAGGTCCCAGCAGCTGAAGGACCTGTTATCTTTCAGACCTGGTCCCAGCAGCTGAAGGACCTGTTATGTTTTAGACCTGGTCCCAGCAGCTGAAGGACCTGTTATGTTTTAGATCTGGTCCCAGCAGCTGAAGGACCTGTTATGTTTTAGATCTGGTCCCAGCAGCTGAAGGACCTGTTATCTTGTAGAGCTGGTCCCAGCAGCTGAAGGACCTGTTATCTTTCAGACCAGGTCCCAGCAGCTGAAGGACCTGTTATCTTTCAGACCAGGTCCCAGCAGCTGAAGGACCTGTTATCTTTTAGACCTGGTCCCAGCAGCTGCAAGATCAGGTCTTTGCTTTGCCGCAGTGTCTTGTTACTCTGAGTCTTAACTCTTAGAACAACAGAGGTCCAGAGGACCTGGGTCCAGAACCCTGGGAACCAGCGAGCACAAACACTTCAGGTGTCCGAGCACACAAACACAGCGTTTCCCATGATGCACTGCTGCTCCTCTCCTCTCTGGAGGGCTCCACAGAACAGAGTCACAGCTTCCTGAGCGTGTTTCTGCTGAGTCATGATAACCATAATATCACAGAGCAGCTCTTGTTTATACGCATACAGATGTTTCCTGAGTCTGTGAAGCCGATCTGGTTCACATTCTACCTTTAAGACTTCAAAGGCTTCCTGACACATCCTGATGCTGATTGGTTCTCTCTGTGGGGTCCACAGAAACAAACACATATATGTATATATATATATATGTATACGTATGTATATATATGTATATATATATATATACATATGCATATATCAGAGCTCTCGTCGGTATTGTCTTTATTTCCCTTTTGAATCGTTATTAGATAAACGTGATCAGTGATTTGAATCTGAATGTTTGACATTTTATTTCTGCTTCAGAAGAAGCGTGTTTATTATCATCGAGTATTCAGAGCTGCAGCTGACGACTTTCATTACTGATGAATCTGATAATTCTCTTCATGAATCGATCAATAAAACATCAGACACACGTCAATGATATCTTAAAGCACATTTAAGATTCAGTTCTCAATGAAGTGAGACCAAGAGAAGCTGGAAACTTCAATCTACTGATGAACTGTCACTCAGAACCCTCAACATCCACCAGAACCCTCAATGTCCACCAGAACCCTCAACATCCACCAGAACCTTCAATGTCCAGCAGAACCTTGAACATCCACCAGAACCCTCAATGTCCAGCAGAACCCTCAACATCCAGCAGAACCTTCATCGTTCACAAGAACCCTTAACATCCACCAGAACCCTCAACATCTAGCAGAACCCTCAACGTTCACCAGAACCCTCAATATCCACCAGAACCCTCAACATCCACCAGAACCTTCAATGTACAGCAGAACCTTGAACATCCAGCAGAACCCTCAACATCTAGCAGAACCCTCAACATCCAGCAGAACCTTCATTGTTCACAAGAACCCTTAACGTCCACCAGAACCCTGAACGTTCAGCAGAACCCTCAACGTCTACCAGAACTCTCAACGTTCAACAGAACCCTTAACATCTAGCAGAACCCTCAACGTCCAGCAGAACCTTCATCGTTCACAAGAACCCTCAATGTCTACCAGAACTCTCAACGTCCACCAGAACCCTTAATATCCACCAGAACCTTCAATGTCCAGCAGAACCTTGAATGTCCACCAGAACCCTGAATGTTCAGTAGAACCCTCAACGTCTACCAGAACTCTCAATGTTCAGCAGAACCCTTAACATCTAGCAGAACCCTCAACGTCCAGCAGAACCTTTATCATTCACAAGAACCCTTAGCGTCCACCAGAACCCTCAACGTCCAGCAGAACCCTGAATGTCCAGCAGAACCCTCAACGCCTACCAGAACACTCAATGTCCACCAGAACCCTTAATATCCACCAGAACCTTCAATGTCCAGCAGAACCTTGAACATCCAGCAGAAAACTCAACGTTCAGCAGAACCCTCAACATCTACTAGAACTCTCAACGTCCAGCAGAACCCTTAACATCTAGCAGAACCCTCAACATTCACCAGAATCCTGAACATCCACCAGAACCCTCAACATCTACCAGAACCCTCAACGTCCACCAGAACCCTTAACATCCACCAGAACCCTGAACATCTACCAGAACCCTGAACATCCACCAGAACCCTGAACATCTACCAGAACCTTCTCACGATTAGAACACCTAAACACAATTCACAGGAGAGAGAAAACCTCTTTTCTTTTGCTTCACTACAAACTGATCCAGAATCAGAGTCTTGATCTCTTTAGAAAGTTATGAAAGCTGCTTCACTTCACCACATTTATTCTGTTTGGCATCAAGCACTCTCAGCAGGTTTGAGTCCAACCCCAGAACCAGGACCAGAACCAGAACCAGGACTGTTCAGGTCCTCACGGTGTATAGACGCTCAGATAGACGTTCTATCAGCCTGCTTCAGGTCCACACTCAGGTGGGCGACGGCTAAACAAACACTTTCACAACAGTTTCCAGCCTCTGTGTGTGTGTGAGTGTGTGTGTGAGAGTGTGTGTGTGAGTGTGTGTGTGTGTGTGTGTGTGTGTGTGTGTGTGTGTGTGTGTGTGTGTGTGAGTATATATGTGTGGAAAAACATGCAAAAGAAAAGTGCAAATATGGGAAAAAAGATTATCTGTGAGTTTGTTCCACTTCCTGTCTGTCAGGGTTGAGGAGCAGACGGAGTGAAGCTTACATTCTGCTGCTCAGGGCGTCGATGGGCCGTCCGAAGTGAGGAACCGGAGAGCAGAGCAGGAAGACGGCGAAGCACCACTGCTGGAGGGTTCTCCTGGAGCAGAACATGGTGCTGCAGAGACACACAGTAAACACAGCGTCAGGCTGTTTGAAGGGATTCAAACCAGTCCAACATGTTCCACAGCAGAGTCCTCATGAAGCCACAACAGAGCTGGAATAAGGCTGAAGGGAGGAGAAGAAGAAGAGGAAGAAGAGGAAGAGGAAGAAGATGAAGAGGAAGATGAAGAGGAAGAAGAAGAGGAAGAAGAGGAAGAGGAAGAAGAAGAAGAGGAAGAAGGAAAAGAGGAAGAAGAAGAGTTAACAGGGAACTTACTTTCCCTCAGCAGCGTCTCACCCACACGGAAAAAACAGATAATTCACTTTTGTCCTTTTTTTCTCAAACTTTCCCAAATAAAGACACAATCCAGGTGATCACACCTCAGGGAAAAGATCTAAAAAAGTGTCATCCAGCAGCTCCGGGTGCTTCTTTATGTTCCTCAGAGTGAGCAGAAGAAGAAGAAGAAGAAGACGTCCTCCAGGTGAGGCAGCTCTGCTGCTGCAGGTCGTTCTGATGAGAATGTTTGCTGCACGCTGCCTGAGGAGGTGAGAGGAGGAGAAAAGGGGAGGAGTCACTAACAGGGAGGAGGTCTGTCTGCCCACCCACTCAGAGAGAAGAAGAAGAAGAAGAAGAAGAAGAAGAAGAAGAAGAAGAAGAAACTGCAGGAAGGTGGCACTCGAGCAGCACACAGGGAGTCTGCTGAAACCACAGCTGGAACTACGGAGGTCAATTAGTGCCAGAAACACACTGTGTGTCTGTCTGCTAGAGGAGTCCAGGGATTAATATTAAGTATCAACTCATGCTTCAAAGATATCAAAGAAACTCACATCTACAGTAAAAGACGAAAGAAAAGCAAAACAAAGTTAAAATGTAAAGAGACCCAAAGATGACAAACTCTGAGACTCATTCTCATGAAATCTGGAAGATGTACGAGGGTTCATTAGTGCCTCAACTAATGTACGTCCACTGTCGATATATTAGTGTCAGGAATATGAAATCATGTTTGGAAGGTGAGACGACAACAAAGAAAATTATATTTACAGAAGACGAAGAAAGGCAAAAACCAAAATAACATAACAACAAAGATACTGACAAAATAAACACTGTGGCCACGACTTGAAGACTATGAGGGCCGATTAGTGCCAACACTACTTCATCCACTGATGAGTCTGCTGCTTCACATTTAAATGTTAAAAACATGAATTCATTGTTAGAAAATGAGACAACAACAAGAAGACGAATACAAAGAAAACGTTTTACTATAATCTACTTTAATAAAAACTAATTCAGTTTAATTATCTTTGACACCTATGTCTCCTCTTCGTCCCCTATGTCCCCCGTCCTCACCTACATCCCATCACCTATGTCTCCTCTTCGTCCCCTATGTCCCCCGTCCTCGCCTACATCCCGTCACCTATGTCTCCTCTTCGTCCCCTATGTCCCCCGTCCTCGCCTACATCCCGTCACCTATGTCTCCTCTTCGTCCCCTATGTCCCCCGTCCTCGCCTACATCCCGTCACCTATGTCTCCTCTTTGTCCCCTATGTCCCCCGTCCTCGCCTACATCCCGTCACCTATGTCTCCTCTTCGTCCCCTATGTCCCCCGTCCTCGCCTACATCCCGTCACCTATGTCTCCTTGACGCATAAGTCCCCCAACGTCTCCTCGTTTTGTTATGATGTTCTTCCTGTTTCCTGTTCTGACGACAGCTGACCAGAACTTCCTGTAGTTTTTTTTTTTCATCAGACCAGAGTTCTGCAAAAAGTCTGGACCACACGAGACGTGAACAGACTCTCAGTGTCTGTCCTGTGAAGAGTTTATCAATCCTTCAACTGTGTGACCTCGTGTAGGCCGTGAACTAAGTTTAAACAACAGGTTTAAAGATGTCTGACACGCTTCATGTGAACAAGAACAAGAAGGTCTCCCAGAAGACGAACAAGACGTCGTTCAGCTGAGATTCACGAGAGAACAGAACTCCGATCAGCTGATTGTGTGACCTCAGATTTACAGAGTGGATTATTTCTAATTAGCATGATTTCATTTCTTCCATGTGCACATCAGATGAAGCGTTCATGATGCAGCTTCCTCTGGCTGTAATGTTTCACTTCACGTCTCCACACGGATCATTACGGTGGATTATAATCTAATCTGATCATGTGTAGTGAGGATCAACGCTGTCACTGCTCTTATGTAACATCCCATTCTGTGCTGCTTTAATAGCCTCATGCTATCAAAACATTTTAATTAACCTTAAATAGGAAGCAGAGATTTTCACCGCATCAACGGCCATTCATAAATTCATAAATTCATAAACCCTAGAAATCCATCTGGTCATCTGACGTTCATATAGCCGTAGTTACACCGTGACTTTCATGATTTTAGTTTACATGGTTTTGAATGCGAACCGTTCAAGCTGAAACAAGGTGTTGAGTTGTGTTATGATATAATGAAGTGTGACTTTGGGGAGCTCTACTGGTAGAAACAGAAAAGACACGACGGTCAGAAGACGAAGGAGCTGAAACACTTGAACTACTCGGTGAGGCATCAAATGATGTTTCCTGAGTTAACCTCCACACGTGGGAGCAAACAACAGTCACACAAACACGAGCAGCAGTGCCGCAGTTCTGACTGACACGTGTTGAAATATCATGAAATGTGTTCCAGCTGTCGCCTCCGACAACCAAAACCAGATCCCTGAAAACCCGCAGACTCTCTCAGAGGGTCTTATCTCTCAGACCCCCAACGTGTCTGTATGGAAGTCATCTGTGGGAGGAATGTTGACTCAAGCGTCTCACATGTTGGGAGACTACGTCCCAGTACCATGTGAACACTGTTTAGAAATAACGACTTGATTAATGTTACTACATTAGAGCCAGTAGACTTCACACAAAGACAGCTCTGAGCGGGTTAAACAATAGTCGATCTGGTTTTAAACTGGTCTAAAGCAGGTTTCTCTACAGAATGCAGACGTTATAGTTTTAGTCTTTTTAAAGGGGAACCGGTTTGAACCAGTTGAGAGTTAAAGGTTGACGGATCGCATTCATTTCAATAAACTAGCAGCGCTGTCACACATGTTTCTATTTGTGACCCGGCCGCCATGTTTGAATCAGTGGAGCCAAAAAACAAGCCCCGCCCACCGACCAGAGCAAACCGGATCCTTTTGGTTTTCATCCAGTCGTCAACTTCCGGTTCTTTAAAGTTCTTCAAAGCTTCAAGTGTTAAACCTGCATTCTCTCTAGTGTCCACCAGGGGGCGACTCATAGAAGTCTAGTCTAAAATGACTCTACTTCTCTCTTGATTTATTCCCTCAGTAAACATTGTAAACATGAGTTTATGGTCTCAATCTCTAGTGTACAGTCTTCTTCAATACAGCATGATGTTCATTTAGTACATTATGCTCCATTTAGAGTCAAACAGACCATAAAGCAGGGGATGATTTAGGGGCGGGGCTACACGCTGATTGACAGGTCAGGACAGAGGTTAGTCCAAATATGGTCACTTCCTGTTCACTGGTTGCAAAAAACAAGATAGCGACGGTGAAATCGTCAAACTGGAGGCTTCAAAACATCCACAAACTAACGATGGACGTCACCATGACTACGGCCACTTCTTAAATAGTCTGTAGTTTTATTAGAAATCTTTTGTTTTTAATGTAGTAACAAAAGACTGAACCCTTTGATCTGATAGTATTGTGTAAATATTGATTATATATTGATATTAATATTGATTAAAGCTGCTTTAATAGTGTTAAAATCCACTGAAATGAACAGAGTTTAAAGTCCTGCTTCTGTCCTTAAGAGGCTCAACACCTCGGGGGGGTCGGGTCATGTTTGTGTTGCCCCCCCCAGCATGAAAGGCCCACCATGCACCTCCTAGATGTTTAGCTCACGTTATGGTGGCCTCGGGGGGGTTCTGACGGGCAGCAGTGAGGAAACCCGATCCGTGGAGTGCGGATAGAGATATTTATCAGGGCTCTGACTCAACACGAGGTCTATGCTCAGTCCAGTCACACTGTGTTTCCAATCGACTCAATTATCTCAGACATTCAGCCACTGTGGTCCTTGATTTCTCTCCTCCTCTCTGAAGGCCACAAGCAGCAGCACAATGAATGCTTTCTTTGTTAAACCTGCCGGCTGCCAACACGAGCTGGTGATGCAACAGAATCCATTGTTGCTTTCCAAGTCACCGCTCAGTGTTTGAAACGGTTTGATGGAGAACATTCCCCCAAAGTTTGTTTGCAAATTAGTCGAGTTCCTTCCAGTTTATGAGCTCCTCTGGTTAGAGTCGATTCAGGAACACAAAGTCCAGCAGAGTTCCTAATAAACGAACAAAAGGAGGACGGGCTACCTGTGGAAACACGGGAAACAAGGTCTCATGTGAAGCTGCTTCACCTGTAAACAGGTAGAAGAAGAAGAAATGTTTCACCTGAACGTAAACAGGTAGAAGATAGAAATTGTACTTCAGTTAAACGTAGTAGATACAGTCTGGAGTAGTTTTCCTCCTCCTCCTCCTCCTCCACAGAGGAATGTACTTCAGTTAAACGTAGTAGATAAAGTCTGGAGTCGTTTTCCTCTCCTTCACATTAAACAACACGCCCACCACAGAAACACATGCTGCTCACCGCCGTGCAGCCACAAACACTCAACGCTCTGCACACATATTTCTGGGTTTTTCTTGCAGCCGGGGCGACCCGGTGACCATCTGACATAATATGTGCAGCTCGCAAAAACACAGAGGCACAAGCTGAGGTTTGGGACCCCGTGTAGGGTCGCTTCATGCACACACAGGGACACGTGGGATTTCTAAGCAGGACGTGTGTTTCTGATGGGCAACAACACGAACATTAGGTTCACGAAACGCGTCTCGAACACCGTCTACCATCAGTGGTCTATGTAGATATTTAATACTTCATCACTTTCTCTGACTCAGTCATAGACACATCATGTGTTTAACCACAAAAGCTATGTCAAATTGTCATATTTCATTTTCTATTGTATCGTGTCCATGTTCACAAAACAAACTTAGATTTTGTGACTATTTCAGGAACTGTTATTTATACCTTTTGTTATTATTCATTTGTTACTTATTTCTGTCCTTGTGCTGCTGCAATAACTAACTTTCAATAAAGGTTAATGTTATCATTTATTGACTCTCGATTTAGTGTCATTGTCAACATATGAACAAAGTTCAAAGTCTTATGAGTTGCAGTAAATCGAGTGAAGAAGTAATTCTTTACACTGTTTCATCATGAAACTGTCGGTTGAAGCTCACTGTCTGTCTTCATTCATCTCAACTCATAATAACTAAGACTAACTAATAAGATATCAGACGTCAGAGTAACTAAAATAGAAGCAGAAGTAACTCCTGCAGCCATTTGGCAGATAAAACTCTCTGCATGCTAAACGTTAGCGTAGCACGGAGCTCCAGCACCGAACCACCGACAGCATTCAGAGATAAAGTGAACGGCGCCTGCAGTCTGTCTTTTGCAGATGTGACCAGATGTTTTATAATCTGCTGGTGTGTCACTGTTGGAGATAATCACGCTCAATTATACCTGATTATGGTTAGCGCTGCGCCGCCAGCTAACGGGACACGAAGTGTTTTAGAGACGTTTTCACTCAGTAAACAATTGTCATTTAGAGTTATATAGAGTTACGATTTAATCAGCTTTTAAACAGAGACTCTGGAGATAGCTAGCACAGACTCTTTAGCGTCTTTATGCTAACGAATTAAACACTCAGAGGACACTAAAAGGATCTGTGAAGGTGTAAAACCACAGCACATTTTATTACTTTGGATTATAGAAGAAGGATTAATCAGTTTAGCGAATGGGAAAATAATAATACTAACTTAAAAATACTTTAAAAAAAGTTAAGATGTTCTATGGCATTCAGGTCGTTAGCCCTGGGAGACAACCGCTAACATGCTAACGGGAAAGCAACAACAAAACAGCAGAAAAAGATGCAAACTTTTTGTGACACATCACAGCTTTAGAAACAACACACTGAAGTATTTGAGCTTCACTTTAACACATGCACTGGTTTCATGGCACACAAGCTAAAGGAAAACTACTTTATGAAAACTGAGAATATGAAACAAATATGTTTACTGCTCGTGTTTGGATTTAAAAAATGAAATTGTTTGACGTCACACAAGCTTCATAGGTATCGATGGGAAACAAGCTATTTTTAGTGAAATGTCATTAAACTGGAAGAAAAGATTACAATGAAACAAATCTATTGCTAATAAAACATATCTATTTGTTGGAAGTTTGTGTGAATGCTAACGTTGCTACTGTAGCTTTCCTGCTGAGCGAATACTTGGTTTAGTTTGATTTAAACCTCCAAATGTAGAAACATGTTGAGATCAGTTAGCTTTAATCCTGATGGGTCCAGTTTGGTTCCTATTAACCAACCAACCAAATTATATTCAGTCTGATTGAGCTCAGTCTACATTCAGGATGTGGTCCAAGGATCTGTTGACCTGGATCAGGTCTCTGTTTGTAATAGTCTGGTCATGTTGGGTCTGATTATTATGAGTAACGTCGAGACATTGAACCCACAAAGAACATTACTTTGTTCATCAACAACATTCAAACCTTTTAGACAAATAAGATTTGAAGAAAAGTTTCAGCATATTGACACTAAATAAGAAAACACTTTGATAAAGTTAAAGATCGATGATAAACTACGTATTTAGGATAAATTACAAATGTACATGAACATATCTGAATATTTTGTGAGTAGACGTCACTTATTTACCAGAAGCCAGGCTTACATTTCATTTGTATGAGGTCTAGACTGTGCACACAATGAATGAATGAATGAATGAATGCACTCACCTTATCAGAGTTCCTGTCTTCTTCTGACTTGAATGAATCCACTGAAGATGAAAAAGGTTTATAGGTTGAGTTCCTCTGGAGAGAAGACGTTCTCTTGACGTTGTTGTGAAGGTTCGATCAGCTTTATAAATGAAGCTCAGCCCTCCTGATGACATCACACGTGGTCACCATCACCACCACCATCATCGTCGTCAGAGTCCATGAAGCTGCGTGAACTTACTCACTCTGTCCTTTCCTCCCACTTCCTCTTTCTCACTACCCTTTAAGCTGAGGACACATGTTCGTGGACGCTAGAGTTCGGTGCTTTTCACCAGTTTGTGGTTTGTTTCCTCTCGATTGTGTTTTTCATGTCGCTGCACGTCACTGAGGCTCGGCAGTAAAAACCTACAACCTCCACACCTCCCTAGACTTTACTTGGGCACATTGATGTGATAATTTAGAAGGTTTAATTCTACTGTATTCAGTAATGACCCCCTGCTGTCAGACGGGTGATTCAGGAGGAGAGAAAAGAGAAACCAATCCTGCCATCTGGTTTGAGGGCTCTAAGTTTAGCAGAGGGTCGTGGTTTCTGGGGTTGTGAACGGCGGGTCAAACACTCCTTCGTATGAGGACGAGTGGAAGCCAGACGCTGTCTGACATTTCTACCGACTGTGGAACTTAAATGTTCCTGGAAGAAGCGCTAGAAACACCTGCAATACATCAACATCTGGTTCTAGACCTATATCTAGAGGGGCATCAATACAAGTCTCATTGATTAGTTTCATGTAATTAACTTCCTCACAAATAATGAAGTAAAACTCTGGAGGATTTTAATTGAACTATGTCTGTTACGTCACTATAATGAGGAAACACATTGGTGATTGAGCCTCTGGTCCACTGATGGAAGCGATCTCATGAGGTGTTTAAATTGACGTTTATCATTCGTACATATTTTAGGCTTTTCGTGTGTAATTTATATGCCATGGGGTTAACGTTACTGTCGCCATCTTGTTTTTTTGGCTGTCGCCATCTTGGTTTCTTTGCAACTACTAGAGGGCTGAAGTAAGTTCAACCGAACGCTGAATAACACTTTGAGGATGAAGTCAATCAGAAGTACTAAGTTGCTTATTTCTCCATGATCTGAACTACATGTTTGGATTCACTGATTATGATTCTTGCCCAGTTTTAATTTATTACTTTATGTTATTTTGACAAAGTTTAAATTCTTAAAACATACAAACCGGAAGCCAAACGTTTCTGAGCTTCATCTGCAGGTCTAAAACATAAAACCTTTTTATTCATTTCATATTGCTTCTTACTTGCTGTATATGTTTAAATAAAGTGTATTGATAAACAAACGTTTGTCATTAAGATCTTTAATCTGCAAATATTAATAATCTGCAGTGTTCTGGAGCATTAGATTGAAATGTATTGTGACTCTCATGTAATAATGGAGCTGTGCATCATATATATCTATTAGTCATCAATGAACCCAAATTAAATTAGTGCAGCAGATGAAATGTGTCTGCTGCCGTTAATATCAGAGCAGCTAAAGATAGAAGCTAACGAGATAACGTGAAGGTTCGTTCTGCTTCCATGAGCTCAACATGCTTTTCATTAACTGCCTTTCTTCTTTAATAACAACACAGTGACATGAAAACGCTGTTGTGAAATGTTTCCACATGTAAAGATTCAGACGACCGTCTTCTTTTAATGAAGGTGTTTAAAGTCGCTGCTCGATTCCTTCATTAACTCACCGACTGAACTTCTGAACGGGGAAACAAATAAACTGAGCAGCAAAGATTCAAAGTGTTTATGAACACATGAATGCCAGAGTCGGCCTCCAGGTGGAGATCACACAAGAGCTACAATCAGCTGGAAGCACAGACGGAATACAAGAAGTGGACGTCATCGTGGTCTCTCGTTCTGAAGCCGTCGCCATCTTAGATTGCGGCCGTCACCATGTTGTTTTCTTGTGAACAGGAAGTGACCATATATGGACTGAGGAGGAGAGACGTAGAGACCTGTCAATCACTGTGTAGCCCCGCCCCTAAAGCATCCCCTGCTTTATGGTCTGTCTGACTTTAAATGGACCATAATGTACTAAATGAACATCATGCTGTATTGAAGAAGACTGTAAACTAGAGATTGAGACCATAAACTCATGTTTACAATGTTTACTGAGGGAATAAATCAAAAGAGAAGTAGAGTCATTTTAGACTAGACTTCTATACAACCAGAGGAGTCGCCCCCTGCTGGACACTAGAGAGAATGCAGCTTCAACACATAAAGCTTTGGGCACAAATATATATTAATTTTATGCATGTTTTATTTTATCTTCTGCACTATTTGATGTCTCAGGTTCAAATGTATGACTTGCATCTCTGTAATTGTTGTGCACATGTTGATAAAGAACTTTTGCTGCTTTGTTTCAGTGAAGTAAATAAATGACCAGAGCACCAGATCATAACTGCTGGCTGTGCAGAAGTTCGATCTTCATGCTGTGAAATCTTAAAAGTAAATGGAATATAAAAGAGATGTTTGTCAGAAGTCTGGCTTCAGTGCTGCTGTTGGCAGAAAGCTGCTCTCTGAAACTTTGTCAAGTCATCTCCACTCTAATTCTTTTCTAAGCTCCTGCAGAGGTGCTTCTGCAATATTTACAGTGCATGGTGATGAGCTGTTTTTCTTGTGGCTGCCGTACGGTAGTTTCCATGTGCAAAGGTGTCCGCTGAGATTAAGCTCGCCTACCAATCTGTAATTCCAGCCGCTGTTCTTCCACTGCAGCACGTGGACGCGTCGAGCCAACGGCTGCAGAGGAGCAGCGGCGCCAACGCAATCAGCTTTTTCCAGTTAGAAAGTGAGGACGTAAGAAGGTGAAAACACATATATGTATATATATATATATATATATATATATATATATATATACATATATGTGTATGTATTCAGGTTGTGAGATGAATGTGAGGCAGCAGAAAGCACAGAGCCAATCAAATGTGAACCGTGCTGCTGTGGAGACGTCTGCCTGGCTTCACTTGAAATATCTTCAGTTAGCTTCAATTTCCAAGTTGACTTTCCGCCACACAAAGCAAATCAGACAGCTCTCGCTGCTATAAATAGCTCTATAAAGTACTGCAGCTAATAACAGAGCACAGCAGACGTATGTTGATTTAAGTGTGTGTGTGTTTGAGTCTGAGGCCTCTGAGTTTCCACGTATTGGGATCTGAACGTAGCGTCAGGTTCAGGATTCAAAGCTTCATGTGATCCCTGACAGAGACAAGAGATTCTACAGAGAAGCTGGAGAGGCCTTCTGAGGGAACATCAAAGGATTCAGTTCATTCCTCAAATGGATTTAAAGTTGTCTCACAATCCTTCACCAAGGGACGCCCAGAACTACAGCCCTAATAATGAATATTGGACTAATAATGATAATATAATGATGTGTTTACAGGAGACTCTGATGAAGATTTAAATGCTGCGTATGATGAACAATCAACCCTAAAGAGCCTCACATGTACGATCTCTTTGACACGTCAGAGTTTGTATTACTGGTGATTTAAAACCAGCCGGAATATTCATCTGTCTTTTTGAAAACATGCAGGTTGAAAATATAGACAGAGTCACAAATGGCATTACATTTGGTGAAGAATGAATCAGGACTTGTTTAGGACTTGAAACTTAAAGTTCAGGACTTGAAACTCAAAGTTTAGGGGCTTGTCAGTCTTGACCTGGAACTTGTCTCACTTGACTTGTAAAACTCTGACTTGGTCCCACCTTCTGCTAACTGGTGTGACTGTATTGACTCTGTAACGAGTCATTGAAGGTCCGGTCCTCTTTAACCCACTGATGGTCCACATTACAGCCCGTATGCTGGTCTCGGAGGCGGTCCTCTTGTGAGGTAGCGATGGGGGTAAATCCCCGGAGGACCAGACCGGGCTGATTGGATAATCCTATAATAACACAGCAGACTGAGGAGCACCGCAGTCAGACTGATCTGAGCTCTGTGGTTTCGTCTTCTCACAGCTCTAAACTCAGATCGGAGGAGTCTGACGCAGGAGTCCTCGGTTCTGGATCTCCTCCAGTCTGACACACAGATCTGTCCAAACGTCAACACGTATCCAAAGATAGAAGCAGATTCTATTATTGGAGTCCTGGAGGTTTTATTGTCAGTGTTTCCAAACATTTACAGAGTCCAGAGTGACGACTAGACAGATTAGTCGTCATCTTTACAAGTGGTTTGTCTTCACAGCGTTCAGCTCGTCTTCAGCTTCAGAGTGAAGAACCACAGTCTGGTTTATGTTCCACACATGTTCCACAGCATGATGGTTCATGTTCAGGGGTCACTAGAGTGGAGAAACAAACCTCCGGTTCTTTAAGTTCTTCAAAGCTTCATGTGTTAAACCTGCATTCTCTCTAGTGTCCATTAGGGGGCAACTCCTCTGGTTCTACTGAAGTCTATAAGAAAGTGACTTGATTGGTTTTCATCACAAAGAAACAGAACCCACAGCTCTTCACCCGTCACGTTATGATAACATTAGTACAGTTATGATGGAGTAGAACCATCTGACCCACCGTCACCGTTGGCAAGGTCCACATTGTGAGAATGACCTCATGCTTGTTCAGCCCCCCCCCCCCCCCCCCCCCCCCCCGCTACGACTCATTTACTCTTCTCTGCTCAGATGATTTTACTCGTGATGATCGATGAAAGGAAGAACTCTCCGTCCTGATTGGCTGTGGCAGCTCAGGCAGGTGTGTTACATAACGATAACGTCATCTGGCTGAGATCAAAGCTCTCTGGTTCACTGTCATGATGATGGTGATGATAATGATGACGAAGGGTTTATTCCGCAAACATACAAACACATGTCCAGCCTGAACTCATTAATACACATAAATTATTCTATAAGGAGAAACTGTTCTTGGTGATGTGTTGCACAACAAGAGATGTGATACAAAACACAAAAATATGAATATTTATATATTATTACATATTACATATTATATATGAATATTAAAGTACTAGAAATGGGTACATTTTGTGTGTTCTACGTGGGAGAGCTGTTGAGTTTTAGCAGGAATGTTCTACATATTGACTGGAGAAGGATGCTAACGTTAGCATGCTCACATTAGCATGCTAACGTTAGCATGCTACCATGCTCACAATGATGACGATCAAAGTTTTGCATATTCCGTCCTCTTCATTTGGAACACCGTACTGCTTATTTTTAACAAATTTTTGGTCTTTGACTTTGATTATTTTGACCTTAAATTCACCAAAACAACAAGACAACAAGACAATAAAACAACAAGACAATAAAACAACAAGACAACAAAACAACAAGACAATAAAACAACAAGACAACAAAACAACAAGACAATTACACAGCAAGACAATAAAACAACAAAACAACAAAACAACAAGACAACAAGACAACAAGACAACAAAACAACAAGACAACAAGACAACAAAACAACAAGACAATAAAACAACAAGACAACAAAATAGCAAAACTACAAGACAATAAAACAATAAAACAACAAAATAACAAAACAAGACATCAAAACAACAAGACAACAAAACGACAAAGCTGTTTGTGATTCTAAAGGTCTTCAGACCAATGACACACGAGTCAATGTCAAGAAACTTTAAAAGAAGAATCACAATTCATTCATTCATTTTTTAATTATAATACTGTTATTGTTATTATTTTACATCAACTATAAAAACTATAAATAAGAATATAAGTTTGATTAAAATCTTGAAGCAGGTTTAGAAACACTTTTAACAGAATCCAGGTCCCCTCTGTTTTGTGAATCAAATATAATAAATGTCTCTTTATGTCTTTTGAAAGAGATGTTAGCCGCTGAGTTTGTTCATGTTGTGTGAAAAGATATTTTAAAGTCACTCACAAAGACATTTGTAGGATTTACGATGAGGTTTTCACAGAAAGAAGCGGGCTCATGATGGTTTTACTGTCACAGAGGCGTTATTTATTTATTGACCGGTGGGTTTTATTTTCCCGGCGCTGTGGATTCTGCAGGCTGAGCCACTTTCACTTTTTAATGCAGAAATAATTGAAAACATTAAAAGGAAAACTGTTGATGAATATAAATCTGCCCGACGCCCTGCGGTCTGCTTGGCTGGACGGTGGTGAACATGTGACACAAAGAAATACAAGAAGTTAATGTTTCAACAACAACAACTCGTGATATGAACAGAACCAGAACAACACAAGAATGTTATTATTATAGTTATTGTTATTTATAGTTCAGATTAATGATACAAAAAAGAAATGCGATAAACAAATAAATTAAGATTTATTGTTATAGATTAAGATAAAACTTTATTGATTAAAATTATGACACTTGAATGCATCAATACTTTTACTTGTAACTCAGAGAGTCTCAGAAATCAGTTTTATTGGTTCTTCTTATTTGTTCTGTTGGTTGAAGTTCCCTCTGAGTTTAACCTGAGACTGAGGTCTGTTGAGGTCCAGCTGCGGTCACATGGTCCAGCTCACCTCTGGACCCCCCCTAACGGTAGCCAGGCGTCGGGCCCCCGGGGGCCCTCTCGTTCTCTCCTGGGGGTCTGGTGTCAGCCAGCTGGAGGCCTCACACAGACCAGACTCTCTCCGGTTCTGGTCCTGGTCCCAGCAGCCCCCTCGGCTCCCTAAACCTCAGGCATCGCCACAAACGTTCTGCTGCCAACAAACACAGAGCAGAGAACTCTCAGTCTGCTTCTCCGGGTCCACGGAGGCGGGATTCCACTCGCTGCTAAATAAAACCTGCTCTTTCTGTTTCTGAGGCAGCGGTGATGTCATCGTGGAGTGTGTCACACCAAGGGCTCCGATTGGCTGCCGGTGGCGTGGGCGTTTACATCACAGCGACCTTCTCTTCTTCTTCTTCTTCCTCTCATTCCCTTGAATTATTCTCAGTCGTTCACATTACCTCTGCTTGTCGTCCTCGATGTCCCCGGTTAACGGTTAACGGTGATCACAGCTTCTCGGGTGAATGTGCTCACGTGACCGGCGGCTATTAAAAGCAGCGGTGGGCGTAGTGTTGTGGATGAAGTCTGTGGTTCGGCTCTAAACCCGAAGAGCTCCACTTGTTATGATACCAAAGCAGAAAGTAATCGAGTCTGGCTCACGTCAGAGCGTCTGCCAGCTCGGCTCTGCGGCCGCTCGACTAACTCTCTGAACCACACTTTACTTCTCCGAGTGTCAAACCTCTTCAGATACACACTCATTGTTTGTACAAAACTTTATTTAACACAAGAGTCAGAGACAGGAGGAAGAAAAGGTCCCGTTGACTCGTGGTCCAAAGAAAAAGGGGTCACGATGGAAACTCAGACGGGCTGCAAAGTGAAGGTGGGACCACGATACAGAATGGGAGACAATGGTTAGTGAAAAGGCTGATGGGTAAAGTGGGAACAGGTGTGTGGGGGGGGGGGGGTTGAAATTAGAGGAAAATGTTTCAATAGTCCATAAGTTCACCTCATTATCTAAAATACAAAGACAACATAGTTGAAGGAAAATAGTTATAGAGGACCACTAGAACCCTCTACATACAACACTAGAACCCTCTACCTACAACACTAGAACCCTCTACTCCAACACTAGAACCCTCTACTTACAACACTAGAACCCTCTACTTACAACACTAGAACCCTCTACTTACAACACTAGAATCCTCTACTCCAACACTAGAACCCTCTACATACAACACTAGAACCCTCTACTTACAACACTAGAACCCTCTACTTACAACACTAGAACCCTCTACTCCAACACTAGAACCCTCTACTTACAACACTAGAACCCTCTACTTACAACACTAGAACCCTCTACTCCAACACTAGAACCCTCTACTTACAACACTAGAACCCTCTACTCCAACACTAGAACCCTCTACTTACAACACTAGAACCCTCTACTTACAACACCAGAATCCTCTACTCCAACACTAGAACCCTCTACATACAACACTAGAACCCTCTACTTACAACACTAGAACCCTCTACTCCAACACTAGAACCCTCTACTTACAACACTAGAACCCTCTACTTACAACACTAGAACCCTCTACTCCAACACTAGAACCCTCTACTTACAACACTAGAACCCTCTACTCCAACACTAGAACCCTCTACTTACAACACTAGAACCCTCTACTTACAACACTAGAATCCTCTACTCCAACACTAGAACCCTCTACATACAACACTAGAACCCTCTACTTACAACACTAGAACCCTCTACTTACAACACTAGAACCCTCTACTCCAACACTAGAACCCTCTACTTACAACACTAGAACCCTCTACTTACAACACTAGAACCCTCTACTCCAACACTAGAACCCTCTACTTACAACACTAGAACCCTCTACTTACAACACTAGAATCCTCTACTCCAACACTAGAACCCTCTACATACAACACTAGAACACTAGAACACTCTACATACAACACTAGAACACTCTACATACAACACTAGAACCCTCTACATACAACACTAGAACACTAGAACACTCTACATACAACACTAGAACCATCTACATACAACACTAGAACACGCTACATACCACACTAGAACCCTCCATTTCCTGTTTATCATCAGCAAATCCAGTCAAAGACGTCGCTGCTGCTGCAGCTACAGTCTGGTTCAAGTTTAAGTCTAACTAACTAAACCCACCTGTTAACATTTAGGGAAGATGAGGTCCTGTGAATCTGGGACATTGTTGATACGTCACTTTGTTCGGTTGCATTTCTTGAGATAATTATCTTTCTCTCATCACAAATATTAGTCACTGAAGGTCTTTAACTCTTGTTTAATGTGGATTTAAACATCAAATCAAAGGAAATAAAAGTGCAAACATCAGCGCCTCGTAAACGGATCCTGAAGCAGAGTCACATGTGAAGTTCATTAGTTGAACATTTGGTTGTAAAAGACTTTTAAAAGTTGACTGTGAAGTTTATCATAATGATTCAGCAGCCAGGACTCCAACATGGAGTTTCAGTTTAAATTCCTCACATAGAAGAAGTTGTGAGTGAGAGTTTCTGCAGCATCTGGACCCCCCAGACCTCAGCGGAGGAGGGGCTGCTGGGAAATCTGCCAGCTGGAGGCAACAGCAGCGTCTCAGGAGGTCTGAGAGACGACGAGGAGATGGACTGGAAACTCCTCCATCCTGCAGGGTCCCGTCTGACTTCAGGTCACAACAACAGTCCTAAAAGGACAAATATGAGCAGCAGAATGAATGAATGTCAATGGAAGAGCTGGATTCACTTGTAAATCTGCACTAATATGATTTTCATGTTCACTTTTAGTCCCATTCAGAAGCTGTTGTTTTTACAATGTTTGGATGAACTTTATAGAACAACCTTTATTCTGCCCTGACATTATTGTTCTGTATCTACTTATGATAATTATGATAATACGTTACAGACAAACAACAAAAACTAAATATGCCACTTAAACAGAACGGCAACTATAATATTCTGTATAACATTTCTAATATGATCATGTGTGTATAATAAATGTACATTATGTTAACTCATTATGTGACATAGAGAAATAAGTGGACCCAGAGTGGAGCCCTGAGGTACAAGGGTTAGGGTTGACTGGAAAATATAACTGCATATCATCTGCATAAAAATGATGATGAATATATATATACTGTCTCCTAGTTATATGTCATAAGACAAAGTATGTAAATTGAGAAGTGAAGAGGACCCAGAATGGAGCCTTGAGGGACACCACAACTACATTTTATAATAATTAATTTACAGATGACATTATGGAGCCAGAACATGACTTATTGTTCTGTATGATGAACCGTATTCATGACGTTTAAGAACAGAAACACATAAAAGATCACATATCTGTTTAAGTTTAGCAACAGCACAACCTCGACATGAAATGTGCTCCACAGATTTGGGTGGAAACCTTTTTAAAGAGGACACCTCTTGTCTATGTGTGTGTGTGTGGGTGTGTCTGTGTCTCTGTGTGTGTGTGCGTGGTGAACACAGGGAGGAGTGTGTGATCAGTATCTGTTTGTCTCTCTGTCTGTGTGTCTGTGTGTCTGTCTGTCTGTCTCTCTGTCTGTCTGTCTGTCTGTCTGTGTGTCTGTGTGTCTGTCTCTCTGTCTGTGTGTCTGTGTGTCTGTCTCTCTGTCTGTCTGTCTGTCCGTCTGTGTGTCTGTCTCTCTGTCTGTCCGTCTGTGTGTCTGTCTCTCTGTCCGTCTCTCTGTCTGTCTCTCTGTCTGTCTGTGTGTCTGTCTGTCTGTGTGTTTGTGTGTGATGATCCTGGGTGGTGTGTTTGTTATGTGTGTGTGTGTGTGTGTGTGTGTGTGTGTGAGGAGACAGCAGAAACGCCTCAGTGATGACGTCATGTTGCTTCATGAAGCTCGTGGATCATCAGAGTTCTGCTGAAGGTTTGAACATTTATTTAATGTTGTCATGTTCTCAGACTTCACCTCATCAGCATTCCTTCACACATCCTCTTTAACCCTTTACACGCTGCACACAAAAAAACACACAAATACTAGTATACAGTACTATGAAATGTGTTGTACAACGTCACAAATGTTTCCAAAGTCCTGACAGAAACAACGTGAAGAGTAAAAGGTAGATTGCAGCATCTAGAGTTTATATATATATATATATATATATATATATATATATATATATATATATATATATATATATGTATATATATATATATATGTATATAGATATATTTATTATATACATATTTTAAACATGAATTTGTTTCTATTCAGGTATTCTAGGTTTTATATCAGTGAGTTAATATTAATTCATAGTTACATGTTTACAATAATAATAATAATAATAACAATAATTCCACTATTGTGATGATAAAAACAAGCAATGTATTGAAAACTCAATAATCCTGGTAAATTATTCTGATTTTGGTTAATCTGAGGTTAATCTGTCCTTCTAATAATCAAACAATATGAATTCATGAGCTCATAAATGTGAACATAAATCTGTAGAATATAATTATTATTTTACTCTTAAATATTAACGAGCTGATTAACATCAGAGTTATTTACAGGTTTAACTTGTGTCTTCATTCTTCACTCTGTTCTCTAATTTGATTTCTCTTTGAAGTTTCATTAAATATTCAAATAGAGGAGATGAGAGTTCAGGATATTCTGTCAGACGTCAGACGCCTAAATGTCTCTGTGTTTTTATTTATTTAAAGTTAATATATTTAGAATGTGACTTCTTTTAACTTCATTAAATTAGTTTTTACAGCGACACCAACATGTCTGCTGTCGTTCTCTCTGAACTTTACTGTCCTCTTTTACTTCTTTCTCAATTTCATTTTCTCTGGAAGATTTTACAGCATTGAACCCATTTAATCAGATAGCTGATGAACACTTGAAGAATTGACTGGTTGGTTCTGGTTTCCTCTGGTTGGCTCTGGTTTCCTCTGGTTGGCTCTGGTTTCTTCTGGTTGGATTCTGGTTGGTTCTGGTTAGCGCTGGTTGGCTCTGGTTGGTTCTGATTGGCTCTGGTTTCCTCTGGTTGGATCTGGTTAGCGCTGGTTGGCTCTGGTTGGTTCTGATTGGCTCTGGTTTCCTCTGGTTGGATCTGGTTGGTTCTGGTTGGTTCTGATTGGCTCTGGTTGGTTCTGGTTAGTTCTGGTTGGTTCTGGTTGGTTCTGATTGGCTGTGGTTGCTCTGGTTGGTTCTGGTTAGTTCTGGTTGGTTCTGGTTGGCTCTGGTTGGCTCTGATTGGCTCTCATTGGCTCTGATTGGCTCTGATTGGCTCTGGTTGGCTCTGATTGGCTCTCATTATGCTCACATGGGTGTGGGTCCACAAACTAAAAGCTCCCACACAGTTTGAAGAATACTGACGGTTTTCAGGTTGAAGTTTCTCTGTAGAGGCCAGACCAGATCCTGCTCATTATTCAGAACCTCATCATTATTAAAGCAGAAGACAAGAACAAAAGACGGGAAGGGGTTTCAGATATTTTCTTCTTCTTCTTCTTCTTCTTCTTCTTCTTCTTCTTCTTCTTCTTCTTCTTCAGAACTTGGTAAAACATCTCGTCCTATTAAAAGCTCCTTGATCCTCCACAATAATTCATCCCAGAGCTCTAGAAACATCTCAAGGCTGCCCGTCGCTAACAGAGAGCTCTAACACACACACATTCCTCACAGAGAGGCTAACACACACACACACACACACACACACACACACACACACACACACACACACACACACACACACACACACACACACACACACATAAAGTATAAAGTAAATGATGTAATTAATGTGGTCGTTGTGTCAGTGTGAACTGTCCGACACATAAACAAACTCTTTAAATTGCTCACATTGAGAACGTTTTGCCCTCATTTCAACCTGCAGGTTTCAGGTCTGGATGGTGAAATGTTTCCTGTTGGCTCCTTTGTGAGATTCAGATACAAATGAACTCTAATCTGCTTCTGCTGACGTTCATGACAACATGTCTGCTCTCTGACACGTTGATCAGTCAGCAGAAAGATCAACGTTTACTCTCAGATACTGCAGTATTTACAGCACATAGGTGGTATAAGTACCAACAAATACTTTACTGCAGTATTAACTGCACATAGAAACAGGTGGTAGAAGTACGATCTTACAGCACATACTGTTAAATCACAGTAACCTGGAAGACATTTACTGTGAGGTTACAGTAACTTAATTTACAGTGTAGAAAGTATAGAATAGAAGCTCTTAGTTGAAGTGACAGCAAAGTATAGAATAGAGTGACAGTAAAGTATAGAATAGAAGCTCTTAGTTTAAGTGACATTGAAGTATAGAATAGAAGCTCTTAGTTAAAGTGACAGTGAAGTATAGAATAGAAGCTCTTAGTTAAAGTGACAGCAAAGTATAGAATAGAAGCTCTTAGTTAAAGTTACAGTAAAGTATAGAATAGAGTGACAGTAAAGTATAGAATAGAAGCTCTTAGTTAAAGTGACAGTAAAGTATAGAATAGAAGCTCTTAGTTAAAGTGACAGCAAAGTATAGAATAGAAGCTCTTAGCTAAAGTGACAGTAAAGTATAGAATAGAAGCTCTTCGTTAAAGTGACAGTAAAGTATAGAATAGAAGCTCTTAGTTAAAGTTACAGTAAAGTATAGAATAGAAGCTCTTAGTTAAAGTTACAGTAAAGTATAGAATAGAGTGACAGTAAAGTATAGAATAGAAGCTCTTAGTTAAAGTGACAGTAAAGTATAGAATAGAAGCTCTTAGTTAAAGTGACAGTAAAGTATAGAATAGAGTGACAGTAAAGTATAGAATAGAAGCTGAAGTGACAGTAAAGTGGAGCTGAGAGGTTTTGTCCCTCCACAGCCCTCCACAGCCCTCCTCCTCTTCCTCTTCCTCCTCCTCTTCCTCCTCTTCTTCTTCTTTTTCTTCTTCTTCCTCCTCTTCTTCTTTTTCTTCTTCTTGTTCTTCTTCTTCCTCCTCCTCCTCCTCCTCCTCCTTCTCCTCCTCCTCCTCCTCCTCCTCTGACGGGAATCCACAACACCTGCCATAGTCTATATGCACAAGTAAACACACACAGACATGCAGGTAAACAGTGTGTACAGTGCGTAAATACACACATGTACACAGGAGTACACACTAGAAGTACACACTATGAGTACATTTACACATCAGACTTTCTATGTTTCAGATGCAAATATTGATCTTTTTACTTCAGTATAAAGCTGAAACACTAATAAAGACCTATCAGTGCCATTGATAGGAGGGGGGGAGGGGGTAATTAATAAATAACTCAATATTTACCAGGTTATACATATTCACATCTGCATCTCCTCAGAGTCCTCATGGTGGTGATGTGCTGATTCTGATTGTAAAGTATATTGATGAGGTCGTCCTCTGTCTGTCTAAAAGTGACGTGGTTCCTAAAAACAAACAGTATTTATCTTTTCTTTCTTATAAATGTTTGACTTCATAATCTCTGAATATTTCAGGGGTTTGATTTCTTTTGTCAATTTACGATTTAATCTTGTTTAATTTGTTTTTACTTCATCAGTAACAATCCCGATAAGAACCAAACTTCTCCAGCTTCAGCTTCTGAATTTAAACTGAATATTTTAAAGAAGAACGTTGTTTTTGTGCTGAATGTTCTCAGCTACTACGGAAGCTAACGCTAACGCTCACTAGGAGCATGGATTAATCCGCCGCTGGAAATAGTCCCCAACAAAGTTTCCTGTTTGATGAAAACTACAGTGAAATACTGATGAAACTATTCCAAAGTCTTCAGAACCAACGGTCCACAGACAGGAAGGCAGACGGCGTAGAGAACCTGATCTTATTAACAGTTTGTTTGGAGAACGGAGGGACTAATGACCCATAATCCTCGGCGAGGCTGACGGTGTGGACTTCCAGCCTTGAGTCTCAGCATGATTTTAAGGTTTTAAGGTTTGAAGGGTGGAGTCCGCTGAGGAGACAAGTTAACAGGATTCAGTTATGTAGCTGAGAGACTCAGGTGGAACCACAGAGACCCTGATCGGACTGGTTCTCCTCCCCGTCTGTGTTACTGTTTTTAAAACTTCTGTTGCTATCTGTAACAACAATAACCAACAGTTTGAATGAAGATTTGGTTTGTGCAGAAACGTCTGATACAAAAACATGTTCACAACACTTGTTGTCTTTTGGGCCGAAAACACCGAAACGCGTCACAACCAGAAGTCAACATCAAGCTTCAAGTGTTAAAGCTGCATTCTCTCTAGTGTCCACCAGGGGGCGACTCCTCTGGTTGTATAGAAGTCTAGTCTAAAATCACTCTACTTCTCTCTTGATTTATTCCCTCAGTAAACATTGTAAACATGAGTTTGTGGTTTCAACCTCTAGTTTACAGTCTTCTTCAATACAGCATGATGTTCATTTAGTACATTATGGTCCATTTAGAGTCACACAGACCATAAAGCAGGGGATGCTTTAGGGGTGGGGCTACACAGTGATTGACAGGTCGACACCAGAGACGTATTTTTTAATAATTAATTTAAGACTTCAAAACGTCCACAAACCGATGAGAGACGCCACGACAACTATGTCCACTTTTTATTTACAGTCTACGGGATTGACTCGCTTTTGGAGCCTCAAGTGGCCATTTGATGAACTGCAGTTTCCCCCCCTTAGTGTATAAATATGATGATGATTATATGATATCATATGATGACCTTTCTTTTAACTTTCGGCAGTGAAGACTACTTTGGTTCTAAGTTGTTGGGTCGTAAAATACGAATCACTACTATGTAGTTGATTTGTTTTAGTCTCGCTTGCAGCGAGACTCTAATGATGTAATAATCATCATTTCATGCATCAATATATAGCATTATATGTCATTGCCATGACATTCTGTAGACATTCATGATCTCCAGAGGAGGAATCCTACTGACTCTTGTGATCCTCTGACGTTTCCTGTAGCACCATCATGAGGTTAATGTTTGAGGTTTTTATGTTTTAAATGTGGTTCATCATTCATGCTCCCCTCAGGATGAACTGTCATAACTTTGGTTTTCCTGAAGCGCCACCATCAGGTCCACATGACGACGTACAGGACATGAATAAATCAGATGTAGAAGGATCACTGAGTGTCTATACTGTTGGGTCTGAGTATTAGTCAGAATGTGAACGTATAACTTGAGGTCTATATATATATATATATATATATATATATATATATATATATATATAAAAAGCTGTGAGTCCATGTCGGCCTGCTGGTGTGTATTTTCTTGGTTAGTGTGTGAGGTCTGAAGTGGTGAGTGCTGTTTATCCAGAACGGCTTCGGACAGAGATGGTTGTGTCTCGCTGACTGGCTTCACTCAGCTGCCTGTGCACTGATCTCAGGCCTGGCTTCAGGGTTAGGGTTAGGACTGGCTCAGGCCTGTCACCGTGACTAATGGTCACTTTAAAAAACACACGGCCCGTCTGAAGGATCTCAGCGCCACACCTGCACTGAAACGTCTTCAGGTTCTACAGCACATTTATGGATTACTGCAGGAGAAAAACTCAAAGAAAAACAACAGAAATTTCCTTCAACGTATAGGTTCCCATAAAAACTGTATTGTCAATTAAATGATCAAGGGAAATGTTGTTTTCTGTTCTTCCAGGTTTAGGGTTAGTAAAACCTCATAGTTTGGTTTTAGATGAGAACATTTGTTACATTATTTAAGTCACGTTTAGTCACAGTCGACTTTTTGTTTTACACGAGACAAACACAAAAAGGAGTTCCACAAGGATCAATATTAGGTCCTCTGCTATTTACTTAATACATAAATGATACAAAATATCAAACTCACTTTTATAGGATGATATATTTAAGCAACTGAATGTGTTTAGTGTTCAAAGTTGGAAAAGTTGGCGTATTGATAAAAGAAAGATGAAAGTTTCAAAACAAAACAAAACAGAACTTGTAGTTCGAGTAAATTTAAAGTAAACTCAAAGGTTACTTTTTGTCATCCCATATTTACACTTTATTGGGTTAGGGTCATATCTGACCATCTGTGAAGAAGAACCTGTTAAAAGTGAAATTAATTTCCAAACGTAGGTCAACTAAGCAGCTCAGTGGTTGAAAGTTCCAAAAAGTGAGCAAGTGGACCTTTGAGTTGAACCTCAACATTCATGTTATTTATCTCAACATGGAGACATTTTATTGGTCGTTTCAGATCCCGTCTGCACCATAATCCAGTGTTGTTTTAATCACATTCATGGTCCTCATGGAGAGAAGAATTATTATATTATATATTATTATTATATGAGCAGGCTGGATGTGAGTCACGCTGCTGTTGTGGTTACAGCAGAGAGAAGCTGTCGCCTCCATGGGCGGAAACCGTCCAGCTCAGAGTCATTTAAAGAAGTGTGTAAAACACTAAATGAGCTCTGGTTTAACTAACCGCTGAAGGCTGCTGATGGCTACCGAGAGGAAGAGGAGGGGGAGGAGGAGGAAGAGGAGAAAGAGGAGGAGGGTGTTAAATACTCCTGAACCCACTCACCCCTTCATCAGCTGTTCACATCTGACAAACTTAATGTCAGAAACATGGATTTCCACCTGATGGGGTTCAAGAGACATGCTAACGTTTAGCAAGCTAGCATACTAACGTTTAAAGTGCAAGCTAAGAGCTCATAAAGGAACACATGTATATTAATCTCATGTAGTATTGTTAGTAAATTCTACTGACTGAACGTTATATCTGTTGAGTCCTGGAGAGAAGTCTCTTCAGTGACTCGTGTGAAACACCTGAACATTGGGATCAATAAGTCTGATACTGATTAGATAATATTAATAATAATAGTAAACTGGAGTGCCTCTGTATTAGCAGCATTACAGCTCTGCTGACTCTCTTCATTACTCTCCTCAGACATGGCGTCGGTGCGTCGGTGTGACTGCGGTTCGGTGGTTCAGCACCTTGAAGAAGTTGATGATAAATGGCGTTTTAATTGCTTGTAAACGTGTAGCTGAACCGTGCTGATTGCTCTTTGGAGGAGTTTCTCTCTGCTTGGAGACTTGTTCTGTTTGTGGTCGTATTATGGCAACTTCACATGTTGCATTTCCACAACTGCTCCTAATTACAAGATGCTCTGCCAAACATTTTACATTAATTCATAACTGAACATGACTGCATATGAAAATCTTAACCTCCACCCAAAAAAACATAGAAATGCCCCCAAAAAATGCCAAATGTAATAAAGTTCAGCCCAGTTGGACCTTTGTCTAGTTTCTCCAGAATGTGATTGGCTCGTTGTAAAGCTCCACATTCATTTTAACCAATTACATAATTTCTAGCAGGTCTTATTTGTTTGCAGCATTTTATTGGATTTATTGAATGAGTCAGATTATTAAATACATGAGTTTACACCTACAGGGAGCCTTGTTTATATACTGTAGATATATTCGGCAATTTCACCGTTGCCATGTTGTTTTTTTGCAACCAGTGAACAGGAAGTGACCATATTAGGACTAAGGAGGAGTGACGTAGAGACGCCGTATAACGTCTCTGGTAGAGACCTGTCAATCACCGTATAGCCCCGCCCCTAAAGCATCCCCTGCTTTATGGTCTGTTTGACTCTAAATGGAGCATAATGTACTAAATGAACATCATGCTGTATTGAAGAAGACTGTAAACTAGAGATTGAGACCATAAACTCATGTTTACAATGTTTACTGAGGGAATAAATCAAGAGAGAAGTAGAGTGATTTTAGACTAGACTTTTATACAACCAGAGGAGTCGCCCCCTGGTGGACACTAGAGAGAATGCAGCTTCAACACTTGAAGCATGAAGTTGATGAAGGTTCAGGAGCTCACGTTTGTGGAACATTGTATTTACATCACGATGTAACACAGCTCCACATATGCTCAGTGTTATGAATCTACCTGAGAGCCCCCCCCCCCCCCCCCCCCCCGGCGTCAGTGATCCACAGTTTCCAGAGCTCAGTGAGGAGAACTTGTACCACTAGGTGACTAATAAAGGTGTCATTAAGCCTGTTGATCTTCACAGCAGCAGGTCTCTGGTCCAGGTAGACGTTGGCAGGTTGTTGTTTACAGTCTGGTGGGGGGGGGTCACATCCTCAGAGTCCGACCTTGAATCAAGGTGTCATTAAGCTTTTCCACTGTACAGAGCCTGGCATGTGTCCGCCTCTCAACCTCTCAATAATTATGTTAGCTTTAAGTTTTTTTGGGGAAAAAGTGAGCGCTTGTTTTTGGATGTGGAGCGAAACATCTCCCTGAGGGGTGGAGCCTCGCCGAGGAACCTCAGCCTCTGATTGGCTGCCGGCTGCTCCAGATGAGACGATGATTAACGGACTCTTTGTACAATTACTGGAGTAACAAAGTGACTCCAGGGAGTTACATCACATCACTGATCAGCTGATCGGGGGAAGAAACCGAGGAGACACGCTGATATATATATATATATATATATATATATATATATATATATATATATATATATATATATATATATATATATATATATATATACATATAAATACAGGTCTCTACCACACCATAAAGCAGAGTATGCTTTGATTACATTTACTTCTTTGATCCAGTCTTTGGACAGAAGCTTGTAGACCTGATCAATGACCAGGATGTATCTCTGAGCCAATCATCTGAGACCTTCAAACATTCCAAAATCATGATTATGGAAAATTCTGATTATTCTTCTAACCTTGTCCCTTCAGAAAGAGTTCACTTCTTCTTCCTCTTATTCTAAACATGGCATCAGGCCTGTGAGCTCTCTCTGACTTCACTTTTTATATTCACTTCTTCTCCAGCGTCCGTCTGGATGTGAAGGAAGGAAGATGAACACTCTTCTTCTTCTTCCTCCTCTTCCTTCTCTTCCTCCTCTTCCATAATAATCAGCATGGAGTCCTTTTTTAAAGATGTGACCTCCTTCTCCTTCGTTTCCTTTCCTTCCACTCGCCTCCTCACAACAACCTGCTGAAGTTCAGACTCACGTCTTCAGGTTGTAAAAGTCAGACGTCTCTTAAAAACCTTTGATAGTCCAGAAGAGCTGAGAGAAGAAGTGCTGACGTCACATCTCAGTGAGGAATAAAGTACCTTTACTCCTGGTCTTCATGACACTTTGAGAGACTGAGAGGGACATATTTATATATCGTATAGTACTTATTACTGACCTTTATCAGAGACAGCAACGTAGAATAGTTCCTCCAAAGAAATAACTAACAAGGTCCATTAGGAGGCTCTTCTGGAGCTTTCAGTCCTATTAAATGATCTTCCTCAACAGAATTGTAGATTTTTAGGTTTTCACTTCTCCAGGTTGTGAAATAGTCACAAAATACTGGTTATACAATACAGAACGACACTTCTCTACTTCACTGTTAGTAATTTGTGAATATTTTACTGTTCTAAGTTAATAAACTAATATTAGTTTATTTTTACTGAAATAACAATAAAACATCAGTAAAATCCTTTAAAACTGATCTGAATACATCAAAGTACTGCAGACGTTATTCTTCATCAGTACTTTTGTGTACACATGTTCCTTTTCAAAGGTACTTTTACTCAGCAAGTTTACTTGTTTATGAGTTTCTGATAATGTTGACAGAATGTGAGTCTGTATGAATCCAAACATCTGGATGTGGTGCAGCAGTAAACTGACAGAAGGTGCTACTGTACAGCTCCACTTATTAGCTCTGGTGTTGGAGACTTGGATCGAGTTACTCGACCGCACAGTAAAAAGAGAGCGAGGCTTCTGGTCTGAAAACCTCGTGGCAGACGGCGGGCGGTCTGGTGGCGTCTAAGAAACAAGACATGAGATTCTGATGATGATGAAGTCCTCTGTGGAAGACGCTCGTCACCTCAGAGACAAAGATCCACCAAAGTCCTCCTGAAGCACCAGCAGACCTCTGAGGATCTCAAGAACTTCTTTATCTTAAACTAAAATCTGAATCCACAAACATCCAGTTTAAAGTTTCTGACTTTGGGAACAATTGGATTAACTGAGTTCATTAATGCAGAAAAGTCTGAACACCTTGAGACGTTGTACATTTCATATTCAATAATTTGTTAATAACGTACAAAATGTGTTACTGATTAAGATTCATCTTCAAAGCTTTCATTGATTGATGTCTAAACCTGGACCACAATGAGTCCAAACTAAACCTGACGATGGACTGAGACACCTGGTGCTATTGGAACTGGATCAGCACTAAAACCAGATCCCTTGTTTCTCGACACAAAGGTCTTAAAATGGTTTAATAAAGGTCACATATAGCTCATAATCATGTCATTTTCTCACCAACCATTGCTGCTGCCTCAGTGACTTTACTTTGGGTTACTGTAGTAAAGAATGCACATACATACATACATACACATCTTCAATAACTTGACTCAGTGTTTGAGTCTTTAACGGGTTTAAAGTTTGATCTTAAAATTGTTCCAAAGTTATTGTTAGTTGTACAAAATGTGAATATGATCTTCAAAACTATATGACAATCAATGATGTGTTTCCTGTCTGTCTCTGCTCCCATCTATCACATGATAATCAGAAACACAACCTCCATGTTGGAGGTCTTTGTGGATCCAGTTCAGACTGAAGACCGTCATGTTGTAAATCCTCTTCGTCTCTGAAGTGGTTTACTGGCTTTTATTTAATAAAACACATCTATAAACTCTACAACATGTCCATGAAAAGTGTTTGTTCTGTCTGTCACTTCATCGTCATCAGAGCTGAGGAAGAGGAGGAGGAGGAAGAGGAGGAGGATGAGGAGGAAGAAGAGAAGGAGGAGGAGGAGGAGGAGAAGGAGTAGGAGGAGGAGGTTAACCTTCAGGGGATGAAGGTGATAAAACATCAGACTCTTCCTTTTAGGTCGTAAGTAGAACCATTAATTAGAATACTCTTACTACTCTTGTGTAGTGCAAGTACTTCAAGTGTGTACTTTAGTACTTGAGCTGGATTATTGATGTGATGAAGCTGACGGTGTTTCTGTCGCAGCCACAGTTTGTTTAAGTGTATCTGACATGTTTAAAGTATCGACTCCTTCATACGATTCACTCCAGACGAGAACAAAATTAATGCGTTTCTTTTTCCCATATTTGGGCGTCTCTATGGAAACGGAGCGTTGTTGACGGGGCGTGTTGACAGGAGGCCTCTGCAGCCAAATGCAGAGAAATCCCCACAACTCCTCATGAGGGCAATGCATGCTGGGAAAATCCTGTAATAAAGCAGAGAATAAGAGTCTCTGCTGTCACTTTGTGTTCTCAAGATAAACAGTTCACAATATCATCATCTGGTGCTTTTCTACACTTTTGAGAGGGAAACCTTTTACTTTGCATTTCATACTTGACAAGATAAATGTTTGAAACAAATATAAAAAACAGCCCAGTCTCCAGGAATGCTGTTTCTACCAAACACAGAAAAGTTGAATGTTTGTTTTTGTTGCATTCAGTCAGGTCATGTGTGTAATAACGAGTAAAACTAGCAAGTAACGGGACTTAAGGGCGTTAATTTGCTGTTGTTACGTTGTAGCGTTACGTTGTTGCGTTATGTCGTTACATCACGTCGTTACATCACGTCGTTACAATACAATTATAACAATTGTTGCCTAAACCTAACAGATTGTTTTAAGGGGTCTTTCCTTTTCTCATTCTCTATGTTTATTTCTTTTGTTTTCATCACTTGCTTCCTCCTCTCCTTGTTTCCTTTCTCTTTTCCTTATTTCTTTTCATTCCATACATTAATCATGTCTTTCAGGTGTCAGTGATGGAGGATCAGTCTGTAATGAGCTGAAGGATGTTCTGGTTTCACTGAGCACTGATGGACTGCAGGTAGCAGCTCAGGTGGATGTTCATTCACAGAAATAATTAGTCTCATTTCCTTCTTTATTGGTAATGGAAGTTCTGTGCCTCGAAGACCGGAGCTTAGTGAGGATTTAATGGTTCACTGTCCTCCTTTTTATCCTCTCTGTCAGCCTGGAGATCCAACTGGATAAGAATCACTATTATTGATGATCGCTCGCCGTTTTGATTTTAAATTACGGATCAACTGAAGCTCTGAGAGGAAGCGTTTAAACTTTAACAATGAGTCAGGACTATGCTGACATTTCAACATGTTCAATAATGTTCTGCTCTCTTCTGGTTTCAGTCTCTGCACCACATGTTGAACCTGGTTTATGAGTAAGATATCAGCTCACTGCAGATACATTGTATTAATCTATACTGCAGACGTTTAAGTAGAGAAGTTTGGTTTAAGTTTTAGAAGTGAACACACTAATCATTATCTGGAGATATCAAATATGTTCCTATGAATATCTACTGCAAACATCTGTAGCGTCATTATTATTATTAAAAACAAAAGGTTGTAATCATGAAGGTTTTGTCTGTTTTTGGATATGAACAAATATCTCAACACCAACCTTTTCTAGAAGGTGTTTGAAGGAATGGAAGAGGGAGTCTGAGTTCACCACCAGATACATTACTAGAATAAGAACGGCTGCATGGAAACAGGAATATTAGCAGGATATTCATTTTCATTCAACAGATTATTAGAAGTATTGGCTGAGATTTTAGGTTGGATGAGTTTTAAACTCTAGTGTACTCTTGATCGTACTCAACCTTTAGACTTTATGGAACCGTGAGTATTAAAAAGGACATTTTTATCTGCTGGGGTCTAAAACCGTTGTGGATTCTTGTAGTATCCCACTTGATGACAGAACCAGTGTGGATGCTAACGAACAGCATGCTAACATAAAGAGTTCCCACTGTTCATCTCCTCTGATCCTTCAGACGTGCAGATATTATTTCCTTCCAGCTCCAGGACAGTAAATGTGTCCGAGTGTGTTCAGACTGAAGCTATTTATTATCAGGGAGTGATTTACTGAACCGAACTCCTCTGATACTTCCTTCATTTGACTTTCGGCAGTACATTCCAGATCTTTCCCCACGTGTATTAATTTAACTGTCGTTATGTTGCGTCTCTCCAGAAAAACAATATGGATTCTCACTCAGACCGACCGGAGGGACTCGGTGTCGGTTATCAGAGACACATGAAGAAGCCATCCACGTGCATTACTTTTACATATTCATTTGGGATTTTTTCTTCACATGGGTCAGTGCTGTTTGCAGAAAATGAAGTGAAGGTTGTGTCAGGGCCATTGTGATGATAATGATAATACCATGCTGTAACAGATACATGAGAGTAGTTACACACTGCCTTGTTGTGACTCTGGTGGTTGTAAATTGTTTTAAAGTGTCGTGAGGAAGGTCAGTGAAGAGGAAGGAAGCTTGTTCATCGGTTCTCCATCTGTCTGAGGAGTCATTAGGTAACGAGTGGAGGGCACTGATGGTTCAAACAGACGCTAACCTGCTGCCTACTAAAGGTGTTAGTAGACAGTAAGTTCCCCTCATCAGATCTAGCTTAAAGGATGTTTTCACACTTTTAATATCCTCGCAGTTTAGCCCAATATTTGTAATAATGACATCGCACTTAAAAAGATCTGGGGACGTGAAGAAGTTGCTAAAAAGAAGCATTGTTTTCAGTTTTACTCGGACCGCAACCTCCGCTTTTATAAGTGAAGTCAAAGCTTAATGCTTTAGGGCAGGGCTACACAGTGATTGACAGGTACCAGAGACGTATATGGTATCTCTATGTCACTCCTCCTTAGTCCTAATATGGTCACTTCCTGTTTACTGGTTATAAAAGATGGTCGCCATCTTGGAATATGGCGAAATCGCCGAACTCGAAGCTTCAAAACGTCCACAAACCAACAAGAGACGTCACCATGACGACGTGAAACTGATGTTTTCTGATCCGACTTTGGGAATAAAAGACAAATTATATGTTCAAAAGATGCTTTTCTTTATCCAAACTTCGTAATGATATATAATATTATTTAAAAAGTATTTGTATATATTAATTGTATCCTTAATGTGCTACAAAGTATTCCCTTAATATTCTGTAATAGTTACATCATTATAAAGTTAAGAGAGTAAGGGATTCATCTTTGTCGTGGTTTTGTCTCGTCCTCGGGTTCTTGTCTAGTTACATTTTTTTTGTGTATATATTAGTTATTATTGCCAGCTTGTGTAGATTTTCCACGGGTCTGTTTCAGGTCTGTTTCAGGTTGAGTCTTCTGGTCCCATGACCTGCTTCTAATTTAAATGTGTTCACGTCATTATTGCTGAAACCTTCTCACACTAGCGTACTCCTTTCCCGTCTGCAGTAGATTTAGATTATCGATCACCGAGTTTATCAGTAAACGGCCGATGATTCCCACACAGAAGAGAACCTCCCTGAAAAGTGCTGACGTCTGGTTTTCCTCACGGTCGCTCAGATGGAAAGATGCTTCCATCCAGCAGCCTGAAGCAGATGTGAAGCTGCTGTATTGATTACAGCCTCCATCTGTTGTGAGTTTTCTCTCTTTCTATTGTGAATTACTCCCTTTGTTGTGTGTTATTTTCCCATCATCCTCTGGTTTCCATGAGTCACTCAAAGCGCTCGAGTCTCGAGTACTTCTACAGACGGATTCCTTGTTTGAGGTTTTCTCATCAATAAATGGACATTTGTCTCCGGACATATTTTAATTTACAAGTTTCATGGTCAAATTCAAAAGTACATTCAAGCAACAAACTGGATACCAGAGACAGGAAGTACTCATGTTTTGTATATATATATATATATATATATATATATATATATATATATATATATATATATATATATATATATATGTACTTCAGTACAGTTAAGAACTTCTAGTGTTTCTACATGTATCTGACAGCTGGAGTTTCTGATCACTTTGATCAATATTAACTTTTGATCAACTTCTAAAACGTGATGCGTTTAAATACAACATTACCAAATACATCATAAAATATACTATACTGGGCAACTCGGCTGATTTAAGAAATACTTTTACTTTTGATACCTGAAGTACACTTTGCTACTGATTAGGTATGTATTGATTATTTTAATTATCGATTCATCTGCAGATTATTTTCTTAATTCATCATTTGGTCTAAAGACAAGAAAAGTAGAACATGAGTTTCTTTATTTTCTGATACTTTGATTAGAAACTTTTTGTTTTTAATTTCACTTTCCTTCACATTTGGTGGAGAAATGATTGAATAGTTTCATATTTGTGTCTTAATTACATGAATCATCTCTCATGGATATATTAATTATTACAATTACATTAATAAACAACAAGCAAAGTAAACGGTATGAAAACACAGGAAGTGGAACAAATGAATAAATAAGTGGTATAGATTTTATGTTGTTAACACACATTTTACAATCTTAAAAATATATCTATATATGTATGAAAATACATGTAGCCAACACTGTTAAATATACACAGTATTTATAATATTACTTATAATAATAGTATTTTTTCCCACACACTCTTTGTGGATCATAGAAGACATTTTTGTGAGCGTTCCTTCATCTGAAACATGAAACATGATTTAATTAAAGATTTAACATTTTTAAAAGTGTGTCTTTGGACTCGTTAATGTGAGACTTCAGTCGACTGTTTATCTTTAATGTCAGACGTTTCAAACACTCTGTGGTTCCCTCTGACCACAGATGAGACTGAGACTCTGGATCCCAGTGTGGGTGTCAGATGATGGTCCTGGGTGGAGGGTTGGGGGGTTTTCTTTGGGGTTTTGGTTGGTGGAGCTGTTGGGGCGTCGGAGCTCGTCTGCTTTAAGTTTCAGCGTTTTCTCATAATGATATTGTGTTGCTGTGTGGAGCTGGAGGGTGGGGGTGGTTGTCCTGCACGATTTGGCTCCACAGCTATAAAAGTCTTGGTTCCAGTGGACCTTTGGCAGTCCTCTCTGAAGCTCTCAATCCAAAGCCACGGAGACATGCTAAAAATAAAAGAGTGTGGCTTTTAATGGCAGCATGTAAAAATGTGCTGTGTGTTAACAGCTTCACTGAGGCAAACCAACAGACATGTTTTAGTGGCCTCAAAACAAATTGAGATGGCAAAAGACGGAGGAGGTGGAGTTCTTTATGTCTTTGTGTTTAATCAGGAGGGTGAAGCCGGCGGAGACGCCCTGAAAAACACAAAACACAACCCAAACACTGAGAATAGAGCCCCAGTGAACACACACACACACACACACACACACACACACACACACACACACATATACTGTATATATACTGTATATACAGTATATACTGTATATATCGTTATGTTTCAGTCAAAAGATTTAACAGTGAAACTTCAAAACGGATTATAAATGTACTTATAAATGTTCATGTAAAGATGAATCCTAATGACTTTGATTTTCTCCCGTCTTGACTTCCTGTTCTGTTTTTAAATAGTCTTTAAACATGCTAACTGAACAAGCATTAGCATGCTAGCTTTAGCATTAACTCTTGGCACATATGAGCCTGAGAAGTTAAGCAAATCTAAAAGGAGTTGGGTGAAAAGATCTATTTACAGAGATATAGCGGGTGATTTCTATATTATTATTAGCTGTAGAGCTAGCTGGCTACATGACAGCTAGCAGGGAAACATGCTAGCTCTAGCCAGCCACAAGTTAGCTAGCTTCCTTACGGCTAGTTATGGCGTATTCACGTTATCTTCAGTTTTAGTTAGTAGTGATGTCTAAAAGACAACAAACTGAAACACTGAAAGTTAAATCAAAAAATATTTAAATATTGATTACACTGTTTACAAAAGTGCTAAATGCTTTGGTTTCACCTAATAAAATGATGCTATTCATACGGTGTGAAAAGATCAAATCATGTTTTAATGATCAGAGGTCAGAATATTAATATTATTTCCCATTCTTCCTGTTAGCAAGCTAGTTAGCCTGGTCGCTAATCAGGAAAAAACCTGTTTTTTCCCGTCTTTTGTCATCTGTCCTTAATTAAAACCATCGTGATATTTATTCAGCTTCTCTGGAGAGCACATTGTGGAGGAATGACTGGTGGATGCTGAAGGCGAAGAGGAGGGTGGATGAAGAAGATTCAGGCCGGCAGGCTGGAAACCAGCGACGCCAGTCTCTGAGACAATCAGGGAAGGTGAGGCACATGAATCCGGATCAAAGCCCAGCCATCTGGCTCTTTAACGGGCATGTTGACATGTTTGGCAGCGTGGAGGTCCTTCCAATTATACCCCCTCTCCCTCTCTCCCACCGGGGACCGATAGTTAAATGTGGACCGGTTGAGTTTAATGCTGCAGTTTTCAGGTCAGACAGTGAACTCATGCAGAGCTGTCTGATGAAATAAATCACTGCATCTGTTTCTCTTCTTTCAAGTGCTGCAGCTCACGGAGCCCTGAAGGAGTCGCTCGGCGTGTTGCATCACACGCACAAGATCAAATTGAAAAATCTGACTTTGGCGTCGTCGTCCTGGACAGAAGACAAGTCGTCAGCTTTAGAGGCCAAGTATGTGAACACGCTGCAGGAATCTGAGTCGAGGAGCTCTCAATGCTGCTCAGAGTTTACAGGAAGATAGACTTGAACTAAAGACATCTCACATTAAGGTGCACATATACACATATACAATACAAAACATATAATATCTTCATGTAAGTCAAGTGTTTTCATAAACTCATATCATTGTGCAAAAGAGTTACTACGAGGAACGTTCATGTTGTGTTGGTTCTGATGCCCCCTGTGGACTAAAGTGGCCCTGTTTCACCAGACTCCCTTTAGAAAACCTCTCATCTTACTGCAGCAGGTTCTGACAGTCTGCCCCTCTCAGTCCTGGTTCTCCTGTGCCCCCCTTCCCTCCAGCGGGTCCAGCAATATGTCCTGGGTCTTTAGCAGAGAGGAGAAGCTCTGCTCCGGGAGGAGGAGGAGGAGACGCTGCCGGGAGCTGAGCCTTTTTACAGTCAGACCTTCTAATATCATGTGCGTTTTTCATTTGATTCTTCACTTCTTTATTTCCAGAGTGAAACATGAGTCCAGACTGGTAATCAGGCGGAGCTGTTAGAAGGTGTTAGCTGTGTTCTCTGCTCCTCATGAAGGCCTGTTGGGTTCAGACCCCGAGGTCTTCTGTGTCGTGGTCTTTGAGCTCAGCTCAGAGGAATGCCCATTAACCCTCCTCAGAGCTGCAGCAGCAGGTATCCCAGCAGCCTCTCTTCTGATGACCAACGTTCTGAGTTCCCTCTGTGGCTGACGCAGTGGATCTGAATACACAGCTTGGCTCTGACGACGTGTGTAAATGTAGCAGCTTTGTTTGCTTTGTGGCCTGTGGAGCTGTGCAGCGCGGCGTGCGTCCTGTTATTTCCGGAGCTGGAATGTGTATGAGTGTATATCTATATCTATATCTATATATATATATACATATATATATATATATATATATAGAGTGGATGTGTCACGCTGCCCACGCCTTCAGCAGCGCTGCAGCTCTGGTTTGATGTTGACAGCAGCCGTGATGCAATCGGCGCTGCAGAAGGGCGCGTCCCCCTCCGGACCCACCGGCTGACGCACGGCGCTGGGAAAACTCCTCCAAACTCCACAGCCGGGCCTGGATGTGGGTCCACACTTCTTCTTCTGTGGTTAAAACACAGCAGACGCGTACAGCTTCATGTGTGCAGAGCTTCAGTCTGTAGATGCAGATTAATCACCTCAGATCTATGAAAGCCCATTTCTGACATGAACAATACAATAGAAAAACAGATGAAATGTGATAAATGTCCCATTAAAAATAAAAACTGTAAACATTATGGAACATAAACATACAGACGAGTAACACCTTAAAACAAGAGAATACAAACACGTGAGAAGTTTGATGATAAATAATTAAAACCATTCATTATAACTATAAAAAATACATTTAGAGTCAAACCAGAGACCTTCTATATTTTAGCCTGAGACTAGTAAGTATTATTATGTGCATTTTTGATTTAGTAACTCAAAATCTTTCTTCCAGCCATAATTTTAAATTACTATCTCATAACTGTGACTTTGTATTAAATACATTTGACAAACTAAATCAACATTTTGACTCATTTATTTGTATTTTTCACTTGTTTTTTATAAATTAATTTTGTCTTGTTTTTCTATGTGCGACTTATTATGTCATGATTTTGACTCATAATTTGTATTTCTTTGTATCTCATAATTTGGACATTGGATTTATATTTATACATTTAGATTTATGCATTATCTAGACTGTCTCACAATTTCTCATAATAATAAAAAGCCAAATGTATATATATTATTATGTAAAGTATATATATATATATATATATATATATATATATATATATATATATATATATATATATATATATAACTGACTTTAGAAGACTTTAACTGAACTCCTCTGTGAGTCAGTCACCATCTAATATGAACCGAGAACACTTTAAACAGTGAATAATGGATGTTTGTGGGATGAGTTTCCATGTAATAAGAACACGGTACATTGGATGGCAGTGAGCAGCTCTGTGGTTTCATGTCGTTCCATCCTGTGGGATGTCATGTCATCATGGCCGTATTCTTAAGTGCTAAGTAGACAAAACATTTTAAGTCAAATTACTCTCCTGGGTCGTAAAAGAAAAGCCGAGACGCTCCACGCCTCTTCTGAAAAACACCGGCTCGTAAAATAAGAGGAAAAAACACCAACAAAGCTGACACATTCAGTGGGTTTTTATTAGCATTGAAAGAGTTTTATCTTCAGCAGAGCGTCTCCTAGAGGCTGCGATGTGCACTATACTCCATAGTAGAGACATCCTTCAAAGTCAATCTGTAACCAAAGATTCAGCACACTACGTGGTTCTAACCCGGTTCCTCACGTGTACGACTCTCATTGGATAATCGGTTGGACAGGATTTATATTCTATTGGATAATGGATTCACAACCCATAAGAAACAAAAGAACACAAAGTATCTCAAAGTTACACAAATAAAAGCACAGCATCGATCACATTACATTACATTACAGTCATTTAGCAGACGCTTTTATCCAAAGCGACTTACAATTCAGTATCTATCTACACACCGTAGACGCAGCTACGGGAGATATTTTGGGGTTAAGTGTCTTGCTCAAGGACACATTGACATGAGACTAGTAGAGCAGGAGATCGTACCGCCGACCCTCTGATTGAAAGGCAGACCTGCTCTCCACTTAGCCACGGTCACCCCGGGTCACATGACTTGTTTCATCACATGAAACAAGTCAAAGGAAACTTTACAAACTCAGTTCTACATTAAGGCTCTACTGTCTATCTTGTTTTTTTTTATTTGTTATTGATTTTTATGGTTTATTAGAGACCTGTCAATCACTGTGTAGTCCCGCCCCTAAATCATCCCCTCTTTATGGTCTGTTTGACTCTAAATGGACCATAATGTACTAAATGAACATCATGCTGTATTGAAGAAGACTGTAAACTAGAGATTGAGACCATAAACTCATGTTTACAATGTTTACTGAGGGAATAAATCGAGAGAAGTAGAGTCATTTTAGACTAGACTTCTATACAACCAGAGGAGTCGCCCCCTGGTGGACACTAGAGAGAATGCAGCTTTAACACGTGAAGCTCTGACTTTTCTTTAAAGAACTGGAGGTTGACGACTGGTTGAGATTAAGAATCCATGCAGAAATCTCTCAGAATTGTCTTCCTGTTTGGATCTGGTTGGTTCCTGGTGCGTCTTGTGCAGTTTTTGTCTTTGTCACGTTATCTCTTAAAAACACAAACTGACAATATGTTTTTGTTGACGGAAACTGTTCACCTGCAGATTGTCCATCTGAACTTTGAGTTTCCTGATGCACACCTACACCCTTCATGCTCTGAGGTGAATCTGGATGGTACCGGTCCTGTGAACCTGATCCCTGTGTACTTGAAGGATTCGTGCTAATCCTCCACTCTGGTGTTGGATCCAGAGGAGTTTATGAATCTCTTTCCTGGTATCAGAGCCACATTGATAATCTGCAGGTCATCATTCATCATTCAGCTGCTCCTCTGTGTTCCTCGTCCATCTTCCAGCCGTGGCCTGGAGCCAAAAGCTTTTTAAATATTCCAGACTCTGCAGGACTCGGACCTTTCCGAGCATAAATATCATGGGAACGTTTCAGCGTTTCCACAAAGACCACAGAACACAGAAGCACCAGAGGAACATCTGATGATTGTTCCACTGCAACACTTTCAAACGTCTCTTTGTTTGGTTCGGACGGAGACGTGGACTTCGTCTCTGCAACAGCTCAACACTTCATCTGCAGAGAGGAAGCGTTTGTGTTTCAGCTCAATGTGACAGATGTGGAACATGTGATGCTTTCAGTCAACAATGTGTTGGTTTGTCCAGATGTTTGGAGGAGAAACACTTTATTATTATTATGTAGAGTGCTGGTCTGCAGGGTCTTCACTCGGTTTATAACATATGTAAATATATATGAATTAATATACTGTGTACCTGCTTCTTATGATGACCAAACTTCAACCTCTCCTATAACTTCTGATGCGATCAGCTGATCATCAGTCTGAGCTCCTGACTGAACTCATCAGACCTCACTAACCCATCTGGAACCAGGACTTCGGTCTCGCTGGTCTCATGAAGGAAAATTTCTCCTCAGGTTTGAACAAAGAGAGTAAACAACAACAACAACAACACATTCAAATCCTGAAAGCTCACCAAACAACAGCGTCTGTTTCAGATCCTTCAAACCAAACCTCATTAAAAACCTTCATTATTCAAACATCAAAATGTCATGTGGTGTGGTGCAGGGGTGGAGCAAAGACTCAAGCGCAGACACTGGAGACGAGGTGGAAGGCAAGGTTATTTTACTTGCACAAAAAAAGTAAGAACCAAGAACTTAAAGCGACTCCAACAGGGAGCGAGCAAAAATAAAAAAACTGTAGAATAGGCAAAGTCACAAAACATAGAAACAAACACGAGGACAAAACACCGGAACACAAAGCACACACGGGGAAGCAACAAAGATGATCCAACCAGAACAGGGAAGCAGGGGAGTTTCTATGAGAGGGGTTGGCAGAGGGAACCCAAGGGGCAGGTGATTGGGCACAGGTGTAGTGAATGAGGGCAATCATGAAACACTCAGACACTGAGGGAGCTGGGAGGAGACCAGGGGCGGAGCTACACAGACAGGAACAACAGGGGCCAAAGCCCAATCCTGACACAAATAGTTACAAGGATTTGTTTTGGTTGGAATTTATTAATTTCCATTTTTACTTTCTTCCCTCCTCACATCCTTTCCTCTTTACTATTCCCTTGTTTCACTGCCTAACTTCCTTCCTTTTCTCCTTCATCTCTTGTTTTTTCCTTCCTTTGTTTCTTGGAGTTTATCCGAGAAACTGTTTCAAGGAGTTTATCCCTTCCTTCCTTCCCTCTCCCCTCATGTTTCCATCCTTGCTTCATAGCTTGATGTTTTTCTTCCTCCCTTCCTCACTTCCTCTTTCCCTTTTGTTTTCCTCCCTTATTTCTTCCCTTTACTTCCCTCCTTCCATCTTTCTTCCCTTTTCTTTTCCTTCCTTCCTTATCTCTTACTTCTTTTGTATTTTCCTTCCTTCCTTCCTTATCTCTTCCCTCCTTTGTATTTTCCTTCCTTCTTTCCTTATCTCTTCCTTCCTTCCTCCTGAGAGAGAACCCATGAAACCTTTTCTGTTGCATGTTTGGGATCATGTTTCTGCTACTTCACTTCTTCTCTAAATGTGCTTCCACTCACTATTCATTTGAATGAAGGTTTTCTCTCCTCAGCTCAGAAGAAGCACTCAGTGTGTGTTCATGAGGTTGTTAATAAAGTTTTCTTGTTGAAGTGTGATTGGTGCATTCAGGAGCAGAGAACGAGGAGGATCGTTATGATCTGATCATGAGGGACTTCATCAATATATCCTTTGGACACAGAGCGCTTTGTAGAATTATTCAGTCTGTTTCCACTCAGTCCCTCATTGTCACTAGAAACTCTGCAGATGTTTCACACTCACATTGAACTATTGACTTCCACTGTTTTGTCCACAAACAGTAGGTTTGATATGGAGGCTCAGTTCTGCAGGGAAAGAAAATAATATAATTAAAATAAATCAGAATTAGTCAGAATTATCCACAATGTGCAGTTTCATGTATTTACTGTATTTATCTATATAATGTATTTATAATGTATTTATTTATATAATGTATTTATCTATATAATGTATTTATTTATATTATGTATTTATCTATATAATGTATGTGTTTATCTATATGTATTTATATATATTATGTATTTATCTGCTGGAGTTCACCTCCTCCAACAGTGAAGGACACCAAAGAGGAAGTGAACCAGTGAAAGGAATCAAATATTCATGAGATCCAAACAAACAGACAAAGAGATCCGGTGATTCAGCTTCAATGGTGACAGTAGTGTGAGAACACGAGGACCACACAAAGAGCTGAACTCAACTTCAGTCTATGCAGCGTTTGGTTTGGGATCAGCGTTAATAAGCAAACTGTCGTGACTTCAAAGAGCTTTCACAATCAGACTTGTTGTATAAATGAGTGCTTGTTGTTGGGTTTATTAAAGACGGCTGTTCTCTGGTTATGAGACATAAAATACACACTTTCCTCTGTTTAGTAGTCATGAGTGGAGAACACAGTTCTGCTGAATGTTCCATTATATTTAAAACTGTTGATATTTAAAAATAACTTTTAGTCTAACCCGGTTATTAAAATGAGTCCATTAGCTTATCCAGCATTAGGATTATTAGCTGCATGTAGCTTCCTATATGTTAGCTGTTTCTAGCTAATTAGCTCATTAGCTTAATTCTCATTGATCCATAAAGGTCTAATGATTTTGTTTTTGTGTGAAACGTTGTTGTGGAGTTACTTAGTTATTTGCCCGGCCAACATATTTCTATGGAGCACTTTTAAATATATTAGAGTCATGATTGTAAAATCCCAGTGGTTCCCACAAGTCTATTGGTGGGATCTCCACTGTTGGCTGTTTCACCGGAGGCCAAGAAGAATTTATACCAGCACACACACACATCCGTAAATTACCTCTCCCAGCATGCCGAGCAGCCAGAGTACAGATGTAGGCCTAATTATAGGACTCCCGAAAGGAACTAATCCTCTCCGGTCTTGGAGAGCTTTCCGTCCCAGAGGAGGCTCTTCGACTCATCAGCCTGTAAATCAGAGCTCCATTGGCTGCAGCTCCACTTCCTGAGGAGGAGGCCAGGTATATTTGCTTATCTTGCACTGTTGGTTATACTGGAATCTGGAGTTTTTTTGGCTGAATATTTTGGGGCCTTTTTGAAATGTAGAACTGTAAAAACTTCCAGCCGGAGCCGACGGTGAAGATGCCGACTGTGGGATTTTTCTAACCGAGTGTGAAACATGCGGCTGCAGCCGTTTGAAGTCTTTTCAAAATGTAGAGCTGACAAAGACGATTACTTACTACATCAAGAAATACTAATCAGACAGACATTTCCTTTCTTTTGTTTTAATTTAGTGGAAATGAGTGCAGACTCCATGTTGGCTTTGTTCTTGTATCCTCCTGAAACCAGCTGTGATGCTTAATTCCTCTCAAAACTTTATCCTGCAGCTTCAACCCTCCTTAAATGTTCTGCCACCCATGAAGGACGAGGGAGAGACACATTAAAGAGAACAAGAAAGTCCAGATAATAACATCAACTGTAGACAAAATCAACAGAGTCAAAGTTTAGACTTTCATTTACTTACACATGAAAGGATTGTAACGTAACTTAAAAACAGACTTCCTGGTGGCTGTGAACGTATAGCATTGCCAACGTATAGCATTGATAATGCTATTTATTTCATCCAGATTCCTGGAGCTGTTCTGGCTGGTAAACTGGCTAACCTCCGCTAACGTTGTGAAGCAACCAACACCAGATCCATGCAGCGTATCTAGGTTACAGCTTACTGGCTAACCTTAACTTACTTATTGCTAACGTTATTGCTAGTAAAATACTATCTGAGTGAATTTGTTAATTGGCTAACTTGCCAAATTAATTAACCAGCTAATGTTATTCATTACATTATGAAATACAGTGATGATTTTAGCCAACAATAAAATAATGTGTCGTTACAAAGCAAAGGTTTGAAACTAATGATTGTTTTCTAGCCAACAACAATGCAAGGCAGATAGCTAACGGTAAAATTAGCTAAACTACGATTAGCCGGCTAGCTGTAACAATAAGTTAGTATCATGGAGCCAATGATCCAAATATAATATAGGAACATTACAGACAGGAACGTTATTCTAAATATGACATATTGTTGTATTGCTGTTTAGCACAAGCAGCAGGATGCTAACTGCAGTTCACTAAACGACCACTAGTGTCAATAAGAACAAGGTTGTTTCATCTTTCTTCTTCTTCTCCTTGTTCAGACTTCATTATGAAGAACATCTCATATTTGGATGTAAACCAAAACATCCTTCAGTCAGCATCCATCCACCAGATGTTTATGTGAAATATGTGTCTAACCTTCTACACACACTTGTCTCAGTGAAAACATGAACTCCCTGCAGCTTCACCTGAGCAGGTAGTAATCAGGTCTGACTGTCAGATCCCATGAAGACTCTTGTTCCTCGTCAAAGCAGAGACAAGCAGCTAATTGCTGAGCTGTCAGGTCTCTAAAGTTCAGGGGAGCGCTTGTTTCGCTGACGGTCGTCATTGTTCACTGAGCAGACCGTAATAACTCACTGTTTATGATATTTAGGGCAATTAAAGCTGCACAGAGAGTATTGTTTCAGGCTGTTTGATGGACCCTAGAGGGCACAAAGTGGATGTGATGTAATCTGATTGTGGTTTCTTTGTAGTGCAGAACAGGGAGGGGTCCTGATGACATCACAGGTCAGGTGAGATCACAGGTAAACACACACCTGGATGTTAATTTGTTGTGAGGGAAAGTCAGAAAAAGATTTCAAGTTCGTTTTGTTTTAAATATAAATGAAGCTCTTGTGCAAGGTATATTTTATTATTTCAAGAATAAAGGCATAACATTAATAAAAAAATTAACAGATATTTCAAATAGATACAAATCTGTATTTTCATCTTGTACGGCTCGTTCTTTTTCTTCAGTTTCTCTCCATCACGTCTGTGACTTCGATTAGAAATTAATTCATTTTTATTGTTGGTTCTCTTCACTTCAGCTAACGTTAGCTGAAGTAACGCTAACATGTCTCTGTGAGTCTGTCTGTGTGTCTGCGTGTGAGTGTGTGTCTGTCTGCTTGTGAGTGTGTGTCTGTCTTCATACACGAATCTAAACGTACAGCATCAGATTCTTTCAGGAAAAGCAAACAGAGGAATACCTGCAGACAGGTAGCACCACATGAAAGAGAAGATCTTTACTGGTAACACTGTAATTAAAGCACACACACACACACACACACACACACACACACACACACACACCAGCTGCAGCCTGCAGACAGCACCAAATGTTTACAAGAGGAAATTGAGAGTCGGCTCTGTGTGGTCTGAACCAATCAAACGACTCGTACCTGTCCGCCCCTGCCAACCAATCCCGGCCCAGCATGCTGTAATGGTGTTGTGGGTGTTTTGGGCATTGTGGGTCTCTGTCGGTGACGACGTGATCAAATGGATGTTTGTTTCACAACAGAAAACATTTACATGGAGTCAGAGGCTGCAGGCTGATCTGTGATCAGACTCCTATAGTCCGCTCCACTGTCACAGATACAGGAGAACATTCCTGCAATAAGACTTTGTAATAAATCACCTCTGGACAAGTCATCCTTCAACTGACTACAACACTGCTACACTGTTGTTGCTGCTGTTGGTGATCCTTGCACTACTGTTTGGTTTACCTAGTTAATTTAATACCATTCTATTTCATTGTATATACTGTGCATTTTTTGTATTTTCTTTATTATTTAATTTTCTTAAATTTATTATGGTCTGCTCTGTTATTTTATTGTATATATTGGGTTAATATTTTTATGTTTACTCTGTGATAAATAAAGTATCTATCTATCTATCTATCTATCTATCTATCTATCTATCTATCTATCTATGTCAGGCTGATCTGTGATCAGATTAACAGACTCATGTAAAGAAACATTGGTGGTCTCACTGATGAACTTTCTGCTGCAGGTCGAGACCTTCTGACTCATTTTGTTACTTTAACTTGAACAAATATTTGTGTTTTTTTTTTTTGCCTGAAGCTGCATAAATACTTCAGGGAGAAGCTGTTCGTCTCCATGGTTCTACAAGTTCTTCATCTGAGCGTCAGAAGAAACAGCAGATAAAGAGTCAGTGAACGTCACACAGGTCGAACCAACAGGTTCATCGGTCCAAATGACCATTCACAGCGTCAGGAGACTCATAAGCAACAACAGCATACAGGTGATCAGTTACCTGTTCAATCAATCAATCAATCAGCTCCAGAATCAGAAAGAATGAATACAACTGTTCCTGAAAACTGATTCACCCAAAACTAAAATAAAAAGATACAAACAAATAAACATTAAAGTAAGAAATTAAAGAGAAATTAAAAAGATGGATGAAGGATCTCAAATTAACTGTTTAACAATAACAAATAATTAAAACAACATGAAACATTTAGGTTCCTTCATTTAAGTCCTTTTAATGAGGAACTCACAACAATAGAGTTCAGTAAATAAACACAGTAAAGTTCAGTAAAGAAACACAGTAACGTTCAGTACAAAACACAGTAGAGTTCAGTCAAGAAACACAGTAACGTTTAGTACAAAACACAGCAAAGTTCAGTAAAGAAACACAGTAACGTTTAGTACAAAACACAGTAAAGTTCAGTAAAGAAACAGTAGAGTTCAGTAAAGCAACACAGTAACGTTCAATAAAAAACACAGTAAAGTTCAGTAAAGAAACAGTAGAGTTCAGTAAAGCAACACAGTAACGTTCAATAAAAAACATTAACGTTCAGTAAAGAAACAGTAACGTTCAGTAGAAAACACAGTAAAGTTCAGTAAAGAAACATAGTAGAGTTCAGTAAAGCAACACAGTAACGTTCAATAAAAAACACAGTAAAGTTCAGTAAAGAAACAGTAGAGTTCAGTAAAGCAACACAGTAACGTTCAATAAAAAACATTAACGTTCAGTAAAGAAACAGTAACGTTCAGTAGAAAACACAGTAAAGTTCAGTAAAGAAACATAGTAGAGTTCAGTAAAGAAACAATAAAGTTCAGTCAAGAAACACAGTAAAGTTCAGTAAAGAAACATAGTAGAGTTCAGTAAAGAAACAATAAAGTTCAGTCAAGAAACACAGTAAAGTTCAGTAAAGAAACAGTAGAGTTCAGTAAAGCAACACAGTAACGTTCAATAAAAAACATTAACGTTCAGTAAAGAAACAGTAACGTTCAGTAGAAAACACAGTAAAGTTCAGTAAAGAAACATAGTAGAGTTCAGTAAAGAAACAATAAAGTTCAGTCAAGAAACACAGTAAAGTTCAGTAAAGAAACACAGTAGAGTTCAGTAAAGAAACACAGTAGAGTTAATTAACAGTTGAGTACTTTTACGTACGATCTTACATAAGTCAATTTTGATGTACTTGTTGAGTATTTCAATGTCATGCTGTTATACTTCTTCTCCACTAGGTATTTTTACTGCACTGCATTTATTTATTATTCATACTTACTTTGATTCAGATCAATAATAGAAATGTTTTATTATGAGTTAAGATGAGACTGTATTGATCTACATAAATATATATATGTATGTTTATTTCAGTGTATTTTCTTTGAATGTATTACTGTGAAGCTTTAATAATGTTCAACATGCCTCTCATTATTTCTTTCTAATATTAATAACAGCGATTGTTGCTGTGAACCTTTTGTCTGATTTTGTGTGACTGTTTACCTCCTTGTTCTTCAGAAAGTGACCTTAAAGTTTCAGCTCCTCTAACAGAGTATATAAACAGTATTTCAGTCAGAGTAGTGGCAGCTCTGCACTGCGTTCAGAGTACTCCAGCGTGTACTTCAGCTCGTTCTCTCGGAGGCCCGGCGTTGGACACAATAACGTCTCTGTTTTGAGGGGTAATTATTTGGAAAATGGCTGACCACACCTCAGCCTCTCTGACAGCCCCATTAAATTTGACGTGGGTGTGCTGGGCACAGGAATAATCTGTGTGGCTCACAGTGAGACCTTTTAACCAGAGGATGATCCACATGTTACCCTCATTTACTCATTACTGACACATATGTTAATGGTATGTTAATGAGTCTCTGGGAGAAGCCTGTGATTGGCTCATTACATAACTGCTAAATGAAGAAAGTGGCCAAGGGAAATTGAGATTTATTTCAGCGGTGGCGGCGGCTGTGTGTTTTGGACCGCAGGCTTATTTTCTAAACATGACGGGTGCATGTTGGTCAGGAGGAGGTGAACAGCAGGCTTTTGTGGCCGGCCGCGGGGCTAAGTGTGTTTAGACTTGTGGTTTTTAAAAAGAGATGGAGACCATGAAACAATACGAGCAGAGCTGCTGCTATACTTTTCTGCTTTCTGGAGGAATCGCACACATTTCCTCTGTCCTACTGTACATTTACCAACCGCAACCCCCCCTTAATGCCCCCATATTAGAGAGAAATGCAGCAGGATGCCACTATAGTAGACTAGACATGCTGAGGTGCCCTTCCAGTGGAGAAAACATTATGAAGTGCACTTGAGGATGTCCTTCTGGTAGATAAAATACGATAAAGTGCCCTCTAGAGTGCCCTTCCAGTGGAGAAAATGAGCTTCAGTGGAGAAAATGAGAGGCGGTGGAGAAAACGAGATACGGTGGAGAAAACGAGATGCGGTGGAGAAAACGAGCTTCAGTGCCATATCGGCTGCCCTACACACAAGAAAAGTTACATTAGCTGTTGCCCTTTTTATTTTATTTTTTGCCCCTGCTCCTCAGACAGCTACTGTCTACTGGAGTATTTCCACTATGGGAAACTTTCTACTTTTCCTCAGCGACATTTAGGAAATATAGTATAGTTTTATATCCCCGGCTCCAGCTAGTCTCATGTCAATGTGTCCTTGAGCAAGACACTTAACCCCAAAATTGCTCCCGTAGCTGCGTCTACGGAGTGTAGATAGATACTGAATTGTAAGTCGCTTTGGATAAAAGCATCTGCTAAATGACTGTAATGTAATGTAATGTTATATTTGTCACAATGATCTACATTGTGCAGTGAAATGTTTTGGTACCATACTCAACATAAAATAATGAAATATTAATCGAGGCAAAACAAAGTTGAGTCCTGCTGGATTTTGGGAGGAGTGTCCCTCTAAACATAAAAAAATAAACACTGACGTATTGATCTTTGTGCTTTCGCTGCCGTTTCTAAGCAAACACACAACACAAAGCAGATCTGAAATAAACTGAACCTCCACAGACCTGAAACCACATCATCATCATCATCATCATCATCATCACTGTTAACATGCAACACAATCTGCTGCTGCTGACGATGTGTGTGGAGATGTTAGCGGCAGGAATGCTAACAGAAACAGCAGGAAGAGGAAGCAGTTTTTAGAAGAAACGCTGACCGCAGATCTGCTGGGTTTAATTATTCCAGCAGAGTTTTGGCTCTCGGCGCTGCAGGCGGCTGATAATCGGTGGATATCTGGTCCAGGAGTGACCACATGTTGATGTTTGAAGCAGAGACGTTTGATTGTGAAGAGAGAACCGCTGAAAGGAGGTGAGGACGGACAGACGGACAGATTTCACTGATAGAGACGAGACGTCGACACCGAGGAGGAAACTTTTCAACCGCAAGATACAAACAAAAGATAAACTTTTATTCAACTTGGTTCGGTAGTTTTTATTAATGCGTCTGTCATCGTGTTAATATCGTACTCGCCAAACTAAAACACAGTGCATAGAAAGACGATGACTCTGGTTAAACTGAAACGTGTTAATCCCTCATTGTAATTAAATGATTTACGCTTTTTTGTTCTTCAACGTCAATGAAGTCTCATCTTAAAACCAGGGCTGAAGATAATTATTGGTAAAAATGACCTTTTTCGTTTTAAGTTGACACCTGGAGACATTTGGAGACACCTGGAAGATACCTGGAGGACATTTGTATTGAAGTTATTCTTGTGTATAAATCTAATTGTGTTGTGAAAATGATTTCAATTCAATTCAAATGATTTTAAGGTTTTAACATTTCAGATCCTACAGCTACAATAAAGATGACACACAAAATATACACTGTAAAAACTGTGATTGCCGTTAATTAATATCTCCTAAATAAATAATAGTAATCTTTACATAATAAAACAAGACTGTGTAAAGTTTGGAATTATATTGAGCTGAATTCAACAAATTTCAATGATGTATTTAGATTTTACTTAATTTTGTTTGAATAAAATCAGCTGTGAATCACTGAGTAGACTTTAATTATATTTTATTAGGAAAGTCAACGATGCGGGAAATTTGATGAATTTTACTCATTGGGAGGTCTTTGTTTTTAATCAACTTACACTTCCGCCCAATGTATTTTGGCCACATGTTGCAGCGGCTGCTATTTCCCCTAAGGTAAGACCTGTTTTAATTATTGTTTGTTAATGAACAAATTATAACCAAGTTGTTGCAGCAGTTGAATTTGTTTTTGCACTACTGAAAAGTTGATCAGACATGCAAACTTTACTGGGCTGTAACTTTATTTAAATCATTAAGCTAACGTTAGTGGGTTTTTGTTAAGTCAGTCTACCGTGTTTTTGAGCCTCATGGCAAGGACTGAAAAAGTGGTCGGTTCAATGCCACAATTTCATATGACTTTACTCCATGATAGTGTTATACCGTATATTTAATGCTTTTTAGATACCAGCTCATCTACTTTTACAAACTTTCATGGACTCTGACAGAGTTTTGTGATTTCCACCCATTCCACACCTTAATAAGCTAAGTGAGGTTAGCTAAGAAGCGGCAGAACTTACAGACGCATTAAGGTAAATGCACACATGTAGGAGCAAACATTCTTGCTCCCAAAGGTAAGAAATGAGGCATACGAGTTACATTAACATCCCTGCATTTCGTTTTCTCAAGTAACATTGACCTAACGTGCTGCTAAAAGCAGTAAGGTTAGACCATTCGGCTTTAACGGTACTGTGAATTTCTGGAGAATAGTCGGTGAAACAAATGAACAAGGAGCGCCTTTCACCTTTCTTTCTTTATTTTTAAATGTGACATTATATTCTGCTAAAGTCTCTTATTGTGTTGTGTGCAGCTTTGGCCGGTGTTGAGCTAACGTTAACCCAAGTTCACCGTCATAAGTAGTCACGCAGTCGCACGTCTCCATTCACGGCACTAAGATGCCGCAGCCAGAGATTCAGATCACCATTTTGCAGTTTTCTCTACCGGAGTATAGTTTCAAACAATGGTCGCAGCTCTGCTGACTGTTAACGTTACACCGAGCTGCCTTTGTGAATGTCTTTTGGCCGTACAGTCTGTAATACACAATGTTCTTGCTATTTCAGGATGCTGATGAAGACAGTGTGTTGCAGGACCTTTGCTGTACAACGCATGAGAATCTACACCATCAAGACTACTACGTCAGAGGGTCCTGACGACGTCGGTATCATGGTAGAGGCCATGACACTTCTGTCCGCTTTGGATAACTTTGCAAGGGCTTGCTGCATGCTTGTTGGCTTGGCATATGCACTTAACCTTGCCTATCCCAAGGAGCTCAGGTACACGTTTGAAGTGTTCCAGAAAGTCCTACTGGGGCTGGACTGTTGCAAGTTGCTAGCTTCAGAAAAGTGAATTGTTAAGTCACTGTCAAAACTGTCCTATGTGGTTACTTTCAACTCGTTGTTCAATGCTTGAGTTGATTCTTTTTTTAAGGATTCCAGTTAGAAGTATAGGTTTGTCGTCCTGGAGTTCAACAGAGTTTTAGTGCTGCAGGTGGTTGTTCAAGTGTTAACCATACTCATTTGAGTGGAGTGGCATGATGTTTGATGCACAGGCAGCTGTTCTTTTACCTTATGATTCAACTCTGTACACCAGGGATGCAAATTTGATGTTTCATTGAGGAATTTGCATTTGTTCAAGTGAGTCCCATTTGAGCAAGAAATGAAGAAATAAGGCATTTGAAAAACATATTGGCCCTTAAATGTTAATCTGTGCATGTAATAAAGAAAATATTTAATCTGGAAGAAAACAAAATTGCAGTTTTAAAACGTCATAATATTAGACATTGAATTGCATTTGTTTAAGTTTTATTTTTCTTATAGTTTTTATTTTGATATTTTGCACATGAGAAATGTTTCAATGTTTCAAATGATTGCACAAATAAATGTTTACCTGCTGGACTGTATATGCATGGTGATCTGTTTGCCCAAGTTAAGTTTACTGTTGCTTTGTCACTTTGTTGCCATCATTTTTCTATGTATAATTTACTCAATACTATGCCATCTTCATAGTATTGAGTGAATTAGACGTAGAAAAATGATGGCAACAAAGTGACAATCAATATTATTGAATAGATGTATAGTTATAATAGCAGTGGGAATGTGTTGAATTAAGTAACAATGTGCTAGAATGTGAATTGATATAATTTATTTTATTTAGTGAATCCAACTCACTTTCACCCAAATATTCAGTAAATGTAAATCAATTTCACCCAAATATTCACTGAATGTAAATCAATTTCACCCAAATATTCAGTAAATATAAATCAATTTCACCCAAATATTCAGTAAATATAAATCAATTTGTTATAATTTTTTTGTTTAGATTTAATTAATTTATTCAATACTTTTTACTCAAAGTTGTAGTACTTAAAATCTAATCAATTATATTATGTGTCACTTTGTTGCCATTGTTTTTTTAAGTAACCATTGTTCAGAGTTTTTAGAGTGTACGTGATGCTGTCGAGGTGGAAGACAAGGAATTTAAAATCCAGAAAAATCTGTAGTTTCTGCAATGCGACAGATTTTAGTGAAACCTTTGTTTTGGTGAAATAATTCAGTGTTGATCAGGCAAACACACTGCTATGATTCAGAGTGGCTTTAAATGATTATTATGTTAAATCTATCTCAGCAGAAGTTAAAGAGTAAAGTAGATTTTAAGGTATTAAATGTTTGCATGTATATCAGAACCTTTTGTTTTTTCTATCAAAGGACAGGTGTGGCGTCCACCTGGTTCTATCAATTAGTCCACAAAGAATCAAACATGAGCATCGTTCACTTCAGATCTGGAACACAGAAGAATCAAAGTCCTTCCCTCTGACTCTGAACCCAGTCCTGTGAACTCCTTTGAAGTGGGTGAAATAACATTTCCGTCTCTCACAGCCGTCGCTTGTTTGTCTTCTCGTCGCATTAATCCGCCGTCTTTCTTCATCTCTGATTCTTACAACAACAGCGGCTCTGAGAACTAATAAATGGAATGGTTTGATTTCCGTCTGCGGTGCCAAACACCACAGACTCACCTTCACTGAGCAGGGGTCAGGACGGAGGGACTGGGGTAATGTTCCCTTATTGATCTTATATCCTGATTGATCTTATGTCCTTATTGATCTTATGTCCTTATGGATCTTATGTCCTTATTAATCTTATGTCCTTATGGATCTTATGTCCTTATGGATCTTATGTCCTTATTGATCTTATGTCCTTATGGATCTTACATCCTTATTGATCTTATGTCCTTATGGATCTTATGTCCTTATGGATCTTATGTCCTTATTGATCTTATGTCCTTATTGATCTTACATCCTTATTGATCTTATGTCCTTATTGATCTTATGTCCTTATTGATCTTACATCCTTATTGATTGTGTGTCCTTATTGATCTAATGTCCTTATTGATCTTACATCCTTATTGATCTTATGTCCTTATTGATCTTACATCCTTATTGATCTTATGTCCTCATTGATCTTATGTCCTTTTGGATCTTATGTCCTCATTGATCTTATGTCCTTATGCTCTTATATCTTTATTGATCTTATATATCGGCGCAGGGCAAGGAACCATCACGGATAAGCTCAGTGTTTTAACACGGATCAAACCGCTCTCAGCTTGTTCTCATAACATTCATAAATGAGTCACTGCTCTTAGCAGGAAAAACACAAAGAGCACACTATGAGTCAATCAATCAATCAATTGATTGAATCAAACAGTAATATGTGTTGTTTCGGTGGACTGACGTTATGAGGATGTGTTGGACACCAGAGTCCCTCTGAAAACATCAAACATGAGATTCTTTCTGAAAAGACGTGAAAGCAAGTCTCCACATGAAGTTATAGTTTAGTTTTATAATCCGATCAATGGGCGTCTCCATTATCATAACGAATGGCCGAGCTCCAGAGACGTTCATCATGAAATCGTGCCTCAGAACCAGAAGCCAACCGTGTGCTTTGTGTTAAAGACGGACTTCTTCCTTTCCCACGCGCCACTAAAGCTTCAGCTGGACAGAAATCAGAAAAACAAACGTCCATTAGCTGAAAAGCTTTGCTATCTTTCCTCAGACAGGTGGAGCGATATCAGACTCTCCATCTTCCTGCCGCCTGTTTGTCTTTCATTGAAGCTGCTTCGTTTTTTTTTCTCAAAAAGAACATCGTTGCATAACGTCTTTGTGTGAGAAGGGCTGTGAGAACAGAAACAGACTCATATAAATCATTAACGTGTTGATCAACAGCATCATGTGGTTCTCATGTTCTCCAGACAACAACATGTCAGTTTGGAGACAACAGAACATCTGTTTGACCCCACATTCTTACATTAATACACATTTCTGATCAATTGAATGTCCAATCAATAATTTACTGAGCAGCCTACTGGGATCAGAGACACTTTTTTAAAGTTACTGCCATCATTTCTCAAAGAGATACGAAACAACCCCAAAAAGATACAAAACTAAGACAATATGACCACAAAGAGACAGAAAACAACTACAAAGTGACACAAAACAACTGGAAAGAGACACAAAACAACTCGAAAGAGACACAAATCAACCACAAAGAGACAGAAAACAACCACAAAAAGAAACAATACAACCACAAAGAGACACAAATCAACCACAAAGAGAAACAAAACAACCACAAAGAGAAACAATACAACCACAAAGCGACACAAATCAACTACAAAGAGATACAAAACAACCACAAAGAGACAGAAAACAACCACAAAGAGACACAAAATAACCACAAAGAGAAACAAAACAACCACAAAGAGACACAAATCGACCACAAAGAGACACAAAACAACCACAAAAAGAAATAAAACAACCACAAAGAGACACAAATCGACCACAAAGAGACACAAATCAACCACAAACAGAAACAAAACAACCACAAAGAGACACAAAACAACCACAAAGAGACACAAATCAACCACAAAGAGAAACAAAACAACCACAAAGAGACACAATACAACCACAAAGAGACACAAAACAAAAGATATTATATATAACATATTTTATCATGCTACCTCTTCTTTCCTTCCTTCCTTGCATCCTTCCTTCCACCCTTTTTTCTTAATGAGGGTGAGGTTTCTATCCCACTTCACATTGGTAGGACATTAAACTGCCGATATTTGTACTTAAAGAATGCAGTATTTGTACTTGTAGTGTAGTACTTTCCCCCGTGGTATTTAAAGGATGCCAGTCCCTCCACATCTGCTGAGAACTGATAAACAAAGCATCTCCGTCTGAAGAATGTCCCGCTCGTCCTGCGCTTCTTTCCAGAGAGACAATCCATTTATTTGGAAAAGACTCATCAGGAAGTGAGAGTCCAAACAGAGTCCAGAGTCCTGCAGGTCTGTGTCACACCAGGACTCTTCAAAGCTCTCAGGAAGTGTGTCGCTGTTTATTATGCCACCCAGAAGACACACACACACACACACACACACACACACACACACAGACTGGCAGCACTAACAACATGTAGCTTAATCAGAAACTCATTTCCTTTCCGTGATCTTGATTTGGACATTTCTAACAATATATTTCTCTACTCACTCTCAGATGTTCTGGATCAGGTCTCAGATGGTCTGGATCAGGTCTCAAGGGTCTGGATCAGGTCTCAGATGGTCTGAATCAGGTCTCTGGTGGTCTGGTTCTGGTCTCAGATGTCTGGTTCAGGTTTCAGATAGTTTGGATCAAGTCTCTGATGGTTTTGAGTCAGGTTTCAGTTGGTCTTGATCAGGTCTCAGATTGTTTGGATCAAGTCTCTGATGGTTTGGGTCAAGTTTCAGATGGTCTTGATCAGGTCTCAGATGGTCTGGATTAGGTCTCAGATGGTCTGAATCAGGTCTCAGATTGTTTGGATCAAGTCTCTGAAGGTTTGGGTCAGGTTTCAGTTGGGCTGGATCAGGTCTCTGGTGGTCTGGTTCAGGTCTCAGATGTCTGTTACATTACAGTATAAGTACTATTACCATACTGTAAGAATACTCTGTTACAGCACAAAAGTACAAATACCATACAGTAAAAGTACTATGTAATTATATTCAGTTAAATGTAGTTTCATGACAGGTAAAGACTCAAGTAAAGTACAAATATACAAATACCACACGTGTACTACAGTACAGTGCATCTTGTGAGCATGTGTATCTGGTCTGTCTCGTCGCATTGTGGGAATTCCTTGCATGTCTTTTGTCCCGCCTGTGTTCCTGTAAGCCTCATTAAACACTTTAAACGTCTCCCCGACACCAAAGTGAAAGATATTCCTGCTATTTTCAGGATGTTTAACCTCAGGAGACGTCCAGCTACAGGGTCACCCCCCTCCAGATGTGTTTCCCATCCAGACTCTAAACAGATGTGTTTTCTATTTAAAGGAAAGTGTCTTCACCTCTCACACCTGTTTGTTTAACAGCAGCCTCTGAGGAGCAGCTGAGGAAAAATATCCTTCTGCTTTAAAGGAACTCTTCTACATAAAAACACATCAACATGTTCGATTATTAATAACATTTAGAGAATTCATGTGTTTATTCATGATGCTTTATTCATCTTTTCTTTCTGCTCCTCCAGGTGAGAGAGATCTAAAACCAAACTTTACTCAAAATCTTAGTCGTTCTGGTTCGTCTTGTCTACCTGGATAAAGATCTCGTCTGATCTTGTGTCTCATGGTCATGTGACAGACTCATACCGTCATCCGGGTCTCCATGTGACTCCAGGTGTTGGTAGTTCTACTTTCTCTGTTTTAAAGTAGTATAAAGCCTTTAGTATTTCCAGAGGAAGCAGCTGTGTAACTTTATAAAAGCTAATTTAGTTCTTAATTTAAACTGAAAAACTGACGGCAATGTTGAACATTTTTTATATTTTGTATTTAAACTGAAAACATAAAACAAAAACAGTCATTTGAGTCATCAAGTCACAAGTCTTTAATCTCCAGGTCCTAGTCGAGAGTCAAGTCATTTATTTTCAGTCCAGATCTGTGAACTGGACTCTCAATTGACTAAAGTTCAGGTTCTGCAGTGAACCAGTTGGTTCTGTTTCTTAAATCAGACTAAACACACGCTGTCAGCCTTGTAAACCCTTAAACCTTCATAGTCTTCTTCAGTCTGCAGTCTCTTATGTGACCCACATCTCTGCAGCCTGATGGTCCTGGATCAGGACGCCCAGGAGGATCTTCTGGTATGTACCGGCCTCACAAACCCAGTCTAAACAAACCTTCGTTACCCACAATGCATCTCACACCTTTTCAGTTTGTAATTTCCAAGAATGTTCTTTTCCATCCACCTGAATATGAACCTCGGGGGAATATTGAGGAAAAGTTCTCACATCTGCTCCAAAGATGAGACGTTAAAGGAGCGATTCAAAGATTTCAATCCGTAGGATGTCCGTCATGCAGCAGCAACACTCAGAGACATGTTTTAAAGATGAACTCCTTAAAGGGAGATCATAACGGTAACCAGGTGTTAAACAGTAACATTAAACAGAACCAGTGAGTTAAACATGATGCTAAAGGCTCCTGAGAACCTGTTATGAATAGAAATACATGCAGACTGATTTCCTGCTACATTAATAATGTGACTAAACACAATAAACACAAGTATTACAGGTCAATAGCATCTTGTTTCCAAAGTAAAAGTACTTCCTGTGCAGCAGTTTATTTTCACTGTCTGGTGGAAACTTTGTATCAGATCAAAAGGAAAGAAGACAGACTGTCTGCTTCTTCTTCTTCTGTTCTGAGTGACACACACACAGACACACAGACACACACACACACACACACACACACACACACACAGATCTCCTCTGTGATTGGCTGATCAGAGAGTCTCCTCTTCCTCTGACTGGCTCCAGTTTCCATCAGTGGATGAAAGATGTCTTAAACTTCTTCTTCTTCTTCTTCTTCTTCTTCTTCTTCTTCCTCTTCTTCTTCTCTGTTTCTAAGCGTCTGTCAGCCTGTGTGGTCTGTCTCTGTGGTCAATGACACACTGACTCAACTGAACCCTGATTGGATCGTTTTAAAACAGCGGCGCTCTTTTTGATGACTCAGCTGAATCACAACGATGATGATTTACAGAAGGAAGGAAACCCAAAATAAACCCAAAATATTTGTGACATCACAGACAGTCATGGAAGAAGTATTCACATCCTTTACTGAAGTAAATGTACTAAAACACACTGTGAAAATACTACATTAAAATACTTACAGTTACTTAAACCACACAGTTAAAAAACTCTGGTATGTTAAAATACTAATACCATTCTGTAACAATACTTCCAATAAGAGTACTTATATCACGCTGAAAAAATACTGTGGTACATTAAAAGTAGTATTACCACCTTGTAGAAATACTCTGTTGTTTGATTTATTGATTCATTGATTCATTGATTTATTGGTTTATTGATTCATTGATTTATTGGTTCATTGATTTATTGATTAATTGATTCATTGATTTATTGGTTCATTGATTTATTAATTCATTGATTTATGATTGTTTCAGCTGTACTAGAGTAAACTAAAGTTGTCAGATACATAAAGTTACAGTAGAGCATGAAAAGAGAACACTAAAGTACGAGTAACTCACACGTGTACTTGAATACTTGAGTGAATACTCCGGCGCCCTCTCCAGGCTGCGAATCATCGAGGACTCAAGTGGCTGAAGTGAGGAGAGGAGTCGAGTGGAAAAAGGAGGTAAGACGCTGGAAGCATGAATACACTTTTGAGAGCGTTTTCATAACGGCTGCAGTGATTCAGAGCTAAATTAAGCTCTGGCTTCAGGGCGGGGCTTGTATTCTCATAAGTGGTATTATTTAGCCGGTGATGTCAGTAAATTGGCGAGTCGCTGGTGGCATCGCTGTTCCAAACTGACATAGGAGAACAGTAAATACATTGATGCATGCAGCCTCACAGAGTGGCCAGCCGAGCCAAGAGCTTCACTCACAATCTCTGAATCACATCCCGAACCATCACAAGGTTTCCCCCTCTTTACTCTGAGAGTGAGGGAGGTTTAACCTGTTAGAGGATACCAGAGCTTATCAGAGCCTCCATCAAACATCTCTGTCCTGGGTTAGGGCTAGGTTATCTAGTCATTCATGAGACAACTTATACAATACTACTACTTTATACTTTTACTCCATTACATTTCAGAGGCAAATTTAGTACTTTTTTTTATTTAACCGCTCCTCTGTGAAGAAATTATTATCTTGTGTGCAGAAGATAATAATAAAGATCATCTTTCCACTCTGAACGTGGTCATTTTACATGGCCGAGGTATCACTGTAGCTCAGTAAAACCGCAACGTTTAAAGTATCACAAACCAAAAACCAAAGTGCTTTTTTATCACCAGCTGAGGATCTAAATGTGTCGTCCACAGTGTCCAAAAAAAAGGTTGGCATTGTACGTCTCTGCAAAGCACGGATACGTTGAATGTCTTTGCTATTGGTCAGAGCAAATGGCGTTGATAAGTTACATTGCTAAGCTACTTTGTTAAGCTATGTTGTTAAACTACTTTGATAAGCTACGTTCTTAAGCTACGTTGTTAAACTACGTTGTTAAACTAATTTGATAAGCTATGTTGTTAAACTACGTTGTTAAACTACTTTGTTAATCTACATTGTTAAACTACGTTGTTAAACTACTTTGATAAACTACGTTGTTAAACTACTTTGATAAGCTACGTTGTTAAACTACTTTGATAAGCTACGTTGTTAAACTACTTTGATAAGCTACGTTGTTAAGCTACGTTGTTAAACTATGTTGTTAAACTATGTTGTTAAACTACTTTGATATGCTACGTTGTTAAACTACATTGTTAAACTACATTGTTAAACTACTTTGATAAGCTACTTTGTTAAGCTACGTTGTTAAACTATGTTAAACTACGTTGTTAAGCTACGTTGTTAAACTACTTTGACTTTGATAAGCTACTTTGTTAAGCTACGTTGTTAAACTATGTTTTTAAGCTACGTTGCGTCGCTACGCTGTGTTGTGACATGTCCCCTGAGGATGAATAAAGTTTCTATAAGCTGCTGCTGATTTATCTGTGATCAACTAAAATCATTTAAAATCATTTAACATCAACACCTTTTAACTTAACCAATCATTTCGTTAAGTTAAAAGGTGTTTGTGTTTCTTCGGTGCAGGTAACGCCCAGCCGACCAATCATTGAACAGCGCTCCGCTCAGCAGAATCTCTTGTTTTGTCTCTTCTACGAGTCTCTGAAGCTCCAATAAGCCACTGCCAGAGAAACCTGAAGTAGGTCATTCAGTACGAGGAGGTGATTCTGTTTCTTTGTTTGTGTTTCAAACTGGGATCAGCGGGAAGAGAGATCCACCCTGATCACATGTCAAAGAGTCAAAGATCAGCGAGGACGCCATCGAGGAAGAGTCTCTGCAGAGTTGAAGATTCACTGTGTGGTTCTACGGCAGGGTTGAAGATTCACTGTGTGGTTCTACGGCAGGAATGAAGATTCACCGTGTGGTTCTACGGCAGGATTGAAGAGATACTGTGTGGTTCTACGGCAGGATTGAAGAGTCACTGTGTGGTTCTACGGCAGGTTTGAAGAGTCACTGTGTGGTTCTACGGCAGGATTTTTATCTTTTTAACTTTGGCCTCTTTTATGATTTAAAATCCTCTTTTATGATTTAAAATCCTTTAATATAATTGTAAATCCTTGTTCATGCTGTATCAAATAGCTGAGCTCCTCATAATAAATAAAAATAAAGTTCAACACATCGAGAAGCATCAACAGTTCCGACCTGAGACACAAAGACATACACAGTCGGAAAATGATAAATTGCGGCTTTTCTGTTGAGTTGGAGCATATTAATTATTGGAAATTGGACACAAAGGTAGGATCCTCCAGGAACAGAAAGTCTTCAACAACATGAGAGAGGAAAGGTAACATTGATGAAGTGAAAACACTGTGAAAGAGTTAAAGTTGTAAAACGAAAATAGGTTCAACTCTCACAACGTCGTGGTGTCGACCCGTCAATCACTGTGTAGCCCCACCCCTAAAGCATCCACTGCTTTATGGTCTGTTTGACTCTAAATGGACCATAATGTACTAAATGAACATCATGCTGTATTGAAGAAGACTGTAAACTAGAGATTGAGACCATAAACTCATGTTTACAATGTTTACTGAGGGAATAAATCAAGAGAGAAGTAGAGTCATTTTAGACTAGACTTCTATACAACTAGAGGAGTCGCCCCCTGGTGGACACTAGAGAGATAGATAGATAGATCGATAGATAGATTGATAGATAGATAGATAGATAGATAGAGAGAGAGAGAGAGAGAGAGAGAGAGATAGATAGATACTTTATTTATCCCCAGGGGGAAATTTGTTTGTAGCAGCAGCAAACAAAATTACAGAGTAAAATTAAAATATTAAGTAAGTAAAATGCACAGTATATACAATATAATAAAATAGAAGGTTACTAAATTCACTAAGTAGGAAAACTAAACTCACAGTAGTGCGAAAGATCGCCAACAACAGCAACAGCAGTGTAGCGGTGTTGTAGTCATTTGAAGGAAGATCTGGCCAGAGGTGATTTATTGTAGAGTGTTATAGCAGAGGGCAGGAATGTTCTCCTGTACCTGTCCTAATGACAGCAGAGCTGGATCAGTCTGTTGGAGAAAGTGCTCCTCTGTCCCTGCAGTAGGTGGTGGAGAGGGTGGTCCTGGTAATCCAATATGGATAATAGTTTCTTCAGTGTCCTCCTCTCCACCACCTGTTCCAGATAGTCTTGTTTACAGCCGATGATGGAGCCGGCCTTCTTAACCAGTTTGTTAAGTCTGTTGGTGTCTCCGGCTCCAATGCTGCTCCCCCAGCAGACTACGAAGGAGTAAAGTGCACTGGCCACAACAGACTGGTAGAACATCTGTTGGTCTTCCAGTTCAGCCTGCTGTCGATGGAGACACCCAGGACCTTGTCCTCCACCATGTCCATGTCCTCTCCCAGAACTCTCAGCGGCTGTGGAGCCGTCGTCTTCCTCCTGAAGTCGACCACCATCTCTCTGGTCTTGGCCACGTTCAGAAACAGGTGATTTCGACTGGCCCACTCCACAAAGTCCTCCACTACTACTGGACTCCTCCTCCCATCCGTCCCTTATACACCGACCACTGCAGAGTCATCAGAGAACTTCTGCGGATGGCATGACCCCGAGTTGTACTGGAAGTCAGTGGTGTATCAGGTGAACAGGAAGGGAGACAGAACAGTTCCCTGTGGAGCTCCAGTATCACTGACCACCGTGTCAGACAGCACACGGTCCAGTCGGACAAACTGTGGTCTGCCTGTGAGGTAGTCAGTGATCCAGGAGACGGTGGACTTGTTAACCCCCACCACTCGCAGCTTCTCACTCAGCAGCACTGGTTGGGTGGTGTTGAATGCACTGGAGAAGTCAAAGAAAGTGATTCTCACAGAGGCACAGGTTCCATCAGGTGTGACTGAGCTCGTTGCAGCAGGTAGATGATGTCCACAGGTGAGGACCTCACCTGTGGTTGGAGGTGGGCCAAGACCAGCCTCTCCAGCACCTTCATCACATGGGATGTGAGGGCAACTGGTCGGTAGTCATTGAGGCCAAATTTAGTCTGTTTTTTTGGTACAGGAACCAGGCACGACGTCTTCCACAGCACCGGGACTTCCTCCTGCTTCAGGCTCAGGTTGAAGAGCTGTTGTAGGACATCAGACAGCTGGACGGCGCAGGTCTTCAGGACCCTGGGGCTGATGCCATCAGGTCCTGCAGCTTTGCCTTGGTGTAGTCTCTCCAGCCCTTTGATGTTGAGGGCTCTGTGTCCATGCAGCTCACCGGGGGGGGGGTCCACACCTCCCTCACGTTGTTCTGCTGGAGTTTGGCCTCCAGCTTCCTCCTGTAGGAGTCCTTCACTCCCTGAGCTTCACCTTCAGGTCGCGCTTAAAAAAAAAGAATGTTTCTACATTCAATTTACAAAAACAATATATTTTTTAAAAGTGTTTTGATCTGAATGTATGGATACATTTCTGTAAGTGAGTATTTGTTTATACGTATGTAGGTAGTTTAATTAATTTATCATGATCATTATTATCATTTTGTAAACTATCATTATTGTTTTCATCTACATCAATGACTCATGGGTTTACAGGTGAATGAGGGGAAAACGTGATGTATGATGTTCAACAAAAACCTGTAAATAAAACGTAAAGCGTATCAGTGATTCTGCCACCTGACTGCAGTTTGTGTAAAACATGTGAAACTTTAAAAGCTCTTATGCAACATAAAAACACAAGTAGTACAAAGGAATACTCCTTTGTGACATTAACACAACGTGGGAGATATTTCTCACTCGTAAAACATCTAAATAATAAACCTCCACCAGGAGGAACATATAGAAGAGTGAAGCAGCAGAGGGAAAACTTTCTCTTGGCTGCACATGAACATGAAATTGGATTATAGCAGAATACCTTCAGCCAATATTTTCCCTTTCTGCTAAATTACCGTCAGCTCTCTGCAGAGCTCGAGCAGCAGATCTCAGATAAGATCACAGAGCGATGTTGAACAACACTTTGTGGGGAATTTGAGTCAGCGGCGCTCTGACTCCTCACAAGCGAGTCTTTGAGTCCAAACTGCATGGGAACCATTACAGAGAACAGTATCCAGAGTAAATATATAGAGCGGAGTAATTCACCTCCGCTCTACCTGTAATAATCCATTTCACGGGTTATGTTTTAAGTGGAGAATTAAGTAATTCTTTGCTGTTTGTTCAGCAGTTGTGGGGTCAGCGCTCTGCTGCGTGTGGTCACCCCCCCCCCCCCCCCTCACTCTGTATTAAACTCTCTTTGAAGCCTCCTCTGCCTTCCACACGGCAACATGTCTGCGTATCCGCTGGACGAAGCCGATCTCTGCTTGTGTCATGTGGACGTGGAGGCCGTCAGAGGAGGAAGAGGGAGTCGGCCTTTCTCCAGCGGGCCAAGGCAAACATTTCCTTTATTGAGGAACAGTATCTGCTGATTCACATAAAGAGCCAGTGTCTGAATCAAAGAGGTATTGATGCAGGAACGCAGACCGCCGGCTTGGAGGAGTTCGCCTCTTTTGTGCTGCTCATAATTAATCATTGAAATGCATAAAATGGGAAAACCCCTGAGAATGTATTGTGGAGAGAGTTACAGCTCGAAGGAGGAACTCTTTTTACCGGCTGGATCTCAAGCTGAACTTCCTCACTCTGTGATATAAAGCATTTACTACATTATTATTACCGTTAGTCCTGAGGATCTGGGTCATCATTCAGCTACCTTTATTTTGACTTTATACCACATGTAGGACGGAGAAGACGACGGACATCTCTGTAACATTATAGAACTTTATTAATATTTAGAGTATCATTAAGCATCATGCTGGAAAATACTGATACTAATACACCATGTACACATACATAAAGTAAAGGTCTGTTAGTATTATTAAAGTAAAAGTATAATATCTGATGTTTCTGCTGCATTAATGTGTATGTTGCATTGTAACGCCTTTATTTACTGTTGGCTGGTTTAATCTACAGCAATGCATCATATTCCAGAAGTCAAAATAACGCACGCAGAGGGTTCATTTTATATTATTATTTATCAGGAATTAAGATCCATTAAAGTCCAGATTATGAAATACTGAGTTATGTTTAATAAAGATGGTGAAATACTGAGTTAGTTAATTAGTTAGGTCTATAAACATGAGGAAGGACAATAAAAACAGAAGCAGACATTGGACAAAGACCTGATGCGAGTCTGTGGGAAGAAGATAATGAAGAAGAGGATAAAGAAGAGGATGTTCTCAGATGAAAACCTCTCCTCTTCTTAAATCCTTGAGCAGCATCTCAGCTGAGTCATCACTTTCTGCTAAAGCTCTCTCAGCTCGTTGGAACCGCTTCAAGGACTCTGGGCCGGTTTCTCCAAAACCAATAAACAAAGCGGTTCTTAGGTGAGCCGAGTGTTCCTCGCTGCGATAGGCCGAGGACATCCGACCCCGCGGTCCACGCCCAGACCCTCTGGGCTTTCCTTTGGACCTTTGGACACAAAACGCAGACGTCAGCGCGGATTCCACAAACACGCTCGACGGTTAGATGAACTTTAATGAACTAATCGTCAGAGTCTCACTGCTGAAGATATTTACCCAGAAAGCTGTGCAGTAAAGAGAGTTTAACATTTTGCTGGTAAATTATTAAAAGTTGACATGCAATGTTCTATAAATTCACAGACAACCAAGCAGGTAGTTACATCCTTGATTCTGCCGCTTCCTTAAGAGAAGCCGAGGTCTCGACTTTTAATCCCAGAAGACGTTTCTCTGAATACTTTCTGAAGTAATAACTGTTTGAAGTGTGCAGACTGAACATTGCTACCCACATTATGGTCTAAAGCACCAGGTAATCAATGGTTGTGGAGAAGATTAAAGCCAATTTAATGAAATTAAATTCATGTCTTGACTAAAAATCAAAAAAGACCTCATTTTGTAGGATTTAGAAACATTTTACTGCGTTTTGATTTGTGTCTTTTTGGATTGTATTGGTGTGTTTTTTTCTTGTTCTTGACATATAATTAAGAAATGTGATTGCCCATCCATGTAATACCCATGTATCTATAATATAAACTTCATAGTTTATGTAACTATGTAACTTTAGTAACGTATTTGCTCTTCAGCATCATCAGCTGTTAGCTCATTCTGCTCTGTAACGTCATAATATGCTTCTACTTCTATGTAATTGGCTGAACCCCAAACTTTTTTCTTTAGTTATATTTTTGCAGCTTTGCTGAACTCATTTCTGAGTACTAGACTTTAACTTGTACCAGAGTATATGTACACTGGTATTGGTACTGCTACTTGTAATAAAATATGATGAAGTCTTCTGGCTCATGTACAAACTGTTCTCTGGGGTTTTATTTGGAGAAGCAGCGAGTCCTTAGAGCTTAAATCCACAACACCACCTCTTGTTTCTAATTGAGCATCTGCATTGAAGCCACATGCTGTTCAGCCAAGTCAGCCGGCTGCTCACTTATGCAAATGTGAGAAGCTGACATTCATTCCTGAGCATCAAATACCCCAAAGAATAACTCTGTTATAATAACTTTCTACAGCGAGTCTGAGACGGACTGTGGAGGAACAGACACACGGCGGTTTGGGTAGAAAATGATTTCACATTGCTGGTTAACCACAGCATGAAAACTGCACATGTATAATTTACTTACTGAGTTTTACAGCATGTACTCCTGACGGGAAAGTAACCGCCGGGTGAATTACTGAGGGCAGCGCGACGCAGTGTGACGGATGATGGCAGTGTCAGTGTGCTAATACTGCTGCAGGTCTGTAATGAGCTGTGGACTGACAGCGAGACCTGGACTTGACCTGGACTTGACCTGGACTTCAAATCTAGGGTTGTCCTCCCTCCTTCAGAGGGCCCAAAAGAGGGGTCACAAGATGAGTTCAATTCTGATCTTTGATGTCCCTCAAGAGGAATTTTTACTGTGCAACAAGGCAGCAAGAACACACACGATAAAATAAAAAAAATTGACGTAAACAGTAAAACACATGAAACAAAATAAAACATAAAGACAATAAAAACACGTTAAACATAAAACACACAACACACACACACACACACACCGTAAAAACACGTAAAAACATAAAACATACACACAGTAAAAATACGTTAAAACATAAAACACACACAATAAAAACACGTTAAAACATAAAATACAGTAAAAACACGTTAAAACATAAAACATACACACAGTAAAAACAAGGTAAAACATCAAACTTACACACATTAAAAATCTGTATAATTAAACAAAAAATAAATTGTTCTTAATTGACAAATGAAAGCCATTTAAAAGGTGCAAATTACAAATGTTTGGTTAAGTTTAAGGGATTTTTTAACATCCTTAAACAAACTGATTAATCACATTAATTAGCCCTTCAAATTAAATAAATTAAATAACTGATAGTGTTGGTTGTCGCAGCTGCTGTACTGATGCATAAACAATGTGTGAAATTAGTAATATTATCATCAACATACTGATGACTCATGCGTTGTTATTTCTGGTCACTCAGTTTAAATGTCATCCTGCAGAAACAGAGTCTGCCGGCCTTGTGGTGAGGCGGCTTGAAAAGGGCAGCCGTCCTCAGACACGTCTACTATACTACTTATACTACTCTAAGTCTCTATTATACTGCTCATACTACTCTACAGTTTCTATTATACTACTTATACTGCTCTACAGTTTCTAAGCCAAAGCTTCATGTGTTAAAGCTGCATTCTCTCTAGTGTCCATCAGGGGTGACTCCTCTGGTTCTATAGAAGTTTGTGAGAAAATGACTCCAGCCTAAAGATTAATTCACGGTCTAACGAAGAATACAGTTTTACAAAATATCTCCATACACTCTAGAACCCAAAAATGTCCAGCGGGTGGCGATAATGGCCACGTCAACAATTCTGAGCATGGTTAGTGAACTTATTTTCCCTTTGGTGGTTTTAACAAATCAAACTATATAAAACATATTTAATAACTATTTACTGAACGACCCAAAGTGCTGCCTCAATAATCAAATGTAACTCCGCAGTTAATCCATCTTTAACACGCCTTTAGCTACCCTCTAATCTCATTCAGTATCAAGTATTTAATTCATTATAAAAATACGTAATTACTCACTGAAAGTCATAAAATGGCCTGATTTTTTACAACACTTGAGGTAAAGAGTTGTCTTTTAAAGGATCTCATAAAGAACCTGACTTTGTGGACTCTTCAGTCTTTTGTTAAAACGTGATCAGTATGTATCAGTTTATTAATTCAGTATCGGCTCTAAAAGGCCCAACACAGCATCTTAAGTTGATGCATTTCAACTAAATAACAGGAAAGTATTATTTATTTAGTTGAGTCCACATCAGCTGAACGCCTGTATCTGTCCCACCCTGAGAACCAGAGCCTGAAGGGCCTCAGGGGTTTGAAGGGTCTCACCGTACCGGAGCACATTCCCAGCTATTGTAAACAGGTCGGGGGATTGAAGGTAAATCCTGCTCTCTTTGTTGTAGTGCTGGTATGCGCTGACATCTGGATCAGCTGGGTGGGACCGGCTCGGCCCACGGCTCACCTCCCACGGGTCTTAAGACCAACAACATGCTGAGCGGCTGCAGGTGCACCGAGTCCTGCAACAACAAACTGTCAACTGAAAGCACTGGTGGAGAAATATCTCACCTGATCACCTGCAGAACCGTCTCAGCATCCACACGTCCTCCAACGGTCTGAACCGAGAGTTAAAGTCTTCACTGACATCAACGTTAAGTCCTGAAGAGCTTCTACGACCACGGCTAAGTGGAGAGCAGGGCCGTCTTTCAATCAGAGGTTTGATCCCCGTCGCATGTCGACGTGTCCTTGAGCAAGACACTTAACCTCAAAATGGCTCACGTATAGATAGATACTGAATTGTAAATTGCTTTGGATAAAAGTGTCTGCTAAATGACTGTCATGTAAAGTTTCAGCTCATTTTGAAGACGGACGCAGCTCTGGAGCCGGATAGCTGGCTAGTTTGCTAGGTAGCCTAATGTTAGCTTGTCCTTCTTTAGAGCAACCTGGACTGAGGCGGAGGGACCAATGGACACCAGACAGCTGTTCAGCTCATTTTCTGTAACCAATGTAGCATTAAAGCATAGTAGGATTAGCATGGTAGCTAACTAGCAAGCTGTCCACTAGTTAGCTAGCTTGCTAGCTAATTCCACCATGCTTTCATGCTACAAAGTTGTCCTTCATCTATTGATAGCAATGATCTTTCGATACTGTGACAAGAGTATGTTGATGAAGCATTAAGTTGTTCAATAAACTGCAACAAAAATGATTAAATAATAATCAAAAATCACTAAAAGAAGAAGATAAATTATAAATCCTGTAAACTATATTAATATTTATCTGTGGCTTTCTTATAAAAGGGATTTTGTGTCAGTTTATTTTCATAAAGTCATCATGAAACTTAATTATATTAAATATTTTTAATTAATCTATAAAAATAAAAACTGATCAAACTAACTCAGACTGTTTACACAAAGCCTCTGAAACCATCAGGACTCATCCGCTTCATTTCAGCCCTTCACACCTCGTCTTCATCACGGCTACAGAGGAGCCCTCGGGGGCACAATTAGCAGCAGCCGGACCTCCCTGATGAATAATAAGTCACGGCTCCTTGAACAGCAGCTACCTGTTGAAACGTGACTTTAATGGAGGTTTGGCGTTAATGTGAGGAGACGTTGGTGTTAACTGATTTAAAGTTCACACAGCAAATCTTTAACAGGAAGTGATGACGTCTATCATCAAACTGCTGCTTCAGTCAAACAAGTTCCTGGAATGTAACTACGTACTACTACGTTTACTAAAGTACTAAAGTACGTATTAAAAGTGTAAAAGCACTTTGAGCAGTCAGAAGACTAGAAAGGTGTTATACAAATACAAGTCTATTTATCATTCAACCATAACTAGACACCAAGAATGAGAGATAAGTGGACAGACAGAGGTACTCACACATTCACGCACATGTGCACATGATCTTCCTGGAACAGAGGATGTCGTATGTGTACAGATTGTAAAGCCCTCTGAGGTAAATTTGTGCTTCTGGGCTATACAAAATAATTTTAATTTAATTGAAATTGAAAGTAAACTTTTAAAGAGCTCTGAGTCTAAATGACCATTTTATGAACTGTATGTCTTGTTTTGATGCTCCCTCTTTAACTTTGTATTACATTTGTGTCCCCATGTTGTGGGTGAAATGTGAGAATGGTTTATAATTATGATGGTTGGTTATACGACTTTACAAGACCAGATGGAGACATTGGGGGACATTTTGTTTTTTGCAGAAATCAACATAATGAGACAAGAAGTTAAAAGACAACACAATGCAGATTCTTCAGTGATTTAAAAGGTTCATAGAACACCTAATGAAGCAAATGTTACTATTTATAACATTCAGTTCATTACAATTAATTAATCATGACCCATTTCCCTGATTCATCCTTCAGCTCTGCAGTAAAACAGTCTGGACAGTTCTTCCAAGAAATGTATTCATGACTGATTTAAAAATAAAAAGCTCCAATATTCACACGTTAAAAGATGTTTTCATTCTCTGGTTGGTTGAACATCAGATGAGTCTTCAGCACCGACGGCTCTTCCTGTTTGGATTGAACATGCGAGAGGAAATAAGTACCCTGAAATAAAATATTGAATCACTTAAAGACACTGAATTTGTCAGACTGCAACTTGCGCTAATAAATTATTGTAAAATGTATAAAAAAACCCATTATTAAGATACCTATATGCAGCAGTACACTATATACATGTATATATATATATATATATATATATATATATATACGTATATATATATATATTTATCTATTCGTATATATATATATATTCGTATATATATATATATATATATATATATATATATATACATATATATATATATATATATATAGTGTTATAGCAGAGGGCAGGAACGTTCTCCTGTACCTGTCCTTGTGACAGCGGAGCTGGATCAGTCTGTTGGAGAAAGTGTTCCTCTGTCTCTGCAGTAGGTGGTGGAGAGGGTGGTCCTGGTAATCCAATATGGATAATAGTTTCTTCAGTGTCCTCCTCTGCACCACCTGTTCCAGATAGTCTTGTTTACAGCCGATGATGGAGCCGGCCTTCTTAACCAGTTTGTTAAGTCTGTTGGTGTCTCCGGCTCCAATGCTGCTCCCCCAGCAGACTACGGAGGAGTAAAGTGCACTGGCCACAACAGACTGGTAGAACATCTCCAACATCTTGCTGCACACGTTGAAGGATCCAAGTTTCCTCAAGAAAAAGAGTCGATCCCTTTCTTGTACACAGCGTTGATGTTGGTCTTCCAGTTCAGTCTGCTGTCGATGGAGACACCCAGGACCTTGTCCTCCTCCACCATGTCCATGTCCTCTCCCAGAACTCTCAGCGGCTGTGGAGCCGTCGTCTTCCTCCTGAAGTCGACCACCATCTCTCTGGTCTTGGCCACGTTCAGAAACAGGTGATTTCGACTGGCCCACTCCACAAAGTCCTCCACTACTACTGGACTCCTCCTCCCATCCGTCCCTTATACACCGACCACTGCAGAGTCATCAGAGAACTTCTGCGGATGGCATGACCCCGAGTTGTACTGGAAGTCAGTGGTGTATCAGGTGAACAGGAAGGGAGACAGAACAGTTCCCTGTGGGGCTCCAGTATCACTGACCACCGTGTCAGACAGCACACGGTCCAGTCGGACAAACTGTGGTCTGCCTGTGAGGTAGTCAGTAATCCAGGAGACGGTGGACTAACCCTAACCCTAACCCTAACCCTAGGGTTAGGGTTACCCTAACCCTAACCCTAACCAATGGAATCTCTCCAGCAGGACCAATAAAGTGTCACCCAGTCGTACCATAAACACATCTCTGCACTGATGTATTACTGCATATATATATAGATATATATACAATAGGTCACTTGGCCCGGCGGAGGAATCCCATTTAGCAGCTGATAAAAGCATTTGGTATGAATGCTGGAGCCCCGAGCGGCTTGGAGGAGTCCTTCACCTCATCTGGGTTCAGTCACTGAAGGTCTGAGACGGCCGGTTGGACGTCTGCAGAGGAAAAGTGTGGGCAGACTGGGACACGCGCAGATGAGCAGCATCAAAGGTGCTGCTGGCCGGCGTTTCACGCTGGAAAAACCATCGTCGGCTGCAGAGGAGAAGAAAAGACAGGGGGGGGGGGGGGGGGGGGGGGGGGGGGGGGGCGCAGTATTAATGGTCCACTTTATTGCTTTGTACTGTTAAAATTAAGAGCACAGATTTCATGACAGCAGCTCAAACGTACTCGACTTCTTCCAGCGCTGGCTTCATTTTCAGTCAGTCGGCAGTGACCCGAGAAGAAGGAGAAGGAGGAGAAGAAGAAGAAGAAGAAAAAGGAGGAGAAGGAGAAGGAGAAGAAGAAGGAGGAGAAGAAGCAGAAGGAGAAGCAGAAGAAGAAGAAAAAGGAGGAGGAGGAGAAGCAGAAGAAGCAGAAGAAGAAGAAAAAGGACAAGAAGCAGAAGAAGAAGGAGAAGAAGAAGAAGAAGAAGAAGGAGGAGAAGAAGAAGAAAAAGGAGGAGAAGAAGCAGAAAAAGAAGAAGAAAAAGGAGAAGAAGCAGAAGAAGAAAAAGGAGAAGGAGAAGAAGCAGAAGAAGAAGAAAAAGGAGGAGAAGGAGAAGAAGCAGAAGAAGAAGAAGAAGAAGAAGAAGCAGAAGAAGAAGAAAAAGCATCTTCAGATCTTCCTCCTAAATATCTTAGTTGCAGAGGTCAATTTTTGATAAGATTTAGGGGAACCAAATTATTGAGGGACTTTTCCCACTTGACAATATAAATTCCTCGTCTCTTATTGTCCATGTAGTCTTTGTTTCAGGTTTTATACAACCTATCGATAGTTGTTTCACTCATTGTTTAGGAGTTAATGCAGATGTATAAACCATAAAAAACGTAAATGTTGTTGATAATGTTTTGTTAATGTTGTTATTATATATCATATCTAGACTTGTTTCACTCATAGGTACTCATATTACTACTATTGTTGAGGAGCGCAGATGTATAAACCATAACAAACATAAATGCTGTCGATAATGCATCGTTAATGTTGTTATTATATATCATATCTTGTAAAACTAGACCTGGGTTAGGGTTAACCTGATGGCGGCGCTAGAGGAAAAGTTAAAGGATCCCCAAAGTCAGTAGGATCCTCCCGATGTTTGTGTCGCTCGTGCCCTCTTCTCTGTCTGTCGGTGAACTTTTCACCCAACACTTGTCAGTCATCTTGAAGGGCTGCTATTCACAAGAGTCTTTTAAAAGACTCAGGAGGCGTTAAAGAACCCGTTAACCAGAATAAACCTGCTGTGAACTTGTGAATCAGACTGTTTCTTACACTTTTGGACTCACAGTTTCTTTATGCTTCCAGTCTTTATGCTAAGCTAGGCTAACATCTTTTCTTAAATTTTTGTTATTTTCTATTTTGGCTGAATGTGAAAGATCACTTGTCTGCTCTTCATCTGTCACAGCTCATGTGAAACGATTCACCGCTGGACGTCCTCCGCATGGTTCCCAGGTGACTTATCAATTGTCTGTTCCTTAATCCCTGAATCCTCATTTCCTAGAAGTGGGTCTGAGCCCCCGCAGACAGCCGGGAGCCGTCCTCCACTCGCATCTCATGAATATGTGGAGTTCTTGGACAGGTAGCCCGGCGGATCTTAGGAGGACGCAGCGTCCCTACTGTCACTGAGGCCAGTAAGTGAGTGTGAGGTGACACTTCCCAGACTGTTGACGAACTGTCCGACTCTTTCATTTCAACCCGGGGCGAGACTCGGTCCTCTAAATCCACCCACGTCGCTGGTTTTCACATCAGCCTCCTCATGGTCTTCATCCTCAGAGACACTCTGTACTAATGGGACAGTTTCATCATGTCAACATGGAGCCTGGTCTCACGGGACACTCAAGTGTTTTATATTCATCATAAATAAGAGGACCAAGACTTCATTGATCCGCAGCGGGGAAATTCACATTAGAAAAAATAAAAAAGATAAGAAAAGATTTAAAGAAGTACAATATAAACATTACAATACTTCACACTATACAAGTGAATTGTGCAGTTTGAAAGAAAATCTAACTTTTGAGAGTTTTTGTCTCAAGGATCGTCTTGAATTTTCTCTGCAATTAATGAACTTGGACATTTCATATACAGGACTTTAAAGAAGCAGAATTCACCTCAAAAGAAGGAGGACAGACCATTATTACGGAACCCTGATTCAATCAGGAGGGACTTCATTTTGAGTCAACAAATATTTTAATTGGCATGTGCAGAACAGGATGGCGTTATAATAAACATTGTAAACATGAGTTTATGGTCTCAATCTCTAGTTTCAAGTCTTCTTCAATACAGCATGATGTTCATTTAGTACATTATGGTCCATTTAGAGTCAAACAGACCATAAAGCAGGGGATGCTTTAGGGGCGGGGCTACACAGTGATTGACAGGTCGACACCAGAGACGTTGTCCAGTCTGGGAGTTGTCCGTGTTTTCGTTTTACAACTTTAACCCTTTCACAGTGTTTTCACTTATTCAGTGTTCAGTTCTACTTAGCTCCACCCTCTGGTGTCATTTCTAATTGCAAAAAAGAAAAGATGGCAATGGACGAAAAACCAAGATGGCGACGGCTAAAATGCTGATCTCAAAGTTTCAGAACGTCAGTCCATGAACCATTGGATGTCAGGATAGCTATGTCTACTTCTTATTTACAGTCTATGGTTTCAGTAAAATTGTGAACGCCCATAATGAAGCAGAGGAGTGAAAGAGAGAGAGAGAGAATTGTGAATGAATGATGCATAAAGATCGTCACATTGGACCTACAATCCCTTGCAGAAAGCTGGAGCATCATAATAGGACTTTCACCCAGGTAACAGCTGTTAGTGTCCCGCATGAACACAAGTCAACGCTGAGTTATTTACTGACATATGTTTCACAATTTCACCAACAACATTTCTGGTCTTTGTGGTCGTTGTTTCTGAACTCGTCACGTGACAACAGGTGAACGTGTTGAGTCCAATTTATTGTCACATGATCTTTTTTCTCTGTGGGATGGAGGAGTAGTAAACATGGAAACCACTTCAGTCTGCAGCTGGTCAGCAGCAGGACGAAGGTGTGTGATGATGGATTGTTTTTCCCTGAGGTTGATGGTGGAGGAGCTGCTGGACCGTGGTGGACCAGACTCTGTGTGGCCACATGGCGTCAGTTATTTTTCTTAATGGAGCTCCAGCTTTTCAACACATGACTTCTCCAAAGACCTGAACCTGAACATCTTTTCTCTTTTCAAAGATACAGAACCACTTTTCTTCCTGCGTGTCACGGCTCATCACAAACTCCACCTGGACGAGTATTTTTAGAGGGAAACACCTCATAAGGAGCTCATTCGTCAACAAGCAGCTAAATTTAGCTTGACATGACATCACCTTCAGACTGACCTGGGACCAGCACTGGAGGGAGGCCGTGTACCAAAGTATCAGTGTAACTACCACAGTCTGAAAATAGTATATTAAAAATGAAACAGTTTGGGGTTAAACGTTTAACTTAAAAGTGTCCTTTTCAGTTTTTATAGAAACAAACAAGAGTTATTATATATTTTCTGTGAATCTAACAAACGTGTTAATTTCTTTCCTCAAAAAAGCTGATTTTTGAACTAATTTAATTCCTGTATTGTTTATCAATATTTACTGGCTGCTAGTCGTCTTCTTCTTCACTGGTTTTGTTGACTGTGCTAACAATATAAATAAAACAGAGAAAAGCAGTTCTCTAGCACTACAAGTGGTCAGAAACACCACAGGACACCTTTAAATATACAACTTGATATTATGATATTAATACATTGATATTATGTAATTTGATATTATTATACCATACTATACTGTAGTACATGTGCTATTATATGTTATACTGCTGTATTATACTGTTATACTATATTGTCATTAATAAATCATACCATATCTTATATGCTATACTATACTGTACTTTATCATACTATATTATGTCATATGTACTATCTTACTACATTATATTCTACAGTTACTATTAACCACCACTGTCACTTTACCTCCTAACTTTGTCTTTAATTGATCTTGTAGAGTTTCTCGTTACAATACAATAAATCTTTATTGTCCACCAGGGTGAACAATTGTCTCATCAGACACAAGAAACAAAATACAAACATGAAAAGCAAACAGATACATAGACGGGTCCTGTTGAAACAGATGCTACTCAGTGAGTGTGTTGAGTTAAGAATATTGATGGTGATAAAGGACTTCTTAAATATAGAACATATAATATATTCTTCTGTTCTCATTCTAGTTGTATAAACCTCCAACAAGCAGGTTAGGTTTTTGTTTATTTGTTTGTTTGTCTGATTATCATGTACCTTAGTGGAAAGGTGCATCATGGGCCAATGACGCCTTCATTACATTTAAGAGCAGATGTGAATCACAGGGAAGCTTCACCAATTTGCCAGATAATATATCTGCACTTATTTTAAGAATTCCCCCTCTGGAGATCAATAAAGCCTAATTTCATCTCACAAATAATCAGTCAAGTGAATAAAGTTTGATTGTGTTCATCAAAAGATTTTTTTTCACGAAATAGAAACATGAAATGTCAGCGTTAACCATTAGCTCCCTAAAATCCCTGTTTTCTCTCCTGGCTTCTGGAGCTACTGTACACATACAACCTAATTAGATTGGCGTGTGACTCTACCACCAAGCTGATTGGCTGTCGGACCCCCAGCTGCTTCTATTCCCAGGGCCCCCCAATCAGCAGACAGGAAGTAGAACCTCCATTATTACGGCTCTCTCTGCTGCATGTGGTTCTGATTTTGGACATGAGGCAAAGTGTTTTCATTGGCCAGCAGCGGCGCTCAGTTTCCTGTTACAGACACTCTTTTGTGCCTCGTCCTCTCCACTTTTATTTCCTTTAACATGGAGGTAAGAGGCCGCTCAGCTTTTCTTCATCCAGCTAATTGGGAGCCACTTTACCCCCCCCCCCCGCCCTCCTCTCTGCTCATTATGACAGGGTTAATGGCTTTAGTAAGAGGGTACTTTTTACTGGTCCTGCTGGTTTCTGGTGGGCCTCAGAACCAATTACAGTAATCAAAGCCAATATGTGGACACAGAGAGAGGAGCCACATGTGGTGGTTCAGGTGTAAACCTATCTGTGGAGGCTTTCCTCTGCAGCAGAATAACTCCTTGTTTGAAACATATTTACGCTGCCGTGTAGCTCATGTTCCCCCATGTAGGTAAAAACCTCCAACCAGGAGACTCCCATTAATGCTTGAAGAGCGTCATAAAATAAGTCCTTGGCATTACAAGTTAAAACAACCAGCGTTACAATAATCCAGCCATCAGACACAACATTGATGTTGGACGAGTCTCTCTTCCAGCGTTGGTCCTGAATATTGGTACTGGATGTAAGTTGTGACCTGTGGAATTGTTAAATATGAACACAATCTTTGGTGATAATGTGCTGAGAAAAGTGCTAAAAATGAATCTCTTCAGCTCTGATTCGGTTCACATTTCCCCTGAAGTAGCCTGGTTTTGACCACACACTGCACATAAGAAGTGGACATTTTGACGGTCGATTTTGCCGTCACTATCTTTTATTTTTTTTAAACTAGTGAACAGGAAGTGACCATATTTGGACTGAGGAGGAGTGACGTAGAGACACCTGTCAATCACAAGCCCTAAAGTTTTCCCTGCTTTATGTTCTATTTGACTCATTTTCTCATATACTTCTATACAACCAGAGGAGTTGCCCCCTGATGGACACTAGAGAGAATGCAAGTTTTGAGACACGAAGCATTGACTTCACTTGGCAGAACCGGAGGTTGTCGCCTTGGTTTGAGACATTAGTGGCTCTAATTCTTTGTTCAAACCAAACAGAAATAACTACATAATGATGCAGATTTGTAAAAAGTCTGAATTCAGCGAACAACTTTTAAAATGCTAGTTTTCTGAATGGTTTGGCTTGATCGGTGCTCAGCTTTGCTGACCTTGTAGCCGTTTCATCAACACTCAAACAAACATCTACTAGATATGAATACGTCAGCGTTGTTATTTCTTGTACCATAGACAGTCTGGTGTTTACACATAGTTTTGTCTTGTATTAATAAGAGGCATCGTAGAGCTCTAAGTGAACACCTACGGCTACAATCTTTAATAACGTCAGGACGTCAGTGATGGAGGAAAATCTCAATGCTGATTGGCTCTCGCGACAAACCCTTTGCATTGACTTTGTATGTAATCGCTTTGCAAGAAAAATTCTCTTTGCGTTTGGTGTGAACAGAATAAGGGTCACTTTATGCTCAACCACGTCTGACATAAAATGTTTTCACTGCCACACAGGAAGGAAGAGTGAGACGCCGGCTGTCATAGAGAGGTTTAAATATGGAGATAACTTCAGTGTCTGCTGAAAACATTTATATTGTTTGAAAAGTGACAGCAATGACGGGTTTACATAGCGCACATACTTCTGTCCCTCTTAATACTTGTATTGGTTGTTTGTTAAATTGTGTGTCTCTATATTTGTATTACAGTGTTTCATACTAAAAGTCTAATCAGGGACAAGGACTGCAAAATTAGCTATGGCTAGAAGTTTTATATACATCGGCTGCAACTAATTTAAATGTAAGAATGTATGCATCGCCCCTTTAGAACAAATTAATAAATACACTTTTTTTGATATTTGTATAAAGAATACAAAAATAGAGCTCTCTTTTGCACACCAGGCCAATCACAGTGTGACATTTGAGTGATGTCACGTCAGTTTCAAAAAGTTACAGAAATATTTGCTACATCAGAATCCCCATTTATTCCATAATGTCCTATTTAGTGCGTTTTACTCTTTTATGTCAAAAACGTAACGTAAAAACTGTTTTACTCAATTATTGAATTTCTTTGTTTTCATACAGCTTTTCTAATGTGATACTTCAAAATGTGCCTAGAAATACATTGACGGAGACATGGCAACAGTGAGAATCATTTATTCTTTTGTCACAACGATCTTAAGGAAGACAGTAGAAATAAAATGTTTATGTTTCAAAGAAATTTACCAAGAATGTCCGTTTGCATGTATACGATTGGCCACTGCAGCATTTTGCTTCATGATGTTCCGTTGCAGCAAAAAAGTGGCGCCACATTCGACCTTTTGCTGACGATCCTGTGTTGTTCTATTGGAGCCAGACTGATTGAATGAAGAATGACAAGGCTTTGTTATCCCCATTTGTACAATTCATGTCGTTAAAACTACAAAGACACAGAAAAGACTCAGCTTCATTTCCATCCTCTCAGCTCCGAGTTCCCACGAGTGACATTCACACAGTACAAATGTGTCAAATCCGGACCTGCAGCACAGATGTTTATTTAGTCTGTCAGGTTTATTTTTAGATTACAGCGGGGTCAGAGGTCAACTCAATGAGGCTCATACCCTCAACATGTGTTAAGTAGTCTGGAAAACCAATCAGAGGTGAGGACAGACCTCGAAGAGCAAACAAACATCTGACAGAGAGGAAACAATCTTCTTTTAACGTTGGTTTTAATTCTAGACCTGGAAAAAATAGAGCTCTTATTTGTGCCACAACATTTTACACTAACATTCAACTAGTCAGCGGGAACAGGCATTATTTAGTTTGTCTCCTCAGCTCTGATCTGCGACTCCTCTTTGGACCATACTAAATGTAACTGTTGTATTTTATTTGTAAAACGGGTTAGGGTTAGACTCTACATGTGTTTAGAGGTCACATGTAACCAGATGACCTGCTGACAGACGTGTATGATTTAAGTCAAAAACAGAATAATCCAAAAGTGCAACTGAACATAAAAATATTCTGCAGAAGAACTCTTTTAAAAGTATGTAGACTTTGGTTGATGTGCTGCACAATTATCAGCACATTCTTTTGTGTTTTCCTCATCTTTCAAAGCGTATTCCTGCTCAGAAAAGCCTGTTTACGTACTAAAGACTATCACAAAACAACCTGCAGAAAGTTTCACATTTTCACATTCAGTAAATATTTTGATCCTGTTCTAAACTCAGATGTGTTGTTTCCACGTAGCTGCAGCAGATCTCTGCAGAGGAAACTTTGTGTTCTGGGAAAGCCCCAGACCCTCTGACACATGTCCCCCTCCTCTGTAATTGCGCCAATTACTTTTCCATAACAGCCCTGAAACACTTATGTATGTGGTTAGAATAACAATTTCCACATGAAACACTTGTTCATTCATAAGGTCCAGCAGCGCAGCAGAGCGGGGGGATCCTCGGCAGACGTCACAGGTCTGAACGCCGCGCTGTGGAGACAAACTGCAGTTACATCACAGGTTAAAGCTGCTGTTGTATATATATATGTTGTCTAGGTTGTCTATGTCCCTCAACTGCTTTCAGTGCTTCAGCTGACATCTTTCAGTTTTTCCACTTGAACTGCATTGAGATGAACGCCTGCTTTCTATCTCAGAAAATCACTTTCACTTCAACTTCTTTCGGTTCTTAAAACTCAAGTGAATATTTTACTTTATACAGTTCTGACACTTGAACTTCAACCCTGTTTTCACCTTAGCTGACGCTTCAACTTCTATTTCTATTTCCACTGCCACATGTGTTTGGGCCGCCACTTTGACTGCTTTCAGAGCTTGAACTTTATTTAACTTTACTCAGTGTTTTCACCTTAAATGAGTCTTCAACTTCTTTCAGCGTCTCTATTTGAACGGTAATAAGTGTCTTTTGACACTTTGCAGTTTTCCAACGAGCTCTGTATCGTTGCACTGCAGGTTTGTGCAAATGAATCATGTTTGACTTCTTTCTGTGTTCGTCCCTTTACACTTCAACTTTAATTAGTGTTCTCACCTGTACTGAAGCTTCAATTTCTTTCAGTATTTCAAATATTTTAAATGTTTTCATAAATGACTGGAAATTATTGTGACGCAAACTGTAGATTATTACTATTATTATTATTGTTATAGTTTTGCTTTGAACACACTTGATATGAATCCAATTCCCATCTGAAATTGTAATATTATATAATACGAACTTTAAAGACTTTTCCTCACATCACTAAAATAAAGATAAAACTTTGGCATTAAATTATGAAACAACCCAACGTGATTCTTTAAACTCCTTCATGTTTCCTTGTTTCTGCTGTTCAGATTATTTGTATATCTTTGTGGTTTAAATCACTAAAAACGTGAACCAGGGTTCAGGTTCATTTCATCCAGCTTTGACGTCGGCTTCCTGTCGGACTCACAACCTGATGTAAGAAGTTACGTAAGGTTGTCATTTAGTAGGGGAATGCAGATATAACGTTTAAATAACTTTGTTAATACCCTCTGTGAGGATGACATCATGGTAAACAGTCTGATTTGATTGGTTGATGAGCAGATAATCTCGTGATGACAGCTGAGATCACACAGAGAGGCACGTACAGCTGAGGTACACCTGCTGACAGAAGTGAGGTCATCTCTGATATACAAGAAGATACGATCAAAAGGAAACAGAGGAAGTCAACAAGTTTAAATTCTTGTGTTTAGTTTTGGATTCTCATAATTTCAGGAAATTGTCCAAAACTATTAAAACTAATTGTCTGTGGGGAGATAATGTTTCACTTGTGTGTGTGTGTGTATATCTGTCCATGGCTAATCTCTCATACTTTATCCATCAGCCTGATCTTTTCTGCAGATATCTCCACACCCGATATGTTACGATCCACTAAAGTTAGACCCGATACGAGACGAATAACCTGCAGGAGAGCTGCACCTTTCTAGTTTGAAATGTTTTTATTTGATAAGAAGTACTCAAAAGTATTTATACCAGCCAATATAAATAATCATTTAAAAGTAAAGGTTGTGCATTCACAATTTAAAATAGAATTACAGAAGTAATAAAGCAGCATAATGTACTTAAAGTATCAAAAGTATTCATTAAGCTGCAGAATGGCTCCTGATATAATATGTTATTGGATAATTTATGTGTAAACAAGTTGCATTCAGTTAAATTTGCATTTAGAGATTATGCGTATTGTTCATCTGGTTTTTGGGAACTATAGTCATGGTGTATAATAGAGGATAATAATTATCATGCATCATTTTTGGAAATGTTATTTTTTGAATGCCAAAATCTCGAGAAAACAACATAATCAACTCGTCATCACGAGAAAACAAAAAGGCGTTTCTTTTTATTACTGATACTGTTTATTAGAGATCAGGAGTGCCAGCATGCACAACTGATTTAAGATAAAACATCAAATTATTACCCTTATTGTTATTATTTGTGATCAACATCAGACTGTACTTCAGTCAAGGTCTGACTCAGGAAGAAGTATTGTTCATTCAGATCAGACCTTTTTTTATATGGAGAAGACTACAAATTAATTCGACAGTCAAGGCAACAATGACACATTTAAGCCTCAACTCACTGTTCAGTTATGAGTCACTGAGTTGTTATCTTGAAGCTTAAAATCAAGATAAAAACATCAAAATTCATGCGAGCCTGGGCGTAACGTATAAATGAATAAAGTTGTTGTGTCCTCGATGGACACCGGAACAAACCGTTCAGAGATCAGTCATCAGGATATAAGTAGTCTTTAAATCGTCTAGTTTGTCCTCAGATGAACCAAACAGAGACACTAATTTTCTGGAAACAGTTCATTAGTGAGGAGCGCTGAGAGATTCGTCCTCCACCCAAAACAACTCTAAATATATCCTCCTTTTCGTAAAGTAGTCCTTCTATTATTACCGGTGCTGATACCGAATCTCTCTGCATCCTTTTTACTTCAGGACTGAGAGAGAACAAACTGTGTCCTCATGTAATGAATCCGTTTGTTTCTCCGTCTAACTCTTCTCCTCCTGCACACGTGACTTATTCACCTAAACACTCGTATTTTATTTTGAAATCACCGCTCTACCTGAGAGCAGGAAGAAGACTGTTGCTCTTGGATTTTCTGCTGCGCTGATTGCACAATGAACTTTAAGTTTAATATAAATGATTTAAACTCTGGGGTTATTTGTTTAACTCCTGCAACCAACAACTATTTTAATTATAAATGATAAATTATTGTTAGATCTAATCATCAGGTTTGCTCATTGGGTCTATACAAATAAAAATAATCATTTAGCTCTATAAAACGTCCAAGATCACATCATCAAATGTCTTGTTTTGTCCGAACAACAAGCGACATCCAACCAGCAGTCCAAAACACAAATACCTTCAGTTTATTATGATGGAAGTATAATGTTATATTCAGAAATACAAATGAGTGTAAATGTTTTGTATGTAAATTCATTTTAAATGGAAAACAGTGACTGAAGATGAGACAAAAAGGAGAACTGTGAGAACAAGTTAGCTTGTTGGAAAAACTTTAAGATGAAATATGTATATGCTGCATGGTTGAAGGTTTTATAGTTTGAGTGTCACATTTGCTGACAAACATCTTGTAATAACAGATTTAACCCTTAGTTTGGATAAAAATCTAACATGAAATGTGTGTTAAATGTGAGTTTGTTCCATTGAATCTGGTTTAAACTGGTTGAATCCAGGATTTGTTCAGTAAAGCAACATATTTTCTGTCTTGTATCATTTGTTTCCTGCAGAGCTGTAATGAAACCGTCCTCCAGGCTCCAGGATGTGGTGCGAGTGATCCACCCCGACTCGGGTCTCCTTCTCTGGGTGTGGAGCTCCGCGCTGAAAGCTCCTCTTCCTTGTTGTGATTGTGAGGCAGGAGGAGTCCGGCTCCAGGATGCTGAGACTCTGAACATGAAAACTGATGAGGGTCCAAAATGTATGTCTATCAAACTACAGAATCACATTTAGATGAGCGCAGATTCCACTCGAAGAAAACAATTGTGCAAAACTAAAAACTAAATACGACAAGTTAAACTTTAGTTATCCCAATAGAAAATGAAAAGTGGAACACAAACAAAACGTATAAATATGAATATGAATAAATTAAAAAAGATTAGGAAGAGTAGCTATTGCTTGTTTTCGCGTCTATGATGCCGAAAACAGAATGCATTTAAAATAAATAAAATAAATGATTCGTTAGATCATGCAAAATCTTGAATGTTGAGTGAACCTTTTTGTAGTGAACGTGATGCTCAAAATGGAAATGGTTCATCCTCTGAGGAGTGTGAATGTGCTTAATGAAGCTAGACAGTCTGCACATTGCACATCACGGATCCCATTGGCTAGCAGACTCAGAACGATTTAGCCTCTGGGAAAAACAGACCATTTTTCAGTGAAGTGTTGTGAATCAATGCAGCAACGACATCGGCCATTTTCTAAAATCTGTTAGACGTGTAAACAACAGAGAACCCGATGTGAGGGTTCCGGGACAAGAGGATGTCGCATGTGTACAGATTGTAAAGCCCTCTCAGGGAAATTTGTAATTTGTGATTTTGGGAAATATAAAAATAAATTGAATTGAATTGAACCCAAAACAACAACAGACACAAACTGACCGACAGTGAAGTCCAGGAATTTACTCGTTCATGAGCAAAGTAAAAATACTCTGTTACAGTAAAGGTACTAATACCACACTGTACAATATTCTGTGAAATTAAAAGCACTAATACCACACTGTAAAATACTCTCTTACAGTTAAAGTACTAATACCACACTGTAGAAATACTTTTTTACAGTTAAAGTACTAATACCACACTGTAAAAATACTTTTTTACAGTAAAAGTACTAATACCACACAGTACAAATACTCTGTAACAGTGAATGTACTAATACCACACTGTAAAATACTCTGTTATAGTAAAAATAGTAATACTACACTGTACAAATATTCTGTGACAGTAAAAGTACTAATACTACACTGTAAAAATACTCTGTTACAGTTAAAGTATTAATACCATAGTGTAAAAATACTGTTACACTAATACCACACTGTAAAATACTGTTACAGTAAAAGTACTAATACCACACTGTAAAAATACCATGTAACTTTAAAAGTACTAATACCACACTGTAAAAATACTATGCAACAGTAAAATGACTAATACCACACTGTAAAAATATTCTGTGACAGTAAAAGTACTAATACTATGGAAGCCCATTTCCGCCACTGTGAGGAAAAAATACAGATCCTGTAATTCATTATACTGAGATACTATCTCAGAATAATGAGCTAGTAAGTCTAAATTTTGAGATAGTATCTCAATATTTAGATTATTTTGATCGTCCGATCTACTACTCAGAAAGTACAATAGTTTGTACCTGTGAACTATGGAAGCACACTTTTTAAATGGTAAACCATCAACTAAAGACCAAACTACAGTGTATTAAAATAATACACACTATCATACTGTAAAAGCTGCTTTGCATGTTAATGGATGTCAAAATGGTAGCTGGTTGTAGTAAACTATCTCTGAAAGTTATTTTTGCACAGAAGTTATTCAAGGAAATGTAAAAAATGTGTATGCACTGCTGAGAATTCAACTGTTAACCTGCCAAAGAAACATCAGTTCGTCACGGTCAGCCGTGGTTTTTGTCTACGTTTGGCGTCGAGCGCCTGGAACGCTTGAAGAGGCTGGAAATCTCAACTGGGAAAATTCTGACCTTCGAGTTGTCTGGAACGCAGCAATAAACCTCATGAACACACCGAAGATGGATTTCTCAAGTCTGGAAACAGGAACGTCTGAGGAACCCCTGAATGCACCATTAAAGTTAACGATGACAACAACAGAGAGCAAGAAAGAAACCAGTTAGTTTCACTGACTAAAACTAAAACAGTGATGGTTTTCTGTGACTAAATACTTTAAATGAACTAAATATGATGAAAACTGACATTTGACTCAAGACTAAATAAAGACATGGGTGAGCATCAGTCCTGCATCTTGTGATATTGTGAAGCGTTTTGCTGGTGTCCCATAGAAAATGAATGGGGGAGAACTTTACCATTAGCGCTGCTATCACGCCAACAGGGCTATTAGATAAGTGCAACCCTGCTGTGTTTCTCAGACCTTCATCAGCTCCATCTGTTCCTGTGTTGAGAGGATGATGAAGTGCCGGGTGGACAGTCTGTAACCTTCATCCTTTATGTCTCTGAGGGACAGACGAGTCCATTGAGCAGACAGGAACCAGAGACGTCCTGCAGATGCTTCAGCATGGACCCGACCCTAACCCATTATGTAGGTAAAATGTCCAACATTTATAAAAATAAAAATGAATCAAACATTGAAGCTTTGGTTTCATTAAATACAACATACTTTAAACATTCTATGTTTAATTGACTTAAGTCTTGTGATTTGGTATTTTATAACATTGAACATGAATATAAACCGCTTAAAAGGTGATGGTGGGTTCTTGTCTACTCTTTGGTTAAAATAAAAATCCAGGAGTTTGTTAGTGTTTAGTGTTTGATCATTAAAAACTGATAAAATTACATCATTAGGCAAAAACTTGTGTTGGAAACACACCTGAGATAGGGTTATATATATAACCCTCTATATATATATATATATATATATATATATATATATATATATATATATATATATATATATATGTTTGCTTCTTTATTACTTTAGTGACCAGTTTCTTCATAATCTTAACCAACTCTGAGTCAACGAGAATTCAAAAACTGTCACTGGATGTAAAAAAATTTAGAACGTTTTGGCAAAACACGATGCAGGTTTTTACAGAACAAAATATATATTTTTAAATACCATTAGGACTATTTTCTTTACTGGCAGCTTTGACTGATACTTTTGGGTGCCTGGTAGAACTGGAAGTACTGGGTCGATGAAGAAGAGTCAAACTGACTGAAAGCTCTGGATGAAGTGACTGCAGTTGATTCAGGATTTAGCCAAATCTGAATTCACTCATTTTCTTCTTTTTAATATATTTGACTGTCATCTTCACACGGGGTTATGTTATGTTGGGTTGTTTGGTGTCGTGTTCCTGTCAGACACCAGGAGCTTCAATCACGAGCCAAACCCAGAGCCCATAGGAGCAAAGATGTGCCTAAATATAATGAATATATAATAAAGTCACTTTCAGATGTGCTGTTATGTAATGGTGGAGTGTGGGAGCTGACGTCCATTAACAGATTTTACTTTGGTCTGTTGAGTGCAGAAAAACTCCACAACGAACTAACAAAGTCCTGACATCAGTGTCTTGTCTCAACAGATCTGAAACGTTTAAGACCTCTTTAGTAACGTTTTGTGCAGACATTAATAATAATAATAATAACAATACATTTTATTTGTATAGCGCTTTAAAAGTTCTTTATATTTGTGAGATATATTCTCTATAGTTGTGAGGTATATTCTCTATAGTTGTGAGGTATTTTCTCTATATTTTGTAGGTATTTTCTCTATATTTTGTAGGTATATTTCTCTATATTTGTGAGATATATTGTCTATAGTCGTTTGGGAAACACATGATGATTCTCTGGTGAGTTCTGCAACGTTTTTTAAAAATTATTTCCAAGGGGATTCATGGACTGAGAGACTCTTTATGTGTTCTTATGTTATTGTATTTCATGTTTGGCCTGTATAAACTCCACACACAAACAGGATTAATTAGTATAAATAAAGGTCTACTGCTTCTAAATGCCATTTTGAAGTTTGAACTGTGTCATCAGGTCTGTGTGCTTAAAGCAGGTTGAACAGGTGACTGATGTGTCTTATTGCAGGATTTCTAACATTTAAAATCTTCACTGATTACATGACAGCTTGGTTGTGTACATGGACTACATTTAGCTTCTTTTTCTATCATCATGACCTGGTTTATTTTCTCTGAACTCCGGCGTCGGACAGCAGCTCTGTGTTTCTTCTTTTTGTGGAAAAGCTCCTTCACAAATTAGCTATCCAAACATCATTTCCAAACGGACAAATTGAATGATTCGGCCCCAATTAGCAGAACAAACACACACTTCCACGCATGTTAATGGTATTAACGAGCTGCACTTAACCGTCTGTTGACATTTCCGTCTTTAAACCAACATCCTCTCCTGTAGCGAGGCCGCGTTGATTAACTGCTAACAGCACAGACACGCTAACAGCTAAGAGAGCGGGACACGTCCAGCTGAAGTCTGTCCAAAAACAACCGGACAGTGTTTGAAGTGTGAGTGAGCGTCCGGCAGACCTGAACAACGACATACATGTTTTCCAGGCCACCAAAGAAGAAGAAGCTTCAGCTGGCTGGTCAGTCAGCCTGGAGAAGAGTCTCTGTAACACAACTTTATACAGAAAACTGATTAACTTAAAGGGGAAGTACTTTATCTTCTGGCCTTGAGTCTAAAATAGAAGAGAGAGGAAAGACCTGGAACCTGAGGCTCTGTTTACACCTGGCACTACAGTGTGATCCATCACAAGTCAGCCCTGAGTACAGGTGTGAATGGACCCAAGGACAAACACCTTCTTTTAGTAGTAGTGGTGCAAGTGATCATAAAACTCACGGTTCAGATTGTATCACAGATCGGATCAGCACAAAAGAAAAAAGCCAGCAAATATAACATTTTGAGATCCCTGATCACTTTTTTATTGCCGCTAATACTAATTGACAATCATTGATGATCCATATTAACAGATACATATCCCTTTGTTGTTTGATTTTAGCAGCTGTTCTACAAGGCTCCATCCCAAAAATCCTTTTTACCGCTCAGAAGTCAGTAAACCATCAAAAATTCTAAATGTTATACTTTTACTTTGTTATAGTAATGTATAGTCTTTCAAATGATAAGGAAATACAATATTGTATTTTTATGGATTAATAAATGTAGTCATGATTATTTTTATGATGTATAATGAGCTGCTTTGAGCTAGTGTTAGGAAGTTAAACAGCTCATAATTCATCTCTAATATCTATTTTATATTCATGTGAAAACATCTCCTTCAAACTACTGGATTTATTCAAGTTCATCACCAAAACCACATTTTACAGATTACATGTGAACACATCATGATAACGTTATAATGTAGCTGGACAGAGCCTGAACGCATCATAATTATTAGCCGTTAACGGTGCTGCTGACGTTACTAGCTCTCCTCCCGTTGATTGAAACACTGATTGGTTGTTTACAATGAAACATGATCAGAGACTAGAAACACTTTTAAAAAAGAACTTGAAACTTTATTACAATCGTCATTTACATTAGCTACATATATATGAAATCTTATGGGAACATGGGTTATCGGGGACATAGCACCTTGGGAACAAAGGACATTGGGGACATTGTCAGTCTTTAGCAGAGTTGCAGTACCATGTTTTGGCCAGCAGGTGTCCCTGACTTCCTAAATGTAATGCTTTGAAACAAACTTTTTTTGGTGGGTCAGCTTTGTTCCCTGATGCTCTGCACAAAAACACCAGAAAACAATTCGCCTTTCATAACAGACCTGTGTGTGTTTCCATCTCTTTCTAAAGGCAGCCTGTAGCTGCCCATGGGGATCCTCTGTAAAAGCTGTTAAGGGTTTGTTGATCTTTGTGATTACATGTCGACCTGGCTCCGGCAGGTCCGAAGATTCGTGGCAGGTTCGGAGAAACATTAATTCAAGGAAAGTGTTTGGCTGGTGTGGATGGAGCTTTTAGCACATTCCTCTGCAGCATAACGTAGACGTGGTCTGGGTTCAGTCCTGGTTCGTCCCCGCTCCGCTCTCTTCCTGCAGAAAACTGGCCAGTCAATCAAACGCTCCGAGTCTGAGTCAGCAGGTTGTGGATTCTGCCATCTGCCGATAGCTGAGCTGGCTTTTACGTTTCTCACTGAAGAAGAAGAAGAAGAAGAAGAAGAAGAAGAAGAAAAGTAGTTTTGTGTTTGAAACATGCTCTGTCTTATTTCTCAGCTGAAGTGTTGAAAAAAGATTATTTAACTTGTAACAGTTGTTTAAGACTCCTTGATGATATATATATATATATATATATATATATATATATATATATATATATATATATATGATTTTGGTTGATCCTTGTTCTTATCAGAGAAGAGAAATGAAAACATAAGGGCTCCAGTTTGAAGTTCATTTAATTCATTATACAATGCATATCGGGGCCATTGTAGGTAAAAAGATATTTCAAAATATGGAGCCAAGCGAATGGGGTAATACTGCGAGAAAAGAATACGAATTTTAGAAATTGAAATCACAAATTTATGAGAGAAAAACTGATATTCTCTGAGTAAAAATTCCTAAAGTTATGAGGAAAAATCATACATTTACAATAAAAAATCTCTGATATTCTAATATATTATTTACAAAGTCACAAATTGATGAGAAAAAAATGCTAAAATATGATGATTTTATTTGAGTTTGGTTGACCCTCATTCTTATGTGATGTGAGAGTCATTATGACGCGGAAGAAACAAAAATTAAAGCTTTCAGTTTGACTTAAATTTTGGAACAAAGGACCCTGGTAATTTAGAACCTTTAGGAACATAGGACCACTGAGCACATTTGAAATTTGGAACATGAGACCCTTGGAACATAGCACGTTGGGAACACAGAACCCTGGGAACATGGCACATGGGGACAAAGGACATTGGTAACATGGGACATTGGAAACATAGCACCTTTGGAAAATAGGACCCTGGAAACAAAGGTCATTGGGAACATGGGATATTGGGGACATAGGACCTTGTGAACACGGGACCGTTGAAACGTATGACATTGGGAATATAGGACCTTGAGAACATAGGACTTTGGTGACATGGGCCACTGGGGACATAGGACATTGGGAACATAGGACTTGGGAACATGGCACATTAGGGACAAAGGACATTGGCGAACATGGGACATTGGGAACACAGGGACACGGGACCCTTGAAACATATGACATTGGGAACATGGGACTTTTTGAATATAAGACCTTTGGAACATTGGACCCTTGGAATATAAGACCTTCAGAATATAAGATCTTGGGAACATGGGACCCTTGGAATATAGGACATTCAGAATATGAGACCCTTGGAATAGAGGACCGTTGGAATATGGGACCCTTGGAAGATAGGATCATTGGAACATGGGACCCTGGCAACATAGGAAATTGGCAACACAAGACCCTAGCGAACATAGCTTCTCGTAGAAAACCAAAATACAAGTATGAACCTGAAAATTTGCATATGTTCCCTTTAAGATGTCAAGATTTTTAAACCTACATGGTTACCCACTTTTTTAAGTTTGTCTTAAAAACATGAGTTCTCTATGCTTGATTTTTAAAATGTTCAGTACTTGTGTTTTTATTTGTGTGCAGTCATATAGAGTTTATATCTATATTTTTACATTTTGTCCACAGCTTTGTAAGTTTTGTGTACTAATCGACTATATTAATATATATATTCCTGTACTACCCTTTTTTCAACCATCATCTGTGTTGTTTTCTGTGTGTACTTCATGAAACAGGGAACTCTACAGTATTTCAAACATGTCGGGCAGCCAGTTATATTTAACGGCCTCTGACCCGTTCTGCGCTCACAATGAGCTCCGCTGGGAACCACTAACTTTAACTTTGTGTGGAGTCAGAAAAACCCTGAGAGCGCCTAAGTGTCTTTCTTTTAACTCCCACAATAAAAAGCAGCAGTTTATACTTTGTTTGGAGCTGATTTCTGAAACTGTAACCTGTTTCCTGTCAGAAGTGCTCTTTAAAGAGCTGCTCACAAATAACGGAAAAAATTGCAGTTAAGCGAGCGCTAATAGTTGGATCCGACTCATAAACATGCGGCTGTATATTAGAATTTAATTAACCATCAGAATCACCAGTCGGAGTCCCATTTTTCTGCTGTTTGCTTTGGAGCGGGCTGCACATACCGAGGAGTGAAGTCAGCTCAGACTTCATGTATTTGTAATGACTTTACATGTTTATGACTGTGACTCATTGAGAAGAATGTTTTCCATCACTGAGTGAGGTCTTTTCTGCAGAACACCCACTGCTCCGTCTGCTCTACACACACCCAGTTAACTCCCAGTACCCCCACCTCCTCCACTGTTACACCAGTCTGCTTCCCAGCAGGCTGCCTGACACCATTACTGTAATGAGCTCCCTCTTTTACGTTCATTTTCTGTCAATCCACTATTCAATTATTTTAAATTCTTCCACTTTAAATGAAATGAAAGGACAGATGAAGTGACCTTTGGTGGCGCCTTGATGTAGCTTCAGCTGTTTGGTGTGTTTCCAGAAGTAAATCAAGGATTTTTTAATGAGTTTCATTGGATTATTAGTGAATACAGATACACACATAAATGTGCAGAAGGATTTCATCACAAGCAGCCCGTCACGTTTGAAAAGAAGGAACCGTGAAGTGTCCTCCACAAAGTGACAGATTTTATGTGTGATGTGTTGAACCTTCGCTCATGATCAGTGAGCAGAGAGCAGCTGAGGCTGATGGATGCTGTTAAACCACTGAATGAAGTGACTCATGTCACCTGTGTGAACTCTGTGTTCTTCATCAGCTGCTTCAGCTTCACGTGTTGAAGAACATCGCCATCATGTGGACAGACGGAGCAACAGCAGCTTCACAGGCTTCAGTTACATTTAGAAAAGAAGATCAAACTGCCCTATTCTGTTTTTGTAAGCCTAACCCTAAGCAATGGAAAAAAAGGTAGTTTGTGTCCAACCGATCTCCTGACCTTTGTATCAAGGTATCCCTCGTTTGACACTATAACTCACCTGTACTAACCTAGACCTACCCCAGACCTGCTATGTACTTGTGGCAGGGGAGTCTGGCAAAAATCCATTCTCAAAGGTCCCATCTCGATGCTCGCTTTCCATTGTGAAGACGGAATGGACCTGGATGGACCAATCACGGCTGCACCTCAACTCTCGCAGGCACCGCACAGCTCACGAAGCAGAAAAACATTGGACCTGTTGTTGACGAAGAAATATACTGGAACTAGTCGAACTTGTCAAAAGTAAGTTGTCCTCCATTTATTTATAGCCGTAAAAATTTTTATATTTTTTCTCGTCCGTAAATGTGGTCGGCATTAGCGAGCAAACTAAGAGTTGCTGTGTTACTGTACTAAGTATGCACATCTATGTCATGGTTATTGTCACGAATTCCCCTTCATATTATTTTTTTTTCATCCTGTTTGCTTGTTTCATTAACTCTCCTGTCATTTCAGGTCCTACCATTCACACTCGATCACCTCTCATTCCCCTCACCTGGTCCTCCACACCCCATCTCACCTGCAGCCCATTCCCTCATTAGCCCTCACTATTTAGGTCCCCTCACTTGCACTTGTTCTCTGCCAGATTGTCTTGTGTGCTATTGCCAAGCTCGCCAGTGTAACTTAGCTATCGGTCCTGATCAGTCTGTTCCGACCCTGTCTGCCTGTTATTCGACCTTGGATTTTGTCTGCCCCTTATTGGATTTGTATGCCTGTTTGATGGACCTCCTGGTTTTGACCCTGCCTGAGCTAAGTAAAAAGAACTTTACTTGTGTTTTCTCTCCGTTGTGCTTTTGGGTTCTGATACCTGTAATCCTTACAGTTATGTAGATTTAGCAATTGTTATTATTTTCATGTTATGTTTAGATGAGCATAAAACCAAAGAGCCACAAGGCCATGAGCGATGGAGAGTGGATGGCAAGGCTGAGGGCATTTACCAGCTCTGGGGTTTGGCCTGCTGGAGGAGGCAGAGGAAGTGGCACGACCTCTATCAGAAGGTAAAGTATTGCAAACTACGTACCTATTACTCATTTCTGTCACTATAGGCACGCACTTGATCAAAATTCTGCAATATGATGGTGCAGATAATGTCAATCAGACGTAGTACACTGATCGACTCACTCCAGGCTAAATGGCAATTGTTATTATTTCAGAGTGAGAGACGACAACGACGACGACGACGAGGGCTTCCAGGAAGGCACAGTACCAAGTCTCCTGGATGACCCAAGCCTCTCTTCCTCCTCTCTGCCTTGAGCCTCCTCCTTCAAGTTTCCTCATCCCAGGCTGTGTCCTCCCAGGTTGTGCTGGTGGACCAGCACAGTCTCCAGGTGGTCTCAATGTGAATGTCATGATGCCATATCAATTACTGGCAGATAATATAGTTCAGTTAGCCAGGCTATGACAGTAGATGTCCATTTGTTAATAAATAAATAAAATAAAAAAAACCATTAAATATCCAATTTATTTTATTTTACATTCCCTAGAATGTCGTGGAAGGATGTGGAGACAACTGTGGCCAGAAATGTATTTAATGTTACTCATAACCTCGATAGATTTGATGACATCATAAATGTCACCTGTCCTCAGTCAAAGAGACAATAGGTGTGAAAAAATCTGACTTGTCACCCTTCTGTCTGTCTTACTTATTCTCCCTCTATGAGTATACTATAAAATACTTCTCTTTCTTACTATATATATATATATATATATATATATATATATATATATATATATATATATATATATATATATATATATATATATATATATATATATATATTATTCTCTATTTGTTATTGTGCTACCTACTAATTAGTTACCTTTTTGTCTTAATTTACTATTTATCTATCAAGTTTTCTATCACATCCATTATATTTTTAAAAGAAAAAGCTTTCTTTTTTTATGCAATTATCTTTTCATTTTATTGATGTTTTATTTTTTTTTTTTCTTATTGATTTACTGGCGTCTCTCGTCCTCTCACCGGTATCTACGGACATGTCGCTCTTTCCATTTAAGTTCACTTGAATCTGCTATGAACACATTTTCCTAATGTCTCCCGTTCAAGGCAAAAAGTAGAACATTCAATACATGATCAATAAATGAATTCCAGAGCTATTTATAGCACTCTAACGGTCAACCCATCTCACTCACGGTACCATTTTTTTATTTGTATTTTTTATTTTTATTTTGTTCCTATGACCATTTTCATGTTTGACAAAGTCTCCGGCTCATCCTCACATCACAGAGACTGTTTTCATAATTTAATTTGCTTTAATTTTCAAGGTGTTAATATGGCTGAGGCTGCCCCTTGGAATTGTGGGTAGTACCAATAACGCTGTTTAAATATGGATGCGAGGTGAGGCAGCTACGAGCTGTTCCTCCTCTCAGATTGTGATTCCCTCAATAAATGGGTTTAGCGCGTGCCTTTTGCTTTCTCATTCCTGCACACACTGTAATATTTGTAGACACTTTCATTATATGTCCTTTCTTTACATATATTATGTAATGTATTTCACGTCTGTGTAGAACATGTTTAGTGTTGCTGATCTGACCGAAACCGCAGTGAAAAAGCACAGAGGGCAAACGGTACCTCTGCCTCACTGAAGAGGGCGTGCGAGAGCCCACGGGTCGGGTTTATCGCGTCAAGCTACACAGAGCAGATCGACCCAGACAGGAAGTCAGACACCGATAAGGGATATCGCATCCGGTCATTTTCAAAATAAAACACATCCGGAGTTGTGATCCGGTTTGCGGTGCACTCGCTCCCGGTGGAATCAAATATGTACTTTACCTATGTGTTTGTAAAGAATGCTGATATGAAATATGAAAAACAACCAGTAGTCAATGTACAGGCTGCCAATTTCATGGTGATTTAAGCTACTCTATTGGGTTGATATATTTTTAAATCTGACTCTGAAAGAGTCAGTGTCTCGCCAGTCACTGATTTACCTTCACCTAAAAGTAATTTTCCCTGAACATAGCCTGACCGGACATCACAAAGACTATGTGTACTTGTTATATACAGTCTATGGTTGTGACTGATAAGGCAAAGTGTTGCTGTGATGACGTGAAGATTATTTAACTATTATTAAATCACTAGATTATGTGTACAAAACAAGGACTCTTATTTAGATAACTTCCGCCCACATTCACGGAAATGATTGCTTGACCTTGTTGTATGAACGTCACTTTTACGTAACTACGCAGTTTGTGTTTTGCTTAGTCACTCTCCATTTGCAATTGACAGAGAGAGACCGTTGAATTGAACTTTCGATTTGAGTTTGAATTGAGAGACACATAAACAAAGACACACGGATTAAGAGAGAGAAGAGACATTCTTTAAGGACCTTTGGACGATTTTGAAGTCGGTAAGTGTTTATTTTAACAGTTTTAACCGTGACAAAGGGGACAGATGTAGCTGCGCTAGCTTGTTGGCATGCTAACGTCAGTATCTGCTACTTAATGTGATGTTGCTAGTGTATATACTGTTGCATTGTGCGTCTTAGAATGCTGTTACGATTACGTTAGTTGCTATCACTGGTCCTCAGAGGAGCGCTAGTTAGCTGTTAGCAGCCTGTGTTTAGCTGGAGTAACAAAGCTAACATTCGCTAATCAGAGCTAATAAAGCTAACAGCTAACGCAGCTAACAACGCACAGACACTGTGAGCGTTTCTGTTGTAAATCATGAAGGTTCACTCGAGTCCCGAATCTTTTTTTTTTTGTTACATTGGAAATGTTTTTAAGATTTGAAAGTAATATAATTAAAAGTAATTATGGAACTAGAATGATAACAGGGCTATTGAAGTTTTTAACTTAGGGTTAGGGTTAGGGTTAGGGTCAGGGTTAGGGGTTAGGGTTAGGGGTTAGGGTTAGGGTTAGGGTTAGGGTTAGGGTTAGGGTTAGGGTTAGGGTTAGGGTTAGGGTTAGGGTTAGGGTTAGGGTTAGGGTTAGGGGTTAGGGTTAGGGTTAGGGTTAGGGTTAGGGTTAGGGTTAGGGTTAGGGTTAGGGTTAGGGTTAGGGTTAGGGTTAGGGTTAGGGTTAGGGTTAGGGTTAGGGTTAGGGGTTAGGGTTAGGGTTAGGGTTAGGGTTAGGGTTAGGGTTAGGGTTAGGGGTTAGGGTTAGGGTTAGGGTTAGGGTTAGGGTTAGGGTTAGGGTTAGGGGTTAGGGTTAGGGTTAGGGTTAGGGTTAGGGTTAGGGTTAGGGTTAGGGGTTAGGGTTAGGGTTAGGGTTAGGGTTAGGGTTAGGGTTAGGGTTAGGGTTAGGGTTAGGGTTAGGGTTAGGGTTAGGGTTAGGGTTAGGGTTAGGGTTAGGGTTAGGGTTAGGGTTAGGGTTAGGGTTAGGGTTAGGGTTAGGGTTAGGGTTAGGGTTAGGGTTAGGGTTAGGGTTAGGGTTAGGGTTAGGGTTAGGGTTAGGGTTAGGGTTAGGGTTAGGGTTAGGGTTAGGGTTAGGGTTAGGGTTAGGGTTAGGGTTAGGGTTAGGGTTAGGGTTAGGGTTAGGGTTAGGGTTAGGGTTAGGGTTAGGGTTAGGGTTAGGGTTAGGGTTAGGGTTAGGGTTAGGGTTAGGGTTAGGGTTAGGGTTAGGGTTAGGGTTAGGGTTAGGGTTAGGGTTAGGGTTAGGGTTAGGGTTAGGGTTAGGGTTAGGGTTAGGGTTAGGGTTAGGGTTAGGGTTAGGGTTAGGGTTAGGGTTAGGGTTAGGGTTAGGGTTAGGGTTAGGGTTAGGGTTAGGGTTAGGGTTAGGGTTAGGGTTAGGGTTAGGGTTAGGGTTAGGGTTAGGGTTAGGGTTAGGGTTAGGGTTAGGGTTAGGGTTAGGGTTAGGGTTAGGGTTAGGGTTAGGGTTAGGGTTAGGGTTAGGGTTAGGGTTAGGGTTAGGGTTAGGGTTAGGGTTAGGGTTAGGGTTAGGGTTAGGGTTAGGGTTAGGGTTAGGGTTAGGGTTAGGGTTAGGGTTAGGGTTAGGGTTAGGGTTAGGGTTAGGGTTAGGGTTAGGGTTAGGGTTAGGGTTAGGGTTAGGGTTAGGGTTAGGGTTAGGGTTAGGGTTAGGGTTAGGGTTAGGGTTAGGGTTAGGGTTAGGGTTAGGGTTAGGGTTAGGGTTAGGGTTAGGGTTAGGGTTAGGGTTAGGGTTAGGGTTAGGGTTAGGGTTAGGGTTAGGGTTAGGGTTAGGGTTAGGGTTAGGGTTAGGGTTAGGGTTAGGGTTAGGGTTAGGGTTAGGGTTAGGGTTAGGGTTAGGGTTAGGGTTAGGGTTAGGGTTAGGGTTAGGGTTAGGGTTAGGGTTAGGGTTAGGGTTAGGGTTAGGGTTAGGGTTAGGGTTAGGGTTAGGGTTAGGGTTAGGGTTAGGGTTAGGGTTAGGGTTAGGGTTAGGGTTAGGGTTAGGGTTAGGGTTAGGGTTAGGGTTAGGGTTAGGGTTAGGGTTAGGGTTAGGGTTAGGGTTAGGGTTAGGGTTAGGGTTAGGGTTAGGGTTAGGGTTAGGGTTAGGGTTAGGGTTAGGGTTAGGGTTAGGGTTAGGGTTAGGGTTAGGGTTAGGGTTAGGGTTAGGGTTAGGGTTAGGGTTAGGGTTAGGGTTAGGGTTAGGGTTAGGGTTAGGGTTAGGGTTAGGGTTAGGGTTAGGGTTAGGGTTAGGGTTAGGGTTAGGGTTAGGGTTAGGGTTAGGGTTAGGGTTAGGGTTAGGGTTAGGGTTAGGGTTAGGGTTAGGGTTAGGGTTAGGGTTAGGGTTAGGGTTAGGGTTAGGGTTAGGGTTAGGGTTAGGGTTAGGGTTAGGGTTAGGGTTAGGGTTAGGGTTAGGGTTAGGGTTAGGGTTAGGGTTAGGGTTAGGGTTAGGGTTAGGGTTAGGGTTAGGGTTAGGGTTAGGGTTAGGGTTAGGGTTAGGGTTAGGGTTAGGGTTAGGGTTAGGGTTAGGGTTAGGGTTAGGGTTAGGGTTAGGGTTAGGGTTAGGGTTAGGGTTAGGGTTAGGGTTAGGGTTAGGGTTAGGGTTAGGGTTAGGGTTAGGGTTAGGGTTAGGGTTAGGGTTAGGGTTAGGGTTAGGGTTAGGGTTAGGGTTAGGGTTAGGGTTAGTTGGGTTAGGGTTAGGGTTAGGGTTAGGGTTAGGGTTAGGGTTAGGGTTAGGGTTAGGGTTAGGTGGGGTGAGGGGTGGGGGTGGGGGTAGGGGGTGGGTGGGGGGGGTGGGGTGGAGGGGGTGGGGTAGGGGGTGTGGGGGAGGGTGGGGTGGGGGTGGGGGAGGGAGGGGGTGAGGGGAGGGGGAGGGGGTGGGGGAGGGGGTAGGGGTGGGGGTGGGGTGGGGGGGTGGGGGTGGGGGGGTGGGGTGTGGGGGTGGGTGTGGGGGTGGGGTGTGGGGTGGGGGAGGGGGTGGGGTGGGGGTGGGGGTGGGGGTGGGGGTGGGGGTGGGTGCGAGAGTCGGGCGAGGGCCGCAGCAAGACGGGGGGTGGGGTGGTGAGAGTCGAAGCTTAAACCGTTAACCCGTACACGTTCCCGTACCTACCCGTACAAGTCCGTAACCAGTTAACGTTACAAGTTAAAGTTAAAGTTAAGTTAAGTAACAGTTAAAGTTCCAACGTTAAAGTTAAACAGTTAAAGTTAAAAGTTACAAAGTTACAGTT